>NC_086112.1:63163620-63516953 GCF_963921235.1 Mobula hypostoma | reverse complement strand
TAACACACACAAAATGCTGCAGGTCAGACAGCATTTATGGAGAGGAATAAACAGGTCACGTTTCGAGCTGAAACCTTTCTTGAACAGGGTCAAGCTGCTGAGTTCCTCCAGCATTTTGTGCACGTTACTCTAGAGTCGCAGCATCTGTAGAATCTCTTGTGTTAAAAACTCATGTTAGACTTCTGTTACAAACAAGGGAAAACCTGCAGATGCTAGAGGAACTCAGCAGGTCAGGCAACATCTATATGGAAAAAAGTACAATGGAGGTTTCAGGCCAAAACCCTTCAGCAGGACTCAATGGAAAAAATATAGTCAACATTTTGGGCCCTAAATGCTGCCTGGCCTGCTGAGTTCCTCCAGTATTTTGTGTGTGTTGCTTAGACTTCTGTTTATTGATTGTAGTTTATTTTTTATTTCTATTTTATTGAGATAAAGCTCTTTGGACCAGTCAAGCGGCAGTACCCAGCAATCCACCAACTTAATTCCAGCCTATTCCCAGGACAATTTACAATGTCCAATCAACCTACCAACTGGCATGTCTTTGGACCCTGGGAGGAAACTGGAGCACCCGGAGAAAACCAAGACAGTCATGGGGAGAATGTACAAACTCCTTACAGGCAGTGGCGGGAATTGAACCTGGGTCGCCTGTAGTGTAAAACTTCGTGCTAACTACTATGCTACAGTGCCACCCTGCCTTCAATAATATAACCCCAAGAAAACTTATCGGCAAACTCAACAAGTCTCTTTGCAAGTGGATCCTTGAATTCTGACCAACAGACCACAATCAGTAAGGATGGGCAACAACACTTCCACCACGGTTATTCTCAACACTGGTGCCCCAAAAGGCTGCATCCTCAACTCGCTACTATACTCCCTATACAAGCAAAGCTGTGGATTCAAATTCTGGTCCAACTCCTTCTACAAGTTTGCAGATGATATTACCACTGTGAGTTGAATTCTAATTATGATGAATTGGAGTGCAGGAAGGAGATAGAAGAGAACCTAGTGACATGGCATCTTGACAACAGCCTTTCCCTCAATGTCAACAAAACCAAAGAGCTGGTCTTGAATTCACAGTTATCAGTTTACATGCTCCTGTTTTCATCAATGCAGTTGAGAGGGCTGAGATATTTAGAGGAATGAACATCACCAACAGCCTGCCCTTGTTCAACTGCATAGACACCACGGCCAAGAACGCTCACAGCACCTCTGGGTCCTCAGGAAGCTGAAGAACTTTGGTATCTCCCTTTTGACCCTCACCAATGTTTATTAATGCACCACAGAAAGCATCCTATCCCATGCCTCACAGCTTGGCATGACACCTGCTCTGTCCAAGACTGCAATACTGTACTACAGAGAGTTGTGGAGACAGCTGAGCACATCGCATAAACTAATCTCCCATCCAGGGACTCTGTTTACACTTCTCACTGCTTTAGTAAATCAACTGATATAATAAAAGACTCTAACCCAACCCAGACATTTTCTCTTCTCCCCGCCCCCCCCCATTGGACAAAAGAAGGTACAAAAGCCTGAAAACATTTATCCCCGGTCTCAAGGACAGCTTCTATCCTGCTGTTATAAGGTAATTGAAAAGCTTGCTAATACAGTAAGATGGACTCTTGACCTCACTATCTACTTTGTTATGACCTTGCACCTGTCTGCCTGCAATACACTTTCTCTATAACTGTAAAACTTTATTCTGCATTGCTATTGTCTCCCTTGTATTACCTCAATGCAATGCTGTAATAAAATTATCTTTATGAACGGCATGCAAAACAAAGATATTCACTGCACCTAATGCAACAAAAATAAAACAATTTTCCAATTTACAATTAAGATTGCTCTAAATCTTAAAAAATAAAATGGATCAGACTTCTAAGAAATAATTTAAAATATGCAGTCAATAAAGAGCCTTTTCTTCCTTATCGCCTGGTCAGAATCCCTCTACAAATGAAAGTGAAACCTAATCATATTTTATGAGCAGCACTGTGGTGGATTCACCAGTGTAATTGTGGGGTACCAGCATGAGCAAGCTCCTTTGCTCAACTCAACTGAAGTTTAACAATGGAGCAAAGTAACAGTGAACATGCATCTTGATTATAGATAGGGTCAACATAATCCCTAATTACCAGGGACCTGCTGAATGCCAGAAGTTCCCTTTGGAACCAGTACAGTTTAGCTTATGCTCTACATGCATCAAACATTCCATATGCAAGATACTAAGCATCATTCATATCGTGCTCATGGATAACGTCATTTATCTATCATAGCAACGTTGCTTCGGGAAGCAGTAGGTCTATATACCGCTTCTATGAGTCTCAAACCAGCATGGTTTCCTTCTCTCCTGCTATCTAAAATGTTCAGCAAAGAATCTTCTCAATACCAAATATGGCATTGATCTTCATTTAGTTTAAGCCAGAGGGCAGCAAGCTGAATTCGGTGCATCATCAGTAGAAGACCTCTAAGATCCTATGGAGGAGATACTAAGTAGAAGAACAGAGTGGGTATGTTGATTAAAAAAAACTAAGGCAAGCCAAGCCCTGTGATATATAAAGTGATTTCAAACGTTCAGTCCTCTCTTTAGTGTTCATCCACAGTTCTCCAATAATGTTGATTAAGCTGACCTTCATTTTCATCCAAGAAAATGCAACAAAATACTCTGGACATAGAAGAGCAAGTTAGAACGTGCACATCGCAGGCTTTGCTGAGTTGCTGTACCATTTCATACTGGCATTTTCCAATTGGTTAGGCCATTAATTTTTTTGAGAATATAACTATGAAAATGGACATGGGAAAGCCAGTGGATGTAGTGTACCTGGACTTTCAGAAAGCCTTTCATAAGGTCCCACATAGGAGGTTAGTATGCAAAATTAGAGCAAATGATATTGGGAGTAGGGTACTGACATGGATAGAAAATTGGTTGGCAGACGGGAAACAAAGAGTAGAGATTAATGGGTCCTTTTCAGAATGGCAGGCAGTGACTAGTGGGGTACCGACGGCTCAGTGCTGGGACCGCAGCTATTTACAATATACATTAATGATTTAGATGAAGGGATTGAAAGTAACATTAGCAAATTTGCAGATGACACAAAGCTGGGTGGCACTGTGAAATGTGAGGAGGATGTTATGAGAATGCAGGGTGACTTGGACAGGTTGGGTGAGTGGGCAGATGCATGGCAGATGCAGTTTAATGTGGATAAGTGTGAGGTTATCCACTTTGGTGGTAAGAAGAGGAAGGCAGATTACTATCTGAATGGTGTCAAGTTAGAAAAAGGGGAAGTACAATGAGATCTAGGTGTCCTTGTTCATCAGTCACTGAAAGTAAGCATGCACGTACAGTAGGCAGTGAAGAAAGCTAATGTTGGCCTTCATAACAAGGGGAGTTGAGTATAGGAGCAAAGAGGTCCTTCTGCAGTTGTACAGGGCCCTGGTGAGACCACACCTGGAATATTGTGTACAGTTTTGGTCTCCAAATTTGAGGAAGAACATTCTAGCTATTGAGGGAGTGCAGCGCAGGTTCACGAGGTTAATTCCTGGGATAGCGGGACTGTCCTTTGTTGAAAGATTGGAGCAACTGGGGTTGTATACACTGGAATTTAGAAGGATGAGAGTGGATCTGATTGAAACATATAAGATTATTAAGGGATTGGACATGCTAGAGGCAGGAAACATGTTCCTGATGTTCGGGGAGTCCAGAACCAGAGGCCACAGTTTAAGAATAAGGGGTAGACAATTTAGAATGGAGTTGAGGAAAAACTTTTTCACACAGAGAGTTGTGGTTCTGCGGAATGCTCTGACTCAGAAGGCAATGGAGGCCAATTCTCTGGATTCTTTCAAGAAAGATAGATAGAGCTCTTAAAGATAGCGGAGTGAATGGATATGGGGAGAAGGCAGAAAAAGGGTACTGATTGTGGATGATCAGCCATGATCACAGTGAATGGCAGTGCTGGCTCGAAGGGCTGAATGACCTACTCCTGCACCTATTGTCTATAATTAAATAACCAAAGTAGCTAACCTCAAAATGCCATATTTCAATTTTTCTGCTCAATGCATTTCCAAGGTGAGCATGCAATGGAGGCTTCAAATTATCTGACCAGTTTAATGCCTCGAGGACACTTACCACTCTATGTGTAAAACAATTCCCTCTGATACCCCACCTCAGACTTTCCTCCTCTCATATTAGCCATAGCCACCCTGGACATAAAGGGGCTAGGTGTCCATTGTATCTATGCCTCTTAACATCTTATATACTTCTATCACCTCTCATCCTCCTTCACTCCAAAGAGAAAAGTGCTAGCTTCCTCAAACTTTCCTCATGACATGCTTCGTAATCCAGGCAACATCCTGGTAAATCTGCTCTGCACCCTCCCTGAAGCTTCCACATCGTTCCTATAACGAGGTGACCAGAACTGAACACAAACTTCCAAATATGGTCTAACTGTACTTTATAGAGTTGCAACATTACCTCATGGGCCATCAATTAATTCCCCCGACTAATAAAGACCAACACACCATACGCCTTCAGAGCCACGCTATCAACTTGCACAGCAGCTTTGAGGAAACTATGGATTTGGAGCCCATGACCCTCATTTCTCCACTCAGCTAAGAATCCTGCCGATTACCCTGTGTACTGTCTTTGAGTTCGATCTTCCAAAGTGTATTACTTCACACTTTTCCAGATTAAACTTCATCTGCCACCTCTCAGTCCAGCTCTGCATTCTGTCAATGTCCCGTCGTAATCTACAACCCTCGACACAATCCACTGCACCATCAACTTTCATGTCATCTGTAAACATACAAACCCACTCTTCCACTTTCTCATCCAAGTCAATTATAAAAATCACAAATAGCAGGTCCCTGCAGAACACTAGTCATAGACCTCCATGCAGTGTGCTCTTCACTTGTATCAATCTCTCCCCTCCTGTGTGCAAGCCAATTCCAAATCCATATAGCCAAGTTTCCCTGGATCCCTTGCCTCTTGACTTTCTGAATCACTTTCGGGAAATAAGCTTCAACCACTGATTTTCCATTTCTCTGAGTTTATTCGAAGCATTCTGGTGCTGGCTGAGCATTTAATGTCACAGTGAAATACACAACATTCAAGTATCCACAATATAAACTGTCAGATAAATCTGTCTTTTGACCCAGATCAAATCTTGCTTAAGTACACAAACTGATGTCCTATAGTAGCTGCACATTACTAGTTCATTCAAAACAGATTAGCAGAGGATGTGCAGAAAATGGTCTTCCCATATGCACCAAGTAGAGGGAGTAGCACCGGTAGTTATGAAATGGTTATGCACAGAGTGTACAAAATGCACTTCTGAGAATAACTTGGGAGGATCTTAAACAATTTTTTTTGAGGGCCAAGGAGTTGAAATATTGAATCAACTTTCCCTCCACTGCCATCCATATGCTCAAGTTTACTACAAACTCAGGGTCATAGTTAGCTGATTCCTCACCATACCAAAAATACAGAACTCCATTTGGGTCTTGTGCTGGCAGTGATATGTTGCTATCTTCATGCTCTACTGCACAAGAAAGAAAGAAGAAAAAAAAGAATTGCCAAGAAATTTGGAATAGAACATTATCCTAAATAAAATTTTACATCCACTTTAACTGGTTTCTTAATAAGCCTGAAATATTTAGTATTAGGATTGTGCAGTAATGCTAATAATCCTCAAGAGAAATTCAGGGATTTTTCTATTTGTGTTAATGCATTAATTGACATATCAATTGTTAGCATGTTAGCTCAGGGAGCAATTTTACTCTCCAGCCTGGGACATGCTATTGAAGAATTACCCTGCTTCTAATCCACCTCATTCCAACTTTTCTCTCTTATGCTACTATACTTCCACAAAGGCCCATCTACTCATCACCTCTATGGTTGGTGACAGATGCTGGATCCTTATTAAGCAACAGCTTAGTTTTAACCTGTTTGTATCTTTTCAAAATTCTCCTTGGTCACTTCTAATCTTCCCCAAACCTATAAACCCTAAGATATCTGTTGTCTCCAATTCTGCCTTCTTGAACTTCCTGAATTTAATTAATCTGCCATCGATGGATACACTTTCAGTTCCCAAGGACCTAATTTCAAAAGGTTCATCCTGACTATACCCCTTGTCTCTTTTCTCCATTACATTTCTTGTAACTTAATTTTAGGCAAATGCTTGCTCCTGTACCTTAATTATCATAATGTAGCTTGGCAATCTTTTGAATTGATTAGGCAATTAAGTGCCCTGGGACATTTTGCTACATTACATATACATATGAAACAAATTATTGTTGTTAGCCACTGTATGGCAAATGTAATAAAAAACTGAGTTTACATTTCCACAGGGATTCTCTCAGTATCCAATATAAAAAAAAGACTGCAAAAACCCCAAAGTGACCATGTCTTTAGGGGGTTTATGGATCATTTATTCAGCTACTGTAGATACCCAGAGAGCCTTCAGTGAATTAATGACAAATACTTTTAAGATAGTAGTGCTGCCTGCCACTGTCATATATTTAAGCCAAATATATTAAGGTATAGATCACTGATGTACTAACTGTTGCTCTCAGAATTTGATACAGAATTTCTATAAAAACGTAATTCTTAGGATTATAATAACTGCATGTTACATTTCAAGAAAGCTTGGTTTTGAATAGAATGCACTTTGTAAAAAATAATAATTTGGATACCTTTTCTTCATGAAAATTAAATATTAAATTGGAGAAACTACAGCGCAGTTCCTGAATTCTAAAATGAACTCAGTTTGGTGCAATGACGTCACATGAACTGCCACCTTGATGCTGCAGCGCTCATGTGACAGGGAGCTCACAGAATTCTGTTTCCATTTCTCCGAGTCCATGAAGCAGTGGTTACAGTGAGAGAACATGCATTTCTCAGTGATTGCAATACTGACCCTTTTAAAAGGGTGCACATTTATAATTAATGCGGCCTTAACTGAACTCTTATTTAACACAGAACATTAGAAATATTCTCGTGAAATATATGGATCTGCTGAATGACAATGGAAGGGTAGGAAAACAGACTGTTAGCATTTCATTTCAGTGCTAGATACATTTAAGCATTACTGCAATGCCATATAAATATATTATTACACTATCAAACGCTTAAATCATTGCATATTGGGACACATAACTTATTTGCTATGCAGCCATTTCTGGCAGTTCATGTTTATAATTTCTCTTCTACATTTTACACAACCATGCAAATATAACAATATAACGTAGTTCCATAGGAAAAGAGGCAGTCTTGATCTATAGTTTTCTCACCCACCCCCCACTCCCCACACAGAAGTCTGCTGCCTTTGCTATCAAGGTCAAGCATAATATTCTTATGACAGTTTAATGCAGTGGATGAAAGACAGTCTCTGCTGCACTAGCTGGTGCCACATGGCATTACATCGTGCAGCACTATGCACCACAGGTTAGCTTTCCCTCTGTTAATTGTCAATTATAAAAGGTTTCTTAAATTTCCAAAAAATATTTCATTCTGTTTTGTTGAATGTACAGTTCAATCTTCAGTAAAATGTTCATAAACAATGTGATGATTAAATGTCAGACGTTTCATTCACCTTTTTTTAACATATACCATACATATACTGAAAGTTTTGTGTAAGCTTTAAGTCAGTACTATCAATTGTCTAGTTTCTGCCAGAATCTTAAAAAAAAGTGGTATAAGTGGCAATTTATGATTTTGCTCATGTTTGTACATATGATTCTCCTATCTTTCAGAGGACTGTCTGATGTGCATTTCCTCAAGAGCAGGTAAGTTGTAAAATAATAATCAAAGCACAAAATGCTGGAAGAACTCAGGTCAGGCAGCGTCTATGGTGAGGAATAAACATTCAATGTTTCAGGCTGAACCCCTTTTTCAGGACTGGAAATGACAGGGAAAAATGCCAGAATACAAAGGTAGGGGGAGAGGAAGAAGGATAATTAGAAGGTGATAGGTGAAGCCGCGTGAGTAGGGAAGATAAAGGACTGGAGAGGAAGGAATCTGATAGGAGAGGAGAGTGGACCATAGGAGAAAGAGGAGGAGGAGGGGACTCGGTCTTTACACAAATAATCAGTAAACAAATTTCCAATGTAATAAAACCATTGCAAAGACTTCCATTGTTTGATTTCAAATGCTCACCTGCTACAGGTGGCAGAGGAATATGCATGCTATATTTGTACACCATGTGAATTAATGTAACCTGCTGTAATATTGGGGCAAAACATAAGTAATCAAACACAAAAATCCCTTCACTTCCAAATAACAAAAATCTTGAAATGCAAAATGCTGGATTAATCATTATATTCGGCCTCTGTTTTACTATCTGATTTAGGTTCCAAACAGGAAAAAATAGAGTTTAGTTTTCCTTCATTGTTGACAATACAGGTCAATACTTTCAACATTGATAAACGAAGCATAAAAGATGCAGAATTTGAATAGTACCAGAAGACAACCCTCGCTGTTGATCGAAACAAAGATCTTTGCGCAGAACCAGGAAGATTCTCTGGGCACACAGATGAATCTGACCATTTTATATTCGTCGAACATAGAAACTACTTTGAAAAAATACCAATATCACAGAACTGTGATACACTTCCAGATAAGTAATGCAATACTAATGGGCCATTCATCATTTTTACCACTGCACTGTGAATTCTGCACTTCCAAAAATGGATATAATGAACATTAGCAGAAGAAATGAAGAAAACATGAGCCAATTTTGCTGCTAAGGTCATTAATAACGAATTTGTGCATCTGTTCTCAGCCCATTCAGTTGTGACAATTGAGTGCTTTTGGAATGTTAGTGAAACGCACAGAAGCAATTTATTTTTCCATCCCGAGTCTGCTGCTCATTATGTCTATGAGCTTATTACTACTAATTTCTCTTCTCAATAAAAAACTTACAATTTTCCAAAAAATGCCTGCATCTCTGACACCTCAGACCCAAATATAAATGCAAAAAGATAAAAGATTATTGTCAAAAGAAATAAACTATCACTTTGGATGGAAACAAATCACTGCTCCCTCATTACTGTTTGACCTAAATCCTAGTATTCCCTACCCAAACACTCCAGAAGTATTTTCATGAGAGGGATTGCAGTAACTGGACATGCTGCCCAGTTCGGAGGAATTCTGGATTGGAAAATAAATGCTGCTCATATCAAATGAATTTCTGAATAAGAATTTCTGGCCTGAGCTGTTTCACCTTCCACAGATGCCGCCAATCCTTCCAACATTTTCTGTTTTACTTCACATTTCCTATATCTGCAAATAAAGACTTTCATTTACTGAGATTGGTTCTTGTTTGCCGGTAAGAGTGGCAGAGAAAAGAATTTTGTCTCAGACCTAATATGACGGCTAAATAACTTGTGTTTCTTAGTGACCACTGCACCTTCTCCCTCTGGAGGGCATTGCCATGGAGAAGCTTAAAAAAATAAATGAGCAAAGCTGCTGTCATTTTGACTTGTCAGTGGTTTCTTGTGTGCACTCTGGTGCAAGAGTATTTAACTTGATTATTTTTGTTCTTCTGCATATTCCTTATCAACACGCTGGAAGGTAGCAGACCCCCACCTCAGGAGAAATATTTCTTCTGATATTCTATCTGTAACCAGTGAGCTAAGATAATGTAACACTACATGCACTTCTTCCACAAATGCAACCAAATTAAAATAAAGTGATATTTTCCAACTACCACTGTTAACAATTGACTGGGTACACTTCAGTGCATATAAATGGCTTTGCATGACAAAAGCAAAGTTTGATCACAAAGCAGATTTTAGTAATCAGATTGGCCAGTCTTCTTGAAAAAACACCCTTTAAAACAACAGCAAAAGAACAAGCAGCACAGCTGATAAACAGAAGACAAGGCAGAAAAGATGCCCTACTGGTAGACCCACTATCAGGTGATCCCTCTACAACTTTGTTAACGGTTGAAGTTGATCCATAGCAGAGCTATGTTAAAGATAAATCAGGCTCTATCTTAATACAGACCCTTGTGCAGGACTACATTGATGGTGCAATGTCTGGAAGGGAAACCAATTTGGAGTTAGAGCTTCCAGCACCATGTTCACGTAGCCACTAGAGAATCAGTAAAAGACCAATATTAAAGATATCAGACAGGAAGGGGAGTAAACACAGAAGAACACAGGATCAGGAGTGAGCCAACAGATTTCTCAAGCCTGCCCCATTATTCAATACAATCATAGCTGATCTATGCTTTCAACTCCTCTTCTCTACTAATTTTATATAAGTCAATTCTTTGATCTTTTAAATATTTACCAACCTCCACTTTAACTACTGTATATCTAACAGTCTGTCCTCAACCATCCTTGGGGGCAGATAATGGAAGGGATTCACAACCCACTGAGTGAAGAAATTCCTAAACACCTCAATTTTGAATGACTAGCCTCTTATTTTGAAATGTAAATGCTTGAACAAAATCATTACTCATTCCAATAAACTTCAAATATTACATATCCAAACTGCTAGCTTCTCTTGATGGAGAAAGTTACAAGGAAAAACTGAGGTTTCACTCTTTGGCTTGCCTCAATTTTAAAGACAAATCATTGTTTACTACCACATTCTTTCATAGTCATTATTATGTTCTTAAAAACATAATATTATGTTCTTAAATTTAACAACCTGTGGCTACAGTTAATTGAATAAATTATACTACACTATTCCCTAATTAGCATTTCCCCAAAGGACACTGATTTGCTTTTGTGTTCCTGGTGTGCACCCCACTATACTTCACAGCAGCAGGCAGGCAGGAGTTGGCGACATCATGCAAATCTCAAAGAAAAGTTTGCTATTGTATCTCCAATTCGTGCCAATTCCATGGACACTTTTGTTCCTTAAAGCATTCCATAACTGATTGTTTTAACCAAATGTATGACTGACTGTTTAATTCCTGGCATCTCCACCGGCTTTTGTACGATGATGCACCTGTGAAATACCTTGAAAGTTTCATGACAATAAATATGCAGCATAAAAAGAAGCTGTTGACGTTGCTGTATGCAGTGCAGTCCTCACTACTTACAGGGAGCTCATTTACCCAAACTTGTTCAATCTCTCTCTGATTGTCAATATAACATGGCACCTTTAGTAAAATTTAAATATTTTCATTCTAATTAGTGTCTTTCTGTCACCATTTTATACATAGCAGCCTGGAATTTTCTGGTGATCATTTGAGTCCATGCAGTAGTGTGCTAGACAATTATTTCTGGATGTAATTTACCAAGGAGTGCTGCCTTTCATTCTCCAAGTCAAGTTTGGCATCTACACAAAATGGGCCTAAATTAGTGAAGACCTTTACCTCTGGCAATTCAGCACCCAAATGTTCTGACACTGGCAAAGTATACCGTTCATTATCCACAGCTCTACTGAGGGTCACCTTACAGTCTCTGGAGAGCTGGGCAGTCTCACCTGCCTTTGGTGATGTGATCCAATCTCTCACCTGATTGGTACTAGTCTAGTTCAGCTCTCATTCTATCTTCTTCAGAATAAATGGTCAAAGTTTTAGATAAATTGTTTCTGCATTTGTTTTCCTACATGAGATTGATGCTGTTTGATGCTTCAATATGAATTCCTGGAGTAATTCTCCAAAATGCTTCAGAAACTTCTCAAAATATGGTTATGAAATATTCATGCTAAATATGTGTTTGCATTTTTTTTCTTAAGATAGTCACTTTCTCTGTAGTAGAGTTTGGTCACTTGACCATCCACTATAATCATTCGGGGGTGTATGGGGTGTCAGGGAGGGGTAGCACCTCTGGTGGGGGAACATGTCGCGTCCTTTTCAAGGCGGTTAGTCCACCTTTGGTCCCCACCTGGCACTCCGCTCTGACCTGTGGCTCCCCGTAGCTGTCCCCTGCATGTGACAGCGACCACAACCCGGGCAACGGCTTTGACAAGCCAGCTAAACCAGATGATGATAGCCGATGGGTCTCAAACCCTCGGTAAGATGGGGAGTTGTCTATCCCAGCATGTGAAGACAGACTCCGGCGGACTGAACGGACGAGACCAATGGAAAGTCCAACAGTCAAGAAGGCGGTCTCTGCAAGCGTCGTGGAACACGTAGAGCAGGACATCTGCTGCACAACTCTCCCTCACTTAAATCCAAATCATGCACTAGTCTCGACACCATCATAAATGGTGTTGAGGTCCTCATTGATGTTGACGATGGATGAACACAAAAAAAAATAATCATTAGCCATTGTTTTGCTCATTATGGAGGACTATACTTTGCACTTTACTTCATATCCTTAAAGTCTCTTTGAATTACATTCTCACCTTTTGGGATCCTCCTCAACTTGGTCACTAGTACCTTTATAAAGATGGGGTAGGCCTGTGGCTATGTCTAAGTTTTCCAGTGACTACCTCTTTCTAAAAATCTCCACTCTGGGTATATACAAATTAAAACGCACACTTTACATTTTCACCCTAACAATGTCATGCAAACCTTCCTTTTGTCCTTTTTTCTTACTGCAATGGTTTTCTTTCATTAGGACACTGCTCAATTCTACCTTGACTTACTCTGTTCTGTTTAGCCTACAACTGCAGGCACTATGCTGTACGCCCTTGCTATTAAACCTTCTGCTGCTCTGAACTGACAACTCATGCTGAATGATCCCCAGCGCGGTGGACCAGAGTTGCTTTTCATGCCACTCATGCTCATCTGACCTGGACTCGATGCTGAGCTCCTACCATTAGTCTGAGTAACATGTTTATACCAATGATCTACACAAACTAACATTCTTTGGCATTTTAAAGAAGCCATTTCCATAGATGTAGCTTAGTTGTATACTGTACTGGTTTGAACATTGGATCAAATGTGTTTAGTAATTTGTATTGGATATACTCAGTTTCTGCACACAGTGCACATTTCAAGACTAGAAAGTTCCAAAGCTGCAGCGCTCAGTTTGGAACAACTACATGATCACTAATCAGCATTCCTGGTCTCTCATCATGGGTCACAAACTTCTACCTTTCCATTTCCATTCATGCCTGAGCTGGAAGAGGTTTGCAGCTTCTCCATTTCTTTCATAAATGAGCAAGTTTGAAAACATTACTTAAGTAGCTTACCCCATTTCCACTATGAGATTGCCATCTTGCATATGCTTGGCTCCATTCTGACCAAACTGCCTTTATTTTATTCTCCCTAAACAACATCCATTTAACAATCAAATGGAAATGGTCCCATACTTCACTATAAACAGAGGATTCAAATATTATTCTTCTGAAAACTGAGCTGCTATTTTCCATCATCTACTACTCCAGGCTTGAGTTTTTAATTCAAACAAAATTTCAGGCACTACTTTTTCTCCAACTTTCTCAAGTCTACACTTTAGTTTACTGTGACTAAGCTTCTCAGAATTGCCCTACAAATGCAGTGACAAACTCATTCAACATTCTCAATGACTAAGTTTTAATGGCTATGATTTCTTTCCATCCTACACATAAAGCGTGTATACTCAGGGGTCTTTTAATCTCTGATAATATCCACAGAGAATAAAAATAACTGTGTAGCTTACCCAATTTCACAGACTACCCATGGAACTTCCTATAAACGATCTGCTGCTCTAATGTCACATAACAATTTTTCAAGGGACCATGAAATAACAATTATATTTCACAAGCAGTATTATAGGTAACTACATGTTACAATTTTGTCTCCCTCAGTATGCCAGTCAAGTGAGGAGAAATTCATGGCTTGGCTGATACTTCATTGCATTAAGATGAGCCAAACAGAAACATGAGTTGTTCATTAATTGAAGTTTGTCACTTATAAATGTCAGAATGAAAATCACAGACCTTGCAGATGGCCAGGTCTCCAAGCTTTTTTCCTGCCAAAAGTTGCACATGATCAATGTTGTGATGGTCACATGATCCCCTGAATGTACAATTGAATTGTGGGCCAGGGTACATGCACATGTGATGAAGCACAACTACTATTTCTACAGCCCTATATCTGGACAACATAGAATCATAGAATCAGACTTATAGAATACTACTGCACAGAAACAGGCCATTCAGCCCATCTAGTCCATGCCAAACTATTAACTTGCTTAGTCCCATCGATCTGCACCTAGACCATAGCTCTCCATACCCCTTCCATCCATGTACCTTTCCAAATTTTTCCTTAAATGTTGAAATCGAAACTGCAGGCACTATGCTGCTGGCAGCTCATTCCACACTCTCATCACCCTCTGAGTGAAGAGTTCCCCTCAAACATTTCACCTTTCACCCTAAACACACGATTTCTAGTTCAAGTTTCACCCAACCTCAGTGGGATAAAAAAACGTTTACATTTACCCTATCTATACCCCTTACAATTTTTTCCTACCTACATATACCTGCTAGGCATCTCCTCAATATCCCTTATTAAACCAAGGTTCCCCGAACCTGATTATTCTGGCCTGTTATTCTGATGGGAACATACAAGTTTTGTACTCTCAAAATTTCACTTTTGAAGGCTTCCCATTTACCAAGTACACCTTTGCCAGAAAACAACCTATCCCAATCCACACCTGTCAGATATTTTCTGATGCTATCAAAATTGTCATTTCTCCAATTTCGAATCTCAACCCCAATACCTTTCCCCACAATTATCTTGAAACTAATGGAATTATGATCACTAGATCCTGAATGTCCCCCTACTCATGCTCTGTCACTTGCCCTGTCTCATTCCCTAATAGGAGATCTAGTATCACACTCTTTAGTTTGGAACTCTTGTGTATTGATTAAGGAAAGTCTTCTGCACAAATTTGATAAACCCTTTCTTATCCAGACCTTTTACAACATCGGGATCCCAGTCAATAGTTGGAAAGTTAAAATCACCTACTATCACAAACTTATGTTTCTTGCAGCAGTCTGCAACCTCTGTACAAATTTGCTCCTCTAAATCCAGCTGACTATTGGGTGGTCTATAATATAATCCCATTAACAACTCATCCCTTTTCAAAAAGCAGTTGCACCCATATAGCCTCAGTACACAAGCTCTCGAACCTGTTCTGACTAAACACTGCTGTCATATTTTCCCTGACTAGTAATGCCACTCCTCCCCATTTAATCCCTCCCATGCCATCATGTCTAAATCAAAGGAACCCCAGAATACTGAGCTGTCAATGCTGTCCCTCCTGCAATCAAGTCTCACTTCTGGCTACAATATCATAATTCCACATGCTGATCCATGCCCTGAGCTCATCCACCTTTCCTACAATACTCCTTGCATTGAAATTTACACAACTCAGAACATTAATCACACTATGCTCAACCTTTCAATTCCTGACTTTGTTTATAGGATTAACAACATCTTTCCTCACAACTATTCCACTATTCTGCTCTGGAGCCCTGGCTTCCATATCTCTGCAACTCTCGTTAACCCCCTCCCACCCACCCCAACGCGGCACCAGCAAACCTTCCAGCAAGATTGTTAGTCCCAACTCAGTTCATGTGCAAGCCTTTCCATCTGTGCAGGTCCCATCTCCTTGGAGGAGAGCTCAAAGATCCAAAGATCTGAAGCTTTTCCTCCTGCACCATCTCCTTAGCCACGTGTTAAACTGTATAGTCTTCTTATTTCTGGCCTCACTAGCACATGGCACAGGTAGCCATTGTGGTGATTGTGGATCAAGTAAAAAAAAGGACTTTGTTTGACATGCTTTAATTAATTAATTAATTTTAGAAAATTAGTAGCAAATAGTTAATGGCACAACAATAAGAAGTTGATTGGTTTAAGTTATACTGCTCCCTTTGGTTAATTTCCAAATCTAGAGATGGATTTTGTTGAAATTGCTAACATTAAGACTGGGAATCACAGATGCAGACAAACACAAAATAATCATTGAATGAGGACGTTCATTTAAAAAATTCGTCGTAACATTCATGAGAACATTTAATTTCCAAATTACTCAACAAGTTCATAATGGAAGGTGTAAATCACAACAGCATCAAAGAGTATTCTAACTTGAAAAATGCTCTTCAAAATATGCATAGCTAACAAGCTGTTTGATGAAAAATGTTAATTGCTATTATATCTGGAAAACCTTTTTATTATAAGTGGTGTATTCTTTATTCAAAAGCAGATCCCTTGCACATTATGCCCAGAATGTACTTGGGAGCATTTCAATATTCAGAAATAACACATTAATTGAGTTAGAGCTGACAAAAAGTATGTCTGATTAAATGGAATATCCACCTTTCCTCAAATATCTACTAAGCAAACTTTACTCGCGTACCAGTTACAATGTATCGACTGCCTGGACATCTAAATTTGAGGTAAGGTGAGGGTCTCCGTAGGTCAGAGTTGACCATGAATATTGCCTCATAGCTGTCTAGATATGCAAGCCTGGGCAGTACGATGTGGAGAGCCCGCTGTTGCCCTTTAGCAAGCTCCCTCTCTCCACTCAAATGATGAACCCAAAGGAACAGCAGAGACTGATACAGTTTGGTACCAGCAGCATCACAGGCGTTGCCAGTCAACATTGAACTCAGTGTAGGACTGCCTTAGGGACTCCAGCTCCGGATTTTTCCCTCTGTGTTTACTCCCAAAGCCTTCCCCATGAGTAGATACAACCGCAAGGCAGCGGAGGCATGAGATCAGAGTTTTCCCTCTCCTAGATGAGTTGCCAACCATGGCTAACGAGCTCCATCTGTCCAAAGCAACTGGCTTACAACTACATCATTTCAGTATATAGAACACCTTTTACTCAGTAAATCCTGGATTTTTTTTGCAGATATCAAGTATATCGATTATTTCTGATTTCAAGCTACAGCAGCCAAAACATATTTTGTTGGCCTCCATTGACAAAGTGTATATGTAACTGTATTGGTCAATTAACACAGACTAACACTGGTCAGCAGTGCTGTAAAAACTCCTCAGCTGTGCAAAAATCAGACAAAATTACAAAAAAAGACTATGAATTGCGAATGCTATTATAACTCTAAGATTATAATCATATTAATTGACTTCATCTTGATTTTCAAAGATGAGATGACAAGTTAAAACTACTGTTTTGAGGATTCTTCTATTTTTGAAAACTAAAACTCATGCTTGGACCAGAGCTGTCAACTCTACTCTAGTCCAGAGAGTTTGTTTCATCCTGTGATACAGTGCACCAGAAGCAAACACCATCGTCCTTGCGTTAACCAAAGCCATCTCACAAATAACACAGTACAGCTAATACAAGATCATGGATAAATAAATAGTGTTAGCATATACAGAACATACACTTAGTGGCTACTTTATTAAGTACACCTGTAGGTCAATGTAAATATCTAGTCTGCAATCATGTGGCAGAAAATTAATACATAAAACCATGCAGACATGGTGAAAGGGTTGAGTGTTGTTCAGACTAAGCATCAGAATGGGGAAGAAATGTGATCTCAGTGACTTTGATTGTGGAATGATTGTTTATGCCAGACAGAGTGGTTTTGGTATCTCAGAGACAAATTTCCTGGTATTTTCATGCACATGGGGTCTCTAGAGTTTACAGACAATGGGGAAAAACAAAAAAAAAAAATCCAGTGAGCAGCAGTTCTGTGGGCAAAAATATCTTGTTAATGAGAGGGGTTAGTGGAGAATGGCCAGACTGATCCAAGCCGACAGAAAAGCAACAGTAACTCAAATGATCACGTGTCGTAACAGTGGTGTACAGAAGAACATCTCATAAGAAGCAACACGTTGAAACTTGAAGTGGATGGGCTACAGCAACAGAAGACAAGAACATACACTCAGTGGCCACTTCATTAATTACAGGAGGTACTATTGAGTGCATTTTGGACAGGACATTTTAACCACATTAAACAACAATGTTTAGCTGCTACAAGTCATTTTTATTGTAAGTATCGTGCACAAATGGCGGCCTTGTCCAAGCCATCTATTGCTTCTGTACACAAGCTGGCTTCTGAGTTTGTTACTTAGACAAAATGTCACTAAGAAAGAAACAGTAAAATTTTAAAATGTGAAAATACATAGCAAGGTGTGCTGTCCTGATGAAGGGTCTTGGCCCAAAACGTTGACTGTACCTTTTCCTATAGATGCTGCCTGGCCTGCTGCATTCACCAGCAATTTTTATGTGTGTTGCTTGAAATTCCAGCATCTGCAGATTTCCTCGTGTTTGCAAGATATTCTGGATTGGATTTAAATAACACAGCACTGAATTTTTCCAGGACAAGATTAAAGAACACTACATTAAATAACAGGAAGGATTTGTCAATTATTTTGAACTTACTCACAATGGAGAGACTTGAAAGCTCAGGTTAAAGGAATTCTTTGGAAAGACACTGGAAAGATGTTAAGCAATGGAGATGACATTCTGATTAGTTTGTTGTCATTAAAATGTTTTAGTTCTTCATTTTGGGGTCCGGGTGTTCATTGTTTATTACCCATTCCCAATTGCCTTTGAAAAAGTTATTGGGAGTAACCTTCTTGAACTGCTGCAGTCCTTTTGAAAAAGGCACTTCTCTAAAGTTGGGGAGGAAAACAGGAATGACAATATATTTTCAAGTCAGAACAGTGAGTAATTTGAAGGCAAAATGCAGGTGGTGTTCTTCCCATGCAACCAAAGCCTTAAATCCACTCTGTGGTAGAAGTTGTAGGTTTGGAAAGTGCTTTTGGAATTACTTGGGCAAGTAACTACAGCAGATGTTTTGCAGGTGATAATTAACAGAATCCACTGACCACCACTGGTGGACATGATAATCAAGCAGACTGCTTTATCCCAGATGATGCTTAGCTTCTTGGGTGTTGGAAATGCACATATGCAGGCGAGCGTTCCAATTTTCAATTTGTAATGGGAAGGCTTTGGGTTGTCAGATAAGTCATTCATTATAAAATAACCGAGACACTCACTGTGGTTCTACCAGCTGAGTTTCTGATGAGTGTTTACTCCAGGACATTGATGGTGCTGGACTTAAAGGTAATGCCTCTGAATCTCAAATACAGATGCCTAGGCTCTCACTTGGAGGTGGGCATGTGATATGAACATTATTTGCCAATGATCAGTTCACACTCGATTGCTGTCCAAATTGAGGGGTGAGCAGTGAAAAGGGGTGAGCAGTTTCGAATTCCTGGGAGTCAACATCCCAGATGCATGACACACTGACGCAATCATAAAGAAGGCATGCTAGCAGCTCTACTTCATTAGGAGTTTGAGAAGATTTGGTACGTGACCAAAGGCTCTTACAAATTTCTATAGATGTATAGCGGAAAGCGTCCTGACTGATTACATCAGTCTAGTATGGACACTCCAGTGCAGAGGATTGCAAGAGCTGCTGAGGGCTATAGACTCAACAGCTCCCCACCATCAGGACTTCTTCAAAAAGCAGTGCCTCAAGAAGGCGACATCTATTATTAAAGACCCTCACCATCCGGAACCTACTACTACTTGTTACTGCAATGAGGAGGTACAGGAGCCTCAGGAGCTAATGATTCAGGAACAACTTCTTCCCCTCTGCTATCAGATTTGTAAACAATTCATGAACACCACCTCATTATTTCCATTGTTTTTGCACTATTTTTGTAATTTATAGTTTTAAACCTTTGCACCAAACTATTGAAAAAGAACAAATTTCATGTCATATGTCAGAGATATTAAATCTGATTGAGCAAATCCTTCGAATTGAAAACTGTGGGATATTCCTACAAAGAGTTATTTAGCAACAAAGAGAATAAATTGGTTACGATGTGCAAAGTACAGCATTAGAAAAAAGAACAAAATCAAAAATAAATAAAATTTAGATGTGAACATGAGCAACAAGTGAGTGAATGTAAGGAATAAGTACTCTCTACAATGATATGAGGTACAAAAAGAACATTTTTGCTGGGTTCGCCATGGAGAGATTGCACCAGCAAAGAAGCAACCTGATGATCAGTGATTAACAAGTCAGCATGAAACCAAGAAAGCCATTGAGGAAAGAGACAGTAGATAATATTTTGCAAAAATATGGTAACACAAAGAATGTGATCACTGAACCAATGTAATTTTTGTGTTATCCACCAAAATATCTGAGCAGAATGTTTTTAAATATAATAATAAAAAGAATTGAACTTCCAAAAATTTTGCCCTTGCATATGCATTTTCACTCAGGTGTAACTGAAACTAGTATCTATTGTGTCTAAAATATTTAGGAATTATACTTCTGCAATCCAATACGTATTACTCACAAAAAAATGGGAAAATGTTACAGGTGTGATCACAGGAAGATGTTGCTCTGCTGTTGCTGAGTTCAGAGAATTTTTTTGAAGTAGAGGGAGCTTTACAACATGCCTAATTACTATACCCCTATTCTGAGAAACACTGTTTTCCCAAAACAGTAAAAATGACATACACCCCAGCACTACTTCACTTCAGTTAAATGTATACAAAATTCATCAGAATGAAAATCTCGGTGGTAAATGAGCATTCACTAGAAAACACTCAAACATCTAACAAATAACAGAAGGGAAAATTAAACACAGGATTGTTGTAGTAGGCAATCGGAAGAAAATAAATTTTAAGGCTGGGAAATAGATGGAGACTTTAGGAAAAAAATTTCAAAACACGGGGTGTTGAGGAATTTGGTGAGTCATAGTTTAGAGTTTGGAACTCAAGGATATTAATAAATGTACAAGAAAATGTTTTCTTAAACATGATTAGATATATGAGAAAGTAGGTCAACAAGAATTTGGGTATGCATCTTTTTGCTATTCCTCACAGAGATTCAATTCTGTTTTTTAAAGAAATATCTACTGTATTAACTCTCCACTTTCAGATAAAAGTCAGGCAAATAATTTTACAGAAATCCAGCTGTGTAATGGTTAACAACATACAAGAGTGATAGGCTTTACACCAAGTACAAGGGTTTGTTAATGTGCATTTGAAACACCTTCTGCAAATGGGAGTTTGTGTGCTACTTTTAGAATGCATGGTGGCTTGAAACCTCAATTTTTGCACAATCTTTCTCAACATCACTTTGACCTTGCTGTGATATGGTCTTCCAAGGCCATTACTTCACTTTTAGATCCCAAATGGTCTAGTCAAAACACAAGGATTTCTTATCATTCTAGCATTTTACAGACACAAAAACACAAAAAAAAGGCCAGAAGAAAGATCTTTGATGGTAATGCAAGCATAGATTAGCAATCACGATGGATAACTACACATTGGTGAATTGGATGTGGATTAAAGAGAATACCAAAGAAAAGCAGAAATTTGCTGCTGACGTTATCAACCAAACATACCATTAAAGAATCTAAATCAAACTGAGATTATTGAAGTTCAGTTAAAAAAAAACTACAATTTGATGCCACAACTAAAACAATAGACTTCGGTAAAAAGCTAGATGTCATTGAGCACAGCTTCAGTATATTATAATTCTTTAGACAGCATTCAGAACTCAGCTATCTTTAGTTTCTTTGTGCTGAGGTTCACAGCGTTGAGAGCTCAAAGTTACTAGGAGTGAACATCATTAATAGTCTGTTCTGGTACAACCATGTAGATGCCACTGTCAAAAAACCTTACCAGCACCTCTCCTTCCTCAGGTGACAAAAAAAAAATCCTTTGACCCTATCCAATTTTTTACCAATGCACAGAGAAAGCATCCTATCCCCTGTATCACAGCTTGGTACGGCAACTGTTCTGCCACGGCCACAAAAACTGCAGAGTTATGGACACAGCTCAGCACATCACAGACACCAACATACCCTCCAAGGAATCTGTCTACTCTTTTCGTAGAGGAGTCAACATAATCAAAGACCCTATCCAACACGGATATTCTCTTTTCTTTCCTGAAAAACAATGTACCAACAGTCTCACGGACAGCTTCTATCCTGTTCTAAGATTATTGAACAGTCCCATAGTATAATATGAACTACTGACCTCACAATTTACCTCATTATGAAATTGCACCTTATTGTCTACTGCATTGCACGTTCTCTGTAATTGTAAGGCTTCATTCTGCTTTCTGTTAGTGTCTTCCTCTGCACAACTTCAGTGAACTGTTGTAATGAAATTATTTGTGCGGACAGCATGGAAAACAAAATTTTTTCACTGTACCTCAGTATAAGTAACCACAATAAACCAATTTATCAATTTAACTCACTAGCTATAACAAAGGCTTGCTGGAGTTCTTTGCTGATAATTTATTTTCTCTTCTCCATTAACTAAAATAAAATACCTGGAAACAATCAGATGTTTTATCAAATGTCAATTCTCACCCTCTACAGATGCCGCTCGACCCGAGAGTTTTGTGTAGCTTTTGCTTTTCTTTCAGATTTCCAGCATCTGCAGTTTTTTATTATTTCCATTCTCAACTTATATAACATTTCCACTGTGCAGATCTATTGCTTTCACCTTTGTCATTAACCAACTCTTACCTTAGACAATGATCCATTTTTAGTCATGCTTGCCTTCCACGCTTTCAGAGGTGAGACCTCCTCCTTTTATTTCCCCTCCCAATTCCCTCTTGAAAGCTTTTGTAGCAGTAACATTTTCCAGCATTAATGGAAGACTGTGTTCCCTCTCCACCTGAGCTGAATATTTCTGAACAGCAAGTCCTCAGAACTACATGAGGAAGTGCTGAGTGGGAAGGCTCTTCTCACACTGAAATTTAGTTAGGCAAGTTATATTATTATTTTGCCTATCTTGTTTTCTCTGATAATATGTTCACTGGTTATACTATAATTTGCTACTGACAAAAGTAGTGAAACTTTTTCCAATCTTACTTTAACTTTCTAAAGTTGCTCCACAGCTGCTACCTATGTCTTTTGTCTCAAAGGTTAATCTCATTGAAACAGTTTCTGTCAGTAACTCACTGTAGTCAGTTGATTTCCTGCCTTTTTAAATTGCTGAGCCTGCATTAATTGTGTTTGACCATTTCCCACCCAGGTTGTGCAAGAAAACGTACAGAATGGCTGCTGACTGACAAAGATTGGATAGCTCTTGGTCTTCCATCAACTTTCCAATTCATGATTCACGTGGGATGGAGGCACGTAGTCATGGGAATTTACAGTCATCTCGGCGAAACTCAGTGGAGCACACCTGAACTAAAAGATATAGACTTGCCTAAAAGGGTAGCTTACGCTTTTAAATCAGCTACATATCAGCTTCTGTTTTAGTAGGAAAGCATCACCAGTTACATGCTTCAGAGAAATAAGCTGCTCCAATGGACAGAAAAGGACTACAGTTTTCATCCACTTTAATCAGACTCCATAACCATATCCTGCAACTTAGTACAATAAGTAGTGAATATCTAAATAAAATATTTATTAACAGCATGGAGTCTCTTAACTGACAAGATCATCTCTACCATGTATTATTGAAAGGCAGCAATGGCCATTATTTCTGAGAAGCTTATTGCATTTGTCAGTCCATGAGTTGTCAGACTATATAGTTCCTGCATCTGACAAGATTAATGAGAGCCCATCCTTAATAACCCATTAATAATGGATATCATTCAAAGAAACCCAATTGGGACCGCCTCTGTCTACTAATGGAGTAGCAGGATTTTTCTGCTGTTAGTTCTCTTTCTCTCCCCCTAGTTTAAGCCTTGAATTTAAAATTTTTACTTCTTGATTCTTGAGGGGGATCAATATGTCTATGTCTACAAGAAGTGGGAAGAATTTACCTGAACCTAATGGGAATGGGAAAGGAAAGGTGCAAAAGGAAAGATCTGATGAAATGCCATCGTGGGCTGAAGATATCGTTCAGACACTGAATTCAATTAAGGATCAGAATGGATCAATTAAAGACCAACTGGAAAAGAATAGTAATGAAGTCATTTCTGGGAAAACTTAAAGACCTGGAAACTCAAGTTATCTCACACGAAGAGGAATTGAAGATAACTAAGCAAAAGCTGTCTGAAGCTACAACTCGTTTGGAAAGATATCAAAATAAGATTATAGACCTGGAAACTAGGTCTCAACGAAGGAATATAAGAATTGTTGGGCTGCAGGAAGGAGCTGAAGATGGAGATCTGACAGCTTACTTTGGTAAGCTTTTCCACACTTTATTTCCTACCATTCTACCAAAGCCGCCTGCTATAGAAAGGGCACACAGGGCGTTTATCTCGAAATCGAAGGACTCTAGTAAACCAAGATCTGTTCTGGTTTGCTTTCATCACTTTAAAATTAAAGATCAAATAATACGACAGGCAAGAAAACAGAGAGTATTTAGATTTATGGAATCTGAGCTCCGCTTCTATGAAGATTGTCCAAGAGATATAATGGAACAAAGATCAAAATTTGCCCTGGTAATGAAACAAGCATATGATAAGAATCTTTTCCTGTCTCTGAGGTATCCGACAAAGTTTAAAATTTTTCCTCTTAATTCTCCTCCTCATACTTTTTTTGATCCAAAAGCTGCACTGGATTTTGTTCAGGCTTTGCCTGCCGCTGTCACCAACACCACTGTTGAATGATCCATCTGAAAGGCTGTTTGGCTATTTCTATATTATTCGCATTTTGGAAAGAAGATTTATGAAGGTCACTTGCATATTTCATCGACAGACTAATTAAAGAACACAGGGGGTTGTTTTTTATTGCATATTATTGGTTTTCCTTTGGAAAGATTTACGGTTTAAGTATCTCTGCTCAAATGATCTCTGGACATTTTATGACTGAGGGAAGAAGATAAGGCGATTTGTTCCTTTAACTTAATACTTCATAGTTAATTGGTAGTTTTTCCTACTAATAGGGCTTTTTATATATTTTTCTGTTCTATTATAACATTTTACAACTGAATTTAAAGCTTTTTTAGGGAATTAATATTAAACTTAAACATGGCACTGGTTTTTCTCTGTAAGAGATAATATTATTTTGGTTCTTTCTTGTTTATCAGTCAATGGAATGTAAATACCCTTTTTTCCTGAGACTTTATTGTCTTTCTCACAAGGTCACTCTACTTTTTTAACTGGGGGGAGGGAAAGAAAACACAGACAGAGCAGTCAGCAGCTTTGAATTCTATCGTAGATCGCTGCCTTTTTCAGGTTTCCGGGTGTGGGTGGGTGGGTTTGGAGTTAGTTTTTTTCCATTGGGCAGTTCCGGAGCGTGCATGTTGTTTATTTGGTTGTATTCTTCATCGCCGCCATCTTTGATCATCCTGCATTGGTATGTGCTTTGTGTATGTATAAAGTAGAATGAAATTATAGTATGCTGTTCAAATGGATTAATATAATAAGTTGGAACATACATGGTTGGAATCATCCTATTAATTGAAAGAAGACTTTGAAAATTATTAACCAATTCCAACCTGATATAATTTTTGCTCAAGAGACACATATCAGGGTGGGAGATCAAAATAGATTTTTTAGATGGTGGAATGGTTTGCAATTCCACTCCATTTTTCAGAGTAAAACAAAAGGCGTGTCTTTTTATTAAACCTAATATATTTATTCAAGAGGATATTGAATCAGATTCTAATGGTAGATTTTTAATTGTTAAAGGAACAATCTGTAATAGAAAAGTTGTTTTGGTTAATTTGTATGGTCCTAACTTAGATGATCCTTCTTTTTTTAAAAAGGTATTTGTTTTACTGCCTGACTTAAATAAATATATGCTCATAATGGGTGGGGATTTTAATTGTTGTTTAAATCCCATGATTGATAAGAGCTCAACCAATCAGTGACTCCCAAATCGATCTGCATCATTTATTAATTCCTTTTTGATTGATTTTGGGTTGATTGATTTGTGGAGGTATCTTCATCCCGACAATAGAGAATATTCTTTCTTCTCACACATTTATAAAAAAATATTCGAGAATATTCGTTTATAAAAATATTTGTTTATAAAAAATTATAATCGATCCCCGCTTCTTGCCTAGTGTTAAAACCTGCGAATATGATGCTATTGCTATATCTGATCATGCGCCTCTGAGTTTGTCTTTTGAATTTGATGATGTCACCCTTGCCCGCCCACCTTGGTGCATGTCTCAGACATTATTGCAAAACTCTGATTTTGTCACTTTCATTGAAACCCAGATAAAGGAATTTTTTTCTTTTTCATGATATAGGGGGTATGTCTAAATTAGTTATATGGGATACATTTAAAGCATTTTTACGTGGTCAGATTATTTCTTATTCAGCTAAACTTAAAAAACAAACTAAAGCAGAATTAGATAGAATTTCAAAACAAATTAAAGATTTAGATAGTATTTATGCAATTTCCCCCAATACTGATTTATTTAAACAAAGGGTGGAACTTCAATCACAATATAACCTGTTATTAACTCATCCTATTGAAGGTTATTTGCTTAAGTTAAAGAGCCAATTTTATATGTCTGGAGATAAAAATAATAAACTGCTTGCATCTCAATTAAAAATGGCTGCAGCCAAAAGGCAAATCATGAAAATTCGTAGGAAGGAGGTACCTTAGCTCGGGAATATGAGGAAATTAGTAAGATTTTTCAAGACTTTTATGCTGAGCTATATAAATCTCAATGTCCGTTAGATTACTCTAAAATGAATGCTTTTTTACGAAAGATTGTTTTTCCTAAAATCTCGGTTGAGGATCAAAAGATTCTCGATGCTCAAATTACTGAAGCCGAAATTCACAAAGCTATTTTTTCAATGCAATCTGGTAAGTTTATAAAAAAACTTATAAAAAATTTTATTAAAAATTTGGAAAGTTGCTCTCTCCGTATATGTTGGAAATGTTTAAGGATTCTTTTGTGAAAGGTGACTTACCCTCTACTTTTTATGAGGCCTCTATTTCTTTAATTCTTAAAAAAGATAAAGATCCTGCTGACTGTGCTTCATATAGACCTATTTCATTACTGAATGTTGACGCTAAGATTTTGTCAAAGATAATGGCCAATCGCTTGGAGAATATTTTGGGTAAAATTATTTGTAAGGATCAAACAGGCTTTATAAAGGGTCGTTATTCCTTTTCAAATGTTTGGAGACTACTTAATATTATGTATTCACCCTCTTCTAAAATTTCAGAATGTGTTGTAAATTTGGATGCTGAAAAAGCGTTCGACCGAGTCGAATGGAAATATTTATTCAATGTTTTAGAGAAATTTGGCTTTGGTGTTAATTTTAATAATTGGATTAAAATGATATATAAAGCCCCTATTGCTACTGTTGTTACTAACAACTGTAGGTCTCCTTTTTTTCAGCTTTCACGGGGGACAAGGCAAGGCTGTCCATTAAGTCCTTTGCTGTTTAATTTAATATTAGAACCCCTTGCTATTGCTCTTCGTGAGGCTAAAAATATCCATGGGATATTTGTGAATGAGACCATGCATAAGGTCTCTCTTTATGCTGATGATTTATTGGTTTATATATCTAACCCTGATGAATCCATTCCTGCCCTGTTAAAATTATTTAATGAATTCGGAGGTTTTTCAGGATATAAAATTAATTTTAGTAAAAGTGAATTATTTCCTTTAAATGATTCTGTTTCTATATATGATAATACTCCTTTTAAAGTTTCAGACTCTTTTAGATATTGTAATTACTAAAAAAATATAAGGAACTTTATAAAGCTAATTTTGTTCCCTTAGTAGACTCTATGTAGTATTTATTTAGTAGATGGAGTCCACTTACAGTTTCACTTGTTGGTCGTATCCATATAGTTAAAATGATGATTCTACCGAAATTTTTATATTTATTTCAAAATATTCCTGTTTTTTTGACTAGGAAGTTTTTTGATCGGACTGATTCTATTATTTTATCTTTTATTTGGAATAATAAAAGACCAAGAATTAGTAAATGTCATTTACAAAAATTGAAAAAGGATGGAGGTCTTGCTTTGCCTAATTTTAGAATGTATTATTGGGCTGTTAATCTGCGATATATGTCTTTTTGGTTATACTGGGTTGATAAGAGTGATCGGCCAATTTGGGTAGATCTGGAACTAAAGGTTGTAAAACAGTTTTATTTAACTTCGTTATTGGGGGCTCCTTTACCTATGCAATTAGGTAAAGTTGTTAATTTAAACTTATATCCTGTGATTAAGTATTCTTTACAAATTTGGCTCCAGTTCTGCAATTCTTTTAATCTTAAAAAATTTAAACTTTGTAGTTTAATTTACCGAAATTACTTCTTTAAAAAGGCCTTCTTTGAGTGATCCAATTTTTCTACTTTGGAAAAATAAAGGTATTAATTCTTTTTTGGATTTATTTAAAGAAGATAAATTGATGTCCTTGGAACAATTAACTGATAAATATTCTTTCATATTCACACTTCCCGCAATACCTTCAAGTTAGACATTTTTTACAAAAATATTTAAGTAATTTCCCTTACATTTTGGAGGCTGACCTGTTAGATACTATTATGAGTATGAATCCTTTGATTAAGGGTTCTATTGGAAGAATTTATAATTTATTATTACAATGGGATAAGCGTCCTTTGTCTAAGATTAAACAGGATTGGGAAAAGGAACTTAATTTGACTTTTATGACGGAGGATTGGATGCGGATATTGAAGTTGGTTAATTCTTCTTCAATTTGTGCTAGCCACTCATTGATTCAATTTAAAATTGTACATCGTTATCATTTGACAAAGGAGAGACTTTCTAAAATCTTTCCTAATGTTGATAGTCATTGTGATAGATGTAAAACTGAGATAGCTACACTGACACATATGTTTTGGTCTTGTTCTATGTTGGAACAGTTCTGGAAGTCGGTTTTCTCAACAATTTCTAAAGCACATAAAATTAATTTACAACCTAATAAATTAACTGTGCTTTTTGGAATAGTTCCTCAAAATATTCATGGTATTTCTGTGTCTGACCAACATGTTATTGCGTTTGTTATATTGATAGCTAGGAGGGCCATTTTGTTGAAGTGGAAGGATACATCAGCTCCCACTTTGTCACAATGGTTCTCTCAAGCGATGCTACGTCTTAGTTTGGAGAAAATTAGAAGTAGAACCTTTGAACCTTTATTTGATTTTGAGAAAAGATGGGGCTCAATTGCTTGTTATTATCATTTGAGTTAATTGATATAATTTTTCCATGATCTAATTGTAAATTCTTTTAGTATATTTTCTTTTCTTGCCGGCAGTTTGATGTTTACTTTTAGAAGCTTTTTGTATGACGCATGACTCCGGGGTTGTACACCTAATGGGTTCTCTTTTTTTTTCTCACTTTTCTGCTCAGTAGGTTTTTTTTGTTATCTCAAAATTTTGTTTTCAATCTTTAAGATGATGGGTTTTTTTGAGGCATTGTAAGTGTTGTTACTTCGATGTACTCATGTTATTTTTCATACATATATAATTAAAAAGATTTGAAAAGAAAAGAACAGAGAAACCCAACTGAGCACAGTCTGTAATTGCCCAAGGAGGCTGTCAATGATTACCCAATTACTTCAAAGGCAGTTCCATTCAGGGCGACTACGTTTTAAATCACTCACAATGAATGCACAGGATATTGTTCAACTCTCCTAAGCTGCAGTGTGAAGTTTCTTTGAGGGGATAGTTACTTAATTCACTAAAATCTCAGAGGAAAATAAGCACTAGCGGCTATCTGTCTGGATCACGCACAGTGATGATGTTTAATATTCATGTACTCCTTCCTTGTGACACACCAGCTGATGTGCAGACAGTGAGATTGGACGGACAATTGCTGAAAGGAAGAATAGGAAGTCAACAATATGCACATTGCCACCAGAATCCAACCAGGTCCGCTGCCTGTATCCTTAAAAATGAACTATGGCCAAATGAGTTAATAATGATCCACAGCATGGCAAAGTAAATTGTAACATTATTGTCCCAGCAAAACCCATCTATACATTTGCTGATGACACAATCATTGTTCACAGAATTTCAGACTTTGCTGATAGGGTGTACGGGAGTGAGATATATCAGCTAGTTGAGTGGTTTTGTAGTAATTACCTTTGCACTCAATGTTAACAAGACCAAAGGAATGATTGTGGACTTCAGAAAGGAACTCACACCAGTCCTCAGAGGGATCAGAAGTGGAAAGAGTAAGCAATTTCAAGTTCCTGGGTGTCAATATCTCTGAGGATCTAACCTAACATATCAATGCAACTATCTTTCATTAGTTTGAGAAGATTTGGTATGTCTCTAAAAACACCCGAAAATTTCTACAGATGTACTATGGAGAGCATTCTAACTGGCTACACCACCAACTGGCATGTGGGGTGGGGGGAGGGGACTGCTGCACAGGATCAAAACAAGCTGCAGAGAGTTATAAACTTAGTCAGCTCCATCATGGGCTCCAGCCTCCATAGCATCCAGGACATCTTCAAGGAGCGATGCCTCAAAAAGGTGGTGTCCATCATTAAGGACCCTCATCATCCAGGTCATATGTGTTCTCATTACTACCATCAGGAAGGAGATACAGAAGCATGAAAGCACAGATTCAACAATTCAGGAACAGCTTCTTCCCTCTGCCATCCAATTTCTGAATGGACATTCAACCCATGAACACTACCTCACTACTTTAATTAAATTTCTATTTTTGCACTGCTTATTTAACTATTTAATATTTATACTTGCTGTAATTCAGTTTCTCCCATTATTATAAGACCATATGATATAGGAGCAGAAGTAGGCCATTCAGCCCATCGAGTCTGCTCCACCATTCAGTCATGGGCTGATCCAATTCTTCCAGTCATCCCCATTCCCCTGCCTTCTCCCCATACCCTTTGATGCCCTGGCTAATCAAGAACTTGCCTATCTCTGCCTTAAATACACTCAATGACTTGGCCTCCACAGCTGCTCGTGGCAACAAATTCCACAGATTTACCACCTTCTGACAAAAGTAATTTCTCCACATCTCAGTTCTAAATGGACATCCTTCAATCCTGAAGCCGTACCCTCTTATCCTAGAATCCCCTACCACGGGAAATAGCTTTGTCGTAACTAATCTGTTCAGGCCTTTTAACATTCGGAATGTTTCTATGAGATCTCCCTCTTTCTCCTGAACTCCAGGGAATACATCCCAAGAGCCACCAGATATTCCTCATATGGTAATCCTTTCATTCCTGGAATCATTCTTGTGAATCTTCTCTGAACACTCTCCAATGTCAGTATATCCTTTCTAAAATAAGGAGCCCAAAACTGCACACAATACTCCAAGTGTGGTCTCATGAGTGCCTTATAGATCCTCAACATCACATCCCTGCTCTTATATTCTATACCTCTAGAAATGAATGCCAACATTGCATTCACCTTCTTCACAACTGACTCAACCTGGAGGTATCTTGCACAAGGACTCCCAAGTACCTCTGCATCTCTGCATTTTGAATTCTCTCCCCATCTAAATAATAGTCTGCCCCTTTATTTCTTCTACCAAAGTGCATGACCACGTCTACTACGTCTCTTTTGTCTATCCAGCTTGTAATTTCCTCAAAGAATTGCAGGTTTATCAGAGAGGAGTTTCCTTTCAGGAAACCATGCTGGCTTTGGCCTATCTTGTCATGTGCCTCCAGGTACTCCATAATCTCATCCCTAACAAACGATTCCAACAACTTCCCAACCACTGATGTCAGGCTAACAGGTCTATAGTTTCCTTTCTGTTGCCTCCCACCCTCCTTAAATAGCGGAGTAATATTTGCAATTTTCCAGTCATCCAGTACAATGCCAGAATTTATCAATTCTTGAAAGATCATATTTAATGCCTCCACAATCTCTTCAGCTACTTCCTTCAGAAACTGAGGGTGCATTCCATCAGGTCCAGGAGATTTATCCACCCTCAGGCCATTAAGCTTCCTGAGCACCTTTTCAGTCGTAATTTTCACTGCACAAACTTCACTTCCCTGACACTCTTGAATGTCCGATATACTGCAGACGTCTTCCACTGTGAAGACTGATACAAAATATGCATTCAGTTCCTCCGCCACCTCTGCATCTCTCATTACAATATCTCCAGAGTCATTTTATATTAGTCCTATACCTACCTCGATTTTCTTTTACCCTTTATATACTTAAAAAAGCTTTTAGTATCTTATTTGATATTAGTCGCCAGCATCCTCTCATAATTCATCCTTCCTAATGACCTCCTTAATTTCCTTCTGCAAGTTTTTAAAAACTTCCCAATCCTCTATCTTCCCACTAGCTCTGGCTTCCTTATATGCCCTTCCTTTTGCTTTTACTTTGGCTCTGAATTCATTTGTCAGCCACGGTAGTGTCCCTCTTCCCTTTGAAAATTTCTTCTTATTCGGAATATATCTGTCTTGCACTTCTCTCATTTTTCTCAGAGACTCCAGCCATTGCTACTCTGCTGTCCTTCCTGCAAATGTCCCTTTCCAGTCAACTTCAGCCAGTTCCCCTGCCATACCATTGTAATTTCCTTTATTCCACTGAAACACTGACACATTGGATTTTATTTTTTCCCTCTCAAATTTCAATGTGAACTCAATCATTTGGTGATCACTGTTCCTTAAGGGTTCCTTAACCTTAAGCTCTCTTATCACCTCCGGATCATTGCACAACACCCAATCCAGCATGTACTGCATTGTGCTGCTGCCACAAAGTCAACAGATGTCACGACATGCGCCACTGATATTAAACCTGATTCTGATTGAGAGGACCCACAACACAACCAATGCAGAAGATATGTGGGAGTGAAATTCGTTTCCGGGAGAGCTTGAATCAGCCTCCCATGCTCCTGCATAATCAATGATGGGAAGATTCTAGGAAGCCAGTTACCAATGGATATCCAAATCTCCAATATGCTTTGTGGCTGGATACAAATTGCCCTGAATAAGACCATAAGACATAGGGGCAGAATTAGGCCATCCTGCCCATCGAGTCTGCTCCGCCATTCTATCATGACTGATCCTGATTCCCACTCAACTCCATACACCTGCCTTCTTGCCATATCATCTGATGTCCTGAAGTTCATTCAGGAGAGCTTTCTCTTTGAGTTCTAACATGGTTTGATGCCACACAGAAAAATGTTGACTTTAATTATGAGCAATCACTCTAGGAATTCAATTCTTCATAGCCATGACAGATCTGGATCCAAGATGTCTTGGAAGAACTCAACCTCTCCAGCGGTGTTTCATTTAGCAGTGAGCAGGTGCTATATGACACAACCTTGCTGCTGATTGAGATAGACCGAATGAGTGAATGTCAAGCAGGTTGAGCTATTCAGCTGATTGTGCAGTGGACATACTGCGGTAATTATCTACAAATTTTAAGTATGGCCATTATACTAGCAGGGCTGCTTCTGGAATACAATTGTTCAGCACCACAACTAAGATGTTGCCCGGCTCTGTAATATTTGCCAGATTGTGTGCTTTCAAGAAATGTCTTGGTACCATGCAAAGTGATTCAAGGTGACTGAATACAGGGTGTGAGTGTCTGTATCAGTTAAGCTTGGGCCTTCTAGCTACAGAAAATGTTTCAGCCATCTTTGAGGATACACATTCTCTTGGATCCTCTGTCTCCTGTTACCTGTTTGAATGTCCATCACAGTTCATGACCAGCTGGTGAAAAAACTCAGTATATTGTCTAGTGTGCCAGGGAATAGCAAGAATAGAAAAGACATTTTAAAGAATATGGTATTGGGTTTTAGACAAAATTGTTGACATGGTGTTTTCCTAACAATACAATGATGAACTGTGCCAAATGTTTAGATTCCTAGATTTTTACTGCAGCTAAAGATTTTTTAAAAACTTAAATTGAATAAAGTTAAAGGAGAGGCTTTATCGTGTGTAAAAATTGATATTAATTACCATTTTATTTAAGTGGCTTACTTTTGTGTGACATGCTCTGTTATGAGGGATCCTCTATTCATAGAGGAAGAATGAGGACTGATGTGGGATGCTACTCAGTGCCTTCCTGCCAATATCTACCACTCACTATCAGCAAAGATGTCCCATTGTGACATGTGTGTACCTAACTGCCCACGAAATAATCAAGGAAAGTCTATGCTGGATGTTATTTGGCCCTTTGTGTCAGTCATTAATCAGAAAAGAAGTGCTCATTCTTAATCAGCATCCAGCACCAGGTCATCAACTCTCCAGGTTATGGCTCTTTGAGTACACATCTAAGTACTACACTAATATGGTGAGAGTTCTGCCTTTCAAGAAATGAGTTCCAGAACCCTCCCTCCCTCTGGGTGCAAAGATCTTTTCTCAGCTCACTCCCAATCCTTGTAAAAGCTACTTTAAATCTATGGCTCCTGATTTTCACACCTCTCCCAACAAAAGAAGGTCACCACTGTTTACCCAGCCCCCTCAATTAAATCTCCTCTTAACCACCTCTGTTCTAAAAAAACAATAATACCTTTAAAAATATTTCATCATTACTACAACTTTTCCATCTGCAAGAAGACCCACATTGCTAGAAAAGCATATAATGGTAGCAGACGTTCAAGGTACACAAGAATAGTACTGCACAGGAATATATCCTTCAGCCCATGATGCTGTGGGTGAGCACTAGTGTTCCCTATTATCTTAACTGATCAACCATCACTTGCACAAGCTCTGGCAGGCATGCTTAATAACATCTATGACAAACTTTATTCTCACAGTCTGAATCAAGAGAGACAGATGTTGAGCTGTGTCAAAAAATTAGCATTAGTTTAAAGTCAGAAACCAAAGAATGAACAAGATCGCCTTTAATTTCTTCTCCTCGTTGCCCTGCTTAATCACCTATCCTTGCAACCTGTATAACAACTGCTGAGAGTTGTGATGTATTCTGAATCCTAGCTTCATTTCCATACCAGGACAAAACACTAATTACTTCTGTCATATTAAACGTATGGCTAGACTAATTGCATGTAATCAGTCTATGTATATAAACTAATCTCGTGTATTTATATTTATTGTGTTTTTATTGTGTTCGTTATCCTTATTGGGGTTTTTTATATGCCGCATTAGATCTGGAGAAGTAATTATTTCGTTCTCCTTTACACTTGTGTACAGATGAATGACAATAAACAAGCAAATGATTGATTTAGTTCCTTGGCCTATCTTGGCTTACAATTGCACAATTTGCAAATAACTATACATAGACAAGAAATTTTGAATTTCACCTTTGCTCAGTCTACCACAAAAGGCAGGATCTTCAGGTGGCCACCCATTTCAATTCTACTTCCCATACCCATTCAGACATGTCTGTTCGTTGTCTCCACTACCACGAGGTCAAACTCAGGTTGGAAGAGCAACATCTCATATTCCGTCTGGGTAGCATCCAACCTGATGCAATGAACATCAATTCCCCCAACTTTGGGTAATTCCAAGCCCCTTCTTTCTTTCCCATTTCCTAATCTGGTTGCCTCTTCAACCCTTCTTTTCTCCTTACTTGTCCATCACCTCCTTCAGGTCCCACTCCCCCTTCCATTTCTTCATGGTCACTGTCCACCTATTAGATTCTTCCTTCTTCAGTCTTTTACCTTTTCTACCCGTTCCCTCCCAACTCCTTACTTCATCCTCCCTCCCACACCCACACACCTTCTCTCTCACTTGGTCTCACCTATCACCTGCAAGCTTCTACTCTTTCCACTGACCCCCACCATCTTATTCTAGAATCTTGCCCCCTTCCTTTCCAGTCCTGATAAAGGGTCTCAACCCAATACATTGACTGTTTATTCCCTTCCATAGATGCGGCCTGATATGCTGAGTTCTTCCAGTATCTTGTGTGTGCTGCTCAAAATTTAAGTTTATATTTGAGATTTTGTCATATACAAATCTGAACACTTATTATCCCAAATCTTCTCTTCTCGAAGGAATTGATCCCTTATGAAAATGTGTTTGTAAAGTAGCAGCACAGTAATTTCTCAAGAGGAAAATTTCCCCATGCTTCTCTGGATTCTGAGCAACAACAGGCTACTTAATTGTGCAAGACATTGGAGCAGAGATTCATACTTATAAACACACTTATTGGCATAGATTTTGTTAAACTATCAGGCACCCTACTGCTTTTGCAGCATCTCAGCCAAGGCCAAACTCAGCCTAGATCTGCTATCAGACAGGAATTCAAGAATACAAACAAGGCCCATTAGAATTATATAAATAGTTTCATTAAAAAAATGCCTTTATTCATTAGACTACTAGCCAACACAAATTATTCTTTACAGCAACAGGATTCAGTACCAAAGAATTCACAGTATGATGATGGAATAATCAATACGAAGTAGAATGAAGCTTTTTTAAAAAAACTGCAATGATGAACATAGCTAAATTAAACTAAAATCTATTTCTTAAATTTAAAAAAAAAACTGTCATTCTTCATAAGCGTTCTCATTACAAACAACGCCAGGAAAAAAAATTACTTTGACCATGAACGTCATCATTGGGGACATTCACCACTACATAATTAATTCTATAAGTACTGCTGCTTGTTATTATATTTTCCAGGAGTTTAGTATTAACAATCAAAATGAATTTCACTTCACGATATTTAGAGAGGAATATACTAAAGAACAAGGTGACTAGTGACTGCAAAAACAAAGAAAAATATTTGGGATTTGAAAGTCCAAAGTTCCACAGTTCCAAGAATAGAAGGCCGCAGTTTCCTCCTTATCCACAAAATATGTCTGGCTGAGAATGATACAGCTCCAAATCAATGTAGCTCCCCAAATATATTTCTACAAGAGTGATAAATTAGCTTAAAACAGTTATGTAATTGTTTGTTTACTTGACAAGGTGTTTTTCTTAAAGTGCTTTGCTTCTTATTATTCTTTGAGAACACTGAGCATTTCATTTCACTATGAAAGTGAGAGATCAAAATGATAGCATCAACATAGGGCCCTTTATAGTTACTAACATATTATAAACCCTTTTCAACAATAGAATTTGATTTTCCTGAACATCCATTTTCATACATGCAATTAACAATAAGACAAATCATTCAGATACATTGATCAAGTATGACCCTGACTTGCTAATTAAGACCCAGTCAAAACTTAGCTGAATAACCTTGAACAGGCCTTTTAGTAACATTTGGAGACCAATGCCTATGTTCATATTCCAGGGGGCAGGGGTGGGAGTTATACTGCTTTTCTGCAAAGACCACCTTTGTACCAGCAAGCCAGGTGATTATTGATGTACAAACCAGTGCAATAGACTTCTGGCAGCTGATAAAGATAGCAATGGAAGGAGTGACCATTGCAATGTGTTTTCCAAAAACAAATGTTTTTCTTTATGACAGGGTTGTCCTCCATCAGAAAGTATAGCACTACTGGTAACCCAAGGACAAGGCACATAACCCACAGGTGGGCAGCATGATAAATTATAGATGGAAAGGCACACAAATGAAAAGACAAATCTCAGAATGATGTTTTTGTAGGTACTGATAAGGGATGATTCCCCATTTGAACCAGGATTGGTTCCATGATAACTAACGAATAATCAAGAAAGCAGTAAGACACTATCAACCATTTTCAAAGTTCAGTGATACCAGAATGTGAGTGAATTTAAAATCATTCCACTTCCCCTCAGGGCAGCTTCATTTCCAACTGCTAAACAGAACCAGGTTCTGAATGGATAGTTCAGCCGTCTGAAGATCAACCTCTGTAAGAAAGACTGGTCCTCAGTTCTTTGAAAGCCGAAGTATTCAATCCTAAAATGTAGATGGTCTAAAGGGGATAAAAATGTTTTATCTGTTTCTTTCCCAAATCGAGTTTTTGATTTAAAAGCTTTACATGAAGGACCAAAAGACAATTGAGCTGAGGCAAACTACTAACAGTGACAGCCAGTGGGATTCACCACCCAGAGTTATTGTAATCAAAGGAGAGATGAGTAGTCATATCACCAGGCTGTGCACCTGGCAGCAATGTGGAGATCAGGCAGGAAAGCAGAGTTGATACTAAAGATCAGACCAGCCACAAAAGCAGTCAATGGCAGAGGAGGCTCAACAGGATCTATGCCTCCGCTGGTTATTCCTCACACTCTCATGACAGCAGCTCAAGGGGAAATAGTTGCATTAGTCTCTTTGATATCGGATTCACTCAATGAGAGTTTCACTGAAGATTTGTGAAGCCTGCTTTTGATCAAACAAAGGCAAATCAGAGTGTTTCTGAATTCTGAGAGACTAGAAGTTATGGGTGAGCACAGAGAGTCAGGTAATAATGTTCTTATCATCTTCGTGAGGTATAATGAACAAAAGTTCCAAAGCAATGTTGGTCTTTAACCCTGGAAAAATAGCATTTATTTGTGATAAGACCATGCTTCTGTTCTACTGAGCCAGTGTGACAGCTTAGACCAATGCACTTTGAATAGGCTCTAAACCTTGAACCAATTCTAATACTTGGTCTTAAAGAAACAAGATAGTCAAATTGCTGAAACCTGCTTTGCATTTACAAGTCATTATAAATGTTTGAAGTGATCCAGCTTGCCCATTTTAAAAGCATAGAAAAATGCAGTTGTGAGGTACAGGAAGATCATTCTTTCCACACTGAATTTAAAAAAGAAAAAATAAATTGAAAATACTATTTAAGTGAAACCTGGAATACTTTTTAGACAAACAGTAATAAAAATATAGAGCTTCAACCAAAATTTTAAACTGGCAGTGATGATAGGCAGGAGTATCAAAGTATATGGAGAAGAAGATGAGTGTAATGATTTTAGTCCAAGGCTTCCCCAACCCCAAACACCAGTGCCCAACATTATCACCTCCCTGTAGATTACTATGTTTACTTCTCCATTTTCCAGGATTTTGCTATCTATAGTTCACAAGCATCAGTAAGCTAGTTGAGTGGTGTGCAACAACAACCTTGAACACGTCAGCAAGACCAAAGAGCTGACTGTGGACTTCAAGAAGGGTACGACGAGGGAACACGAACCAATCCTCAGAGGAATCAAAAGTGGAGAGAGTGAGCAATTTCACGTTCCTGGGTGCCAATATCTCTGAGGATCTAACCTAGTCCCAACATATCAATGCAGCTATATAGAAGGCAAGAAAGTGACTACATTTCTTTAGGAGTTTGAGGAGATTTGGTTTGTCATCTGTCGAAAACTTCTACAGATGTACCATGTACAGGCTGCATCACTGTCTGGCATGGGGGTGGGTGGGGAGAGAAGAGCTACTGCACAGGATCGAAAGCAGCTACAGGAAGTTGTAACTAGTCTACTAGACTCTGTAGTATCCAAGGCATCTTCAAGGAGTAGCGCTCCAGAAAGGCAGCATCCATCATTAAGGGCCCTCATCCCTCATCCCTCAGGTCATGCCTTCTTCTCACTGCTGCCATCAGATAGGAGATACAGAAGCCTGAAGGCACACACTCAGTGATTCAGGAACAGCTTCTTCCCCTCTGCCATATGATTCCTAAATGGACATTGAACCCATGAACATGACTTTGCTTTTTTAAAAAATGCATATTACTTCTGGTTTTGCACTATTCTTAATTTTACATCTATATACTTACTGTAATTGACTTTTTTTTTCCACACTACATCATGTATTACATTGTACTGCTGCCGCTAATTTAACAAATTTCACGACACATGCAGGTGATAATATACGTAATTGATTCTGCCTGTTGGCAGGCAGAAGGCCCACAGAATGAAAAGTAGGCCCCAAGATCTTCCAGGGCAGGTCTCATGTAACTGGTCTGAAAAATGTGCATAAAACCACAACCTTCCAAAAATAAGGCCTTTAATATTTTAACATTTGTCAGTCTGTCTGAAGCTCCAAGGTAAACAGGATACAAAACATATGGCTTCAAAAACAAACTCTTCAAGAGAATAATAAAATAAAAATCACTGTTCAAGCTATTTTAACTCTATAAGTTCAAGTGCACCAAAATGCATTTGGGATCTAGTTTAATATCAATTCTCTGTAATGTCTTTACAACAATGACAATTTAATTTTTCCCAATACCCTGACAGAGTCAACTATGGAATAAATTCTCCAACTCTACAGATGTTCTCTCACATCCAAACATTTCTTCTGTGAAACTTACCTAGCGTGAATGCCAGGGTACTAAACTCAACCTTGTTATCCACATCGGTCCAAACCAAAATATTATTTGGATCTTGCAGGACTTAATGGCCATGAATTTCATTATCTGTGGAGCTCCCAATTAAACCATTGCAATTATCAGCAGCAATTCTGCTTCAGAGGAACCATATTGATGAAGCACGAAATCATGGTGAACAACAGCTTGTTGCCCTAAGGAACACCTGTAGCTATGGGGACACGTAGCTTCCAAAAATCATAGCTGCCTTCCTTGGTGTGAAGTACAAGACATTGCCCCTTGATTTCCATTAAGTTTACCACAGCACTTAATGCCATAAATAAAAGTAGAAAATGCCTGAAACATGCTGTGTGTCATGTGGTACTTATGGAAAAAGAAACAGTTAACTTCTAAAGTTTTGGACTTTTTATTGAAACCAAAATGTGAAATGTTAACTTTTTTAAATTCAGATGTCCAACATTTGCAGTATTTTGATGCTATCTTAATGTTAAATACTGCTTTGAAGTCAAGGGCAGTCACTTGCACCTCACTACAAGAATTCAGTTCTTTTCTCCATAAATGAATACAATGTAGTTAAAAGCTTTGTCGTCCAAGCAGAACACAAACTGAATAATGCTGAGCAAGTTATAAGTACTCTTTTTGATTTACATAGTCAACCAGAGCCTTTATCTCTTTGATATTAAGTGAGAACAGACTGATGGATGGTAACTGGCCAGATTGCATTGGGACTGCTTCGTTTTGGCAGGACATGTGGGGATGATATCCCACACAGTGATGTGCAGAAGCATGAGCAGGGTTTCTTGGTACCCAGAGCCATCCAGTGGATTCAATTGTTTCCATATATTACACAGAATGAACTAGATTATATTGTTTTTTCATGATTGGAGGAGGTCCTCTCAAAAGGAGGCTCTAGTTCATTCTGGGCTATAATAACTTATATAAAGACTATAATTAAATGTGTATTTGAGGATAACAACCCCAGAAACTTGAGCAATTTCACAATTATAGTTGTCACGTTGCTTTGAGAGTTGGTGATGTGACTGAACTCCAGAAAAGGGTTCAATGGCATGAAGTGGAAAAACAGGTTTGTACTCTGAAGAATCAACAGCAGCAGGGTGTTGGAAACTATTAAAGATAGTGAAAGGGGAAAGCAAGCACCTTGAAATCAGCTAATGAAGGAAATTCTGACAGATAATGGTCAAGGTTTCGGAAATAAATTGTCCACAGCTCCAAAATATAACAGTGAATTGCTTAATCCAGATCCTTTGCAGCAACTCATTTACCTATTCTATTCAGCCAGCTTACTTACGACCCACAGCTAAGATATTGCTCCATCTATCTGCATGATAACACCCACATCCCATTAGTTTGAGGATAAGGTTAGAGTACAATTTTTAAAAAATCAAATAATTCAGTGACAATCTATCCAGAACTAAGACTGTTTGAAAATAATATACTGGCACTCACACTATATTTCCATGTGCACTTCAAAAGAGAATATGTATTGAAGTGTTAAAATATCAGGTGTTAATAAAAATTAGTTCTACATCAATTATGTTTAAAATCAAACAATGAAAATCATTGTGTCTTTAATTCTCTTGTTTAAAGAATGTTGGGGGGGGGAGTTTTGGAAAAAAAAGTGTAACTAACTTTCTCAATAGGCTAATGAGAAAAGGGTAAGGAATGAAGTAGAGGGACCAAAGCTGCAACATGACTGCTAAGGGAGCATGGAACCGTGACTACCCAGATTTAGTCCTCAGGATATAGTGCAATATTTGTAGTGGATATTTTTTACATTATGGTCTGCTGGCTGTTGAGGGCTGGGAGTTAGCTGGATTTGGCTGAAGGGAGGCACCGTACAAGAACTTTGTTCCTTTAGAGAAATACGACATGTATTAAGATTTCAAAATATATTCAATATGAATTCTGCATTGCAGGAATGAATTCTTTATCTTCAATAATAAACAATAGAAAATAGAATTATTACATGATAGGAAAAGGCCTTCTGACTGATAGGATTCATGATGTCATTTTTCAGCAATAAGCCAGTTAGTGCTAACTCATTATCTATCACCCTGCAATTTTCCTTTCCCCTTAAGTATTTACCCAATTCCTCTTGAAAGATGAGAGTGAATTTGTTCAACCACACTTTTGGCAGTGTATACTAGATCACAACTGCTTAAGTCATTTTCCCTCATCTACATTATGTTAACATATAATAATCCTATTTACCAATCACCCAAACTGTGGGCTCATTACTTCTTGACTCTTTCACAAATTACAACAGCTTTTTCCTTCTTTACCATGTCTACTTACCCGCATGTCTTTTAAAACTGCCAAATCTCTACTGCTCCATTCAGTACTGCTCCCAGTTTCTTCAGATTGTCCACATAACACAAATTCGTCATGCCTGGAATCACTCCAGTAATGTTTCTCTGTCCCTCTACAAGGACCTCACTACTTGCTAAATTTCATTTCCCAGTGTTGTACATTCTGTGGCAGGTTTGACAGATCAATAACAATTAATTCTAATAAATAGCTGGTTTTAGAACCCCTAGATACATTTTGCAGAAGCAACTTCCATTCATCACAGAATCTAGAGGAAGTGCACAAACTATGCTTCTTGAATGTGAATCTCTGGTCACCATGCTGAGAAACTCCACGTGGAAACTGCTCTGTTTTCACTGGGACATTTCACCCTTACCTCAATTCATTTGTTGAATTTGGCGGAAACATAGAAACATAGAAAATAGGTGCAGGAGTAGGCCATTCAGCCCTTTGAGCCTGCACTGCCACTTATTATGATCATGGCTGATCATCCAACTCAGAACCCTGCCCCAGCCTTCCCTCCATACCCCCTGATCCCCGTAGCCACAAGGGCCATATCTAACTCCCTCTTAAATATAGCCAATGAACTGGCCTTAACTGTTTCCTGTGGCAGAAAATTCCACAGATTCACCACTCTCTGTGTGAAGAAGTTTTTCCTAATCTTGGTCCTAAAAGGCTTCCCCTCTATCCTCAAACTGTGACGATCTATTCTGGTAATTCATTGGTGAAATCATAAATTTATTGATAAGGGATCAGCACCAAGAACACACTGCAAGTGTACAAACCATGAAAAGTAAATGGAGCATGCAAGTAGAAAAAGCATTGAGCATGCGCAAGAATCGTGGAAAGCCATAGTGTGGATACCTCCATGGAACATCCCTTATTAATCTAAATTTTGGGCACTAAAGTTTGGTGATATCCTTGAATTCCCATAACATATGTCCTGTCAGATGGCGGCTTAAAATTACACAAAATTAATTTTTAATTTGCCTAAGTTGGCTTGGCAAGGGGGAGCATCTATGTGTTTTTAATTACACAGAATGAATTTTTAATTTAAGTCTGTAATCTACCTATAGGCAGTTATTTTGCACGTACCTGTATTTAATTACACAAATTAATTTTTAATTTAGCAGAGATGGTCAGTAGGTTATACTGCAAAAATCAGTAAAGCAACTCATTTTAAATCAAGATTTGGGGAATATTTTGTGATGAATTATGGTGCCTTGCCATCACAGCTGATCTGTAAATTCAGTAGTCGTGTGCTGAGATTTACAAGTTTTGCATAAAACTATAATGCCTCAGCTAATGTCAGAACTGTTTTACCATCAAAACTGAAGGTAAGTTGAAAACAATGACATCTTTGTTTTAAAGGCAGATAATACAAAGGAATATGGTCCAAGTCCATCACCCCAGCAAGCAACCCTGCAGGACTGAAATGCATATTGTAACTTCAGGCAGAAAAAACATCACTTTCACTTTAAGGCAAAAAATGAGATTAATAGATTTGAGGATGAATGGTATGAGTGAAGCATCTAAAATCTTGGTCCTGGGAGGTGAAAGTTGAAGTTGTCTGAAATGGACATGTTGAAAGATGAAGGAATTCCAGACCATGAGGTTTATTTAGCCAGCTAAAAATGCAACTACCATACAAATAGCAAGACTACAACTGGGAGCTGGATGGAAAAGCAGTCAAAATTGTTACTAAAAGTTGTTTAGGTATTTGGAACACATGAGATAGAAAGGAATGAGGCTGTGAAACATGCAGAACACAGGCATCAACGTTTCAGAGAAGCAGTACAGAGAGGAGACCAGTGGCTGGCCAGAAGAACATTGGAATAGTCAAGTCAAGAAATGACCTAGAAGTAGTGTGGATGTTTAAAAGGTGAACCTTAAATACCATAATCAAAATCTGAAAGCCTTGAGCAGGATGATCGGGTGGCTGTGGGTAGCTCTTTCACCTCTTAACCATTAATGAATGCATGTCACAAATATGAGTCAGCAAATTATCTCTCTTTGATGCACCAAAGAATTCAATATTGTTGCTCTTCTTTTTAGATGCTTGACAGCTGATCCTCACATCAGTGATACCTGGTCATTAGGACTGATTGAATTTAAGATTCAATCAATCTGGCTTTATTCATGTCAGATTGCAACTTTACTTTGCCAAATTTACAGATTAGTGCCTGTAGAGAAGTTCAAAGGGTCTTAAGATCTTGTTTTTTTTAATCATTCAGGAACATGGGCATATTCATTTAGGAATCAGACTCTGAGCCCCAAACAGGAAAAGTGCAAATAATTCAGTATTTTCACAAAAGCTGTATTTTCAACATAACTAAAATGTTGACACTCTGTCATATTACACCTCATTATTTATCATGCAATTCTAGTCATTTTATTTAAACTACATTTTTTAAATGTGTGCACTTTTATTATATAGGACAAAACTAGATCAGTTAATTCAATTAGTCTCTGCTTGTATTTCTGTTCCACACAAGCCTCTCTCCAAATAGTGTTAGAATTTTCCGTCCCCTGCTCAAACTGTGAGCAGAATTCAACAGCAATCAAAGTTCTAATCTGCTTACCAGGTTGCTATCTGGAAATTATTCAACTTCGAAAGAACTTATCCTTATCTACCTAAACTACCTAAGGCAATGATCTATCTTATTTTTTATTTCATGATACAGTACAGCGACAGGCCCTTCTGGTCCAATAAGCCCATGCCACCCAGTTACACTCATGTAAATCGTACTTCTTTGGAATGTGGCAGAAAACTGAAGCACCCAGAGGAAACCCATGTGGTCACGACGAGAATGTACAAACTTCTGACAGATAGTGACAGTATTGAACCCAGGACATTGATGCTGTAATAGTGTTATGCTAACCGCTATATTACCATGCCACGCCTTACAAAGCTTCATAAACTTTTCCTCCCTCCCCCTACACAGTACACTTTGTCACCTCTCTACACAACTCCCTTCCCCACCTAGATGTTGCTTGAAACCTGAAAATGCTGGAAATACTCAGGAGTGCAGGCAGCTCTATGGATAGGTCAACGGCCTTGTATCAGATAGTTCTGGTGAAGATCATTAACTTGAGATGTAGACACTGCTTTGCTGTCCACAACACTGCCTGGCCACACTTTTTTTTTTACAAAACTATATGTTTATTTACATAACAAATACACAAAGTACAAGCATTAAGCATTTACAAGACAGTGAATAAATTCAAATTAAAATATTATTACCGTCTATAAAACAGTGTATTCCCTGCCCAGCCACCATACTGCCCGACCTTCTTTCCAGCACTTACTGCCTTATATCCCTCTTTTGACCAAACTTATTGTCTCTTAGCACAATTTCTTGTGTGTCTCAGTGACAATTTGACAACCACTACAGCAAGGCATTTCTTAGTATTTCCATAAGAGCATAAGATGATAAGATAAAAGAGCAGAATTAGGCCACTCTGTCGATCAAATCTTCTCTGGCTGATTTATAATCCCTCTCAACCTTATTCCCCTGTCTTCGTCCTTTATCCTTTGACGCCCTGACTAACAAAGAATCTATCTCTGTTTTAAATATACTCATTGATTTTGCCTCCACCGCTGTCCATAGCAATGTATTAAACACGCTCACCATCTTCTGGTTAAAAAAAATTCCTTCTCATCTTTGTTCTAAATGGACATCCTTCTTTTCTGAAGCTGCTCCCTTTGGACCGAGACTCACCCACTATAGGAAACATTGTCCCCACATCCAGCCTGTCTAGGCCTTTCAATATTCAATCCCCCATCATTCTTCTAACCTCCAGCAAGTATAGGCCCAGACCCATCAAACGCTCCTCATACATTAACCCTTTCATTCCTGGACTTATTCTCGTGAACCTCCTCTAGACCCTCTCCAATGCCAACAGATGTTTTTTTCGATAAAGGGCCCAAAACTGCTCACAATACTCAAAGTGCACTCAGATCAATGTCTTATAAAGCCTCAGTATCATGTTCTTGTTCTTACAAGAGGTGATTGATAAGTTAGTGGCCTAAGGTAGAAGGAGTCAATTTTAGAAAACCTAGCACATTTATTTTTCAACATAATTCCCTCCTACATTTACACACTTAGTCCAGCAGTCATGGAAGATACGGATCCCTTCTTTGTAGAAGACGGCGTCTTGGACCTCCAGGAAGTGGTCCACAGCAGGGGTGATTGATAAGTTTGTGACCCAAGGTAGAATGAGATGAGTTATTAACTTCAAACTTTCTGCATGATCACTCAAAGAGTTGAACTGCATGTGCATGTAATGAGAGCTGTATAACTCATCACCTTCTACCTTAGGCCACGTACTTATGAATCATCACTGCTGTGGACCACTTTCTGGAGGTCTAAGACGCCAACTTCTACAAAGAAGGGATCTGTATGCTCCATGACCGCTGGACTAAGGGTGTAAATGTAGGAGGGGACTATGGTGAAAAATAAATGTGCTAGGTTTTCTAACATTGACTCCTCCTACCTTAGGCCATGAACTTGTCAATCACCCCTCATATATTCTAGCCCTCTAAATGAACACTAACATTGCATTTACCTTCCTTGCCACTGACTCAACCTGCAAGTTAACCTTCTGGGTACCGTGCACAAGGAGTCCCAAGTCCCTTTGCACCCCTGATTTTTGACTTTTCCCCAACTAGAAAGAGGTCTACACCTTTATTCCTTCTACCAAAATGCATGATCATACATCCCTACATTATATTCTATTTCCACTTATCAGCCCATTCTCCCAATGTATCCAAGTCCTTCTGCAGACTCCCTACTTCCTCAACACTGCCTGCCCCTCCACCTATCTTCGTATCATCTGCAAACCTGGTCATAAAGACATCAATTCTGTCATGCAAATCGTTGACATATAATGTGAAAAGAAGCAGTTCCAATACCAACCCCTGTGCAACAACAGTTGTCAACAGCGACCGACCAGAAAAGTCCACTTTTACTCTGACTCTTGGTCTCCTGCCAATCAGCCATCCATGCTTGTATCTATCCTGTACTACCATGCCAGACTGCTTATCTTGTTAAGCAGTCTGATATGTGGCACCCTATCAAAAGCCTTCTGAAAATCCAAGTGAACAACATCCACTGACACGAGAAAATCTGCAGATGCTGGAAATTCAAGCAACACACACAAAATGCTGGTGGAACGCAGCAGGCCGGACAGCATCTATAGGAAGAAGCACGGTCGACGTTTCAGGCCGAGACCCTTCGTCAGGACCAACTGAAAGAAGAGATAGTAAGAGATTTGAAAGTGGGAGGGGAAGGGGGAGGGAGAGATCTGAAATGATAGGAGAAGACAGGAGGGGGAAGGAGAGAGCTAAGAGTTGGAAAGTTGATTGGCAAAGGGGATACAAGGCTGGAGGATCATGGGACGGGAGGGCTAGGGAGATAGAAAGGGGGAGGGGAGCACCAGACGAAAATGGAGGGCAGGCAAGGAATTACAGTCCACTGACTCTCTTTTGTCTATTCCACCAATTACTTCCATAAAGATTTCCAACAGCTTTCACTATGCTAAAGCTGCCAACGTAAATATTGCTGCTGTTAGGTGCAATTACAAAGTGTTATTTCCAATAGAGTTCCATGAATTTTGTATCGCATTTGTACTTATCCAAGGCTCCAGGATCATAATGCAAAATTAAAAGGTACTCTGTTACTCATTTAAAATTTTAGAGCATTGACTGCTGGAGTGAAGACGAATGTGAAAGCACTTAACATTAATCACCTTAACAGAAAGATAATGGTGGTAAGTACACATTCGCAATTGTATTAGTTGAAGAACCACAGAAACAAGATTTTTAAAAAAAATTAAAGACAGCCATTTTGGGGAAACACCTTAGACTAGGTTGTTGAAACAGTGATAAAAATCCCTTTGGACATTACTCAACACTCCCCATCTCATCCTCTGTCAACCCTTCTGGCATGGTCCCCTATCTACTGTGGAGCTCTATTACGTCCTTTATTTTTATTTTAGACCCAAAATGTTAATTCTACCTTTGTGTTGGTTTTGTTCTGAATTCTTGACTGGATAACTAATATAATTTGCACATCAACAAATCCGATACTCCGGAATTAATTTCAGAGGTAGTGTACCATACACCACACTGTCTCATAACAGGTTAAATTCTGCCAGCCAAAGATGAACTTCTAGGCCATGCACCTCACTCACTGATTCAAGCAATTCACCTCACCTGCACATTTTAACAATTTGTTTCAGATGTAATCAGTTGTGTTTTGATACAAATCTTTTCATATTTGAGCAATTTCATTTCTTGAGATTGTTCTGTTCATGCAGCATCTCTTCTAATTAAACAGAAATTTACTTATCTTCACTACGTATTAGAAAATTGAAGTACTTGGTTTCTTTATTCAAGTAATTCCTTCCTTGTATTGCTGTACATATATGGGACAACTTTTCCCAGGATCACGTTTACCTCTAGCTTCTTCCAGCTACTGCCCAATCCCATGCACTTAACCCTGAGTTTAGGTGATACTTGACACCCAGGCTGAAGACACCACTGTTCATTCTGCAAGAAAAGCTGCCCTTAATTTTCAGAAAGAGGTCTTCGTGTTTTCTGCAACTAGAGGAAACTGTAGTGGCAAATATTAAAATACTGATACAATAACAATTTTAAAAGGTTAAAATCAAGTAGTTCTGCAGTGGTAATAGAATAAAGCCTGATAATAGATTAAGATCGTGCCTGTTCCAGTATTTGGATAGGAGACTACACTATATATTAGGATTCATGAACTGAGGTGCTGTGTGGTACTTGGTCATTCTCATCAAGAGTAACACACTGATGCAGAACATATGGTATAAATGCTTCAATGATGAGAAAATTGTATGTGATATTGATGAGAGATGGCATGGAGACATAACTGGAGAAAATGCTAAGAGTTTGAATTACCTCCAGCAAAGCAACAAACTTTCTCGACTATTTTTCACCAGTGTGAGGACGTGACGTGTCTTGCAAAAAAAAATGTGAGTAACATCGTTTAAAATGAGGATTAAATTCGGTAAAGATTGGGAACAGACACGACAGATTGAACCCTTGGCCACCAAGCAAAAATATTCACAAAACAAAAAATTGTTTAGATCAATGCTGTTTGGAGATTACTATAATCCTCAAAGGCCTCGGAATTATGATTAATTTCTTAAAAAAGTAAAGCAACAAAAATCTGACATTTGTTGAGCAATTCCTTCTCGCACTTCGTCAGTCAGTTCCATCCTACCCTCTGCAAATCTGGATTACATGCTAAACAGATAAGGTTCTTACTTAAAGCAAAAATAAAAGGAATCAAAGGATCTTGCACTTCCAGCTCATCCAGAACCATCACATCTACCATCACTTACACTGTAAAATGTTTTTCAAAATCAAAGCTGAATGACACTAAACAGTAAACTGCTCTAAATTATACATACACATACTCAAAAGTATAAACAAAAGTGAAACATTAAAATGAGTCAAATAAGTAAACGTCCTTTCCAGTGAAATTACCCTATGAATTATTTCAGTTGTCAGTACTTTTAATTGGGCCCATGAATCGACTGGGGCATTCACTGTTTTATAGGCTACTTCATGGAATGTGGTGTCATTGGCAGGATCAGCCCTTTTTACTCATATCTAATTGCTCTTGAACTGAAGGGCTTGCTTAGCCCTTTCAGGGGGCAGTAAAGGACCAATGACATTGCAGTAGCTTTGGAGTCCTATTTGGAGTCCACCAGCAACTTTGATGTGTGTTGCTTGAATTTCCAGCATCTGCAGAATCCCTCTTGTTTGGAGTCCTATTTAGGTCAGATTGTGTTAGAACATATAAAACCTACAGCCTAATACAGGCCCTTTGGCCCACAATGCTGTGCTGAAGATCTACTTACTTTAGAAATTACCTAGTGTTACCCATAGCCCTCTAATTTTCTAAGCTCCATGCATCTATCCAGGAGTCCCTTAAAAGACCCTATCGTATCCGCCTCCACCACCATCGCCAGCAGCCCATTCCACACACTCACTATTCGCCGCGTAAAAAACTTACCCCTGACATCTCCTCTGTACCTGCTTCCTCATGTTAGCCATTTCAGCCCTGGGAAAAAGCCTCTAACTATCCACACGATCAATGCCTCTCATCATCTTATACACCTCTATCAGGTCATCTCTCATCCTCTGTCACTCCAAGAGGAAAAAGCCGTGTTCACTCAACCTATTCTCATGAGGCATGCTCCTCAATCCAGGCAACATCCTTGTAAATCTCCTCTGCACCCTTCCTGTGGTTTCCACATCTTTACTATAGTGAGGCGACCAGAACTGAGCACAGTACTCCAAGTGGGGCTTGACCAGGGCCCTATGCAGCTTCAACATTACCTCTTGGCTCTTAAACTCAATACCACGATTGATGAAGGCCAATGCACTGTGTGCCTTCTTAACCACAGAGTCAACCTGCACAGCAGCTTTGAGTGTCCTATGGACTGGGACCCCAAGATCCCTCTGATTCTCCACACTGCCAAGAGTCTTACCATTAATACTATATTCTGCCATCCTATTTGACCTACCAAAATGAACCACCTCACACTTATCTGGGTTGAACTCCATCTTCCACTTCTCTGCCCAGTTTTGCATCCTATCAGTGTCCCGCTGTAACCTCTGAAATCCCTCCACACTATCCACAACACCCCCAACCTTTGTGTCATCACCAAATTTACTAACCTATCCCATCCAGGTCATTTATAAAAATCACGAAGAGAAGGGGTCCCAATTCTGGATCCACAAAGCAATGTTTCCTTGGATCCCATGCTTTTTCAATAAGCCTTCCATGGGAAACCTTGTCAAGTGCCTTGCTGATATCCATATACACTACATCTACTGCTCTACCTTCAATGTGTTTAGTCACATCCACAAGAAATTCAATCAGGCTTGTAAGGCACAACCTGCCTTTGACAAAGCCATCCTGACTATTCCTAATCATATTATGCCTCTCCAAATGTTCATAAATCCTGCCTCTCAGGATCTTTCCCATCAACTTACCAACCACTGAAGTAAGACTCACTGGTCTATAATTTCCTGAGCTACCTCTACTCCCTTTCTTGAATAAGGGAACAACATCCGCAACCCTCCAATCCTCCGGAACCACTCTCGTCCCTGTCGATGATGCAAAGATCAGCGCCAGAGGCTCAGTCTCCTCCGTCACCTCCCATAGTAGCCTGGGATACATCTCGTCCAGTCCCAGTGACTTATCCAACTTGATGCTTTCCAGAAGCTCCAGCACATCCTCTTTCTTAATATCTATATGCTCAAGCTTTTCAGTCTGCTGCAAGTCATCACTACAATTGCCAAGATCCTTTTCCACAGTGAATACTGAAGCAAAGTATTCATTAAGTACCTCTGTTATCTCCCCCAGTTCCATACACACTTTTCCACTGTCACACTTAATTAGTCCTATTCTCTCGCACCTTATCCTTTTGCTCTTCACATACTTTTAGAACGCCTTGGAGTTTTACTCAATCCTGCCTGCTAAGGCCTTCTCACGGCCCCTTCTGGCTCTCCTAATTTCATTCTTAAGCTCCTTCTTGCCAGCCTTATATTCTTCTGGATCTTTATCATTACATAGTTCTTTTGAATCTTTCATAAGCTCTTCTTTTCTTCTTAACTAGGTTTACAGCAGCCTTTGTACACCACAGTTCCTGTACCCTACCATCCTTTCCTTGACTCATTGGAATGTACCTATGCAGAATGTCACACAAATATCCCCTGAACATTTGCCACATTTCTGCCGTTCATTTTCCTGAGAACATTTGTTCCCAATTTATGCTTCCAAGTTCCTGCCTGATAGCTTACTCCAATTAAACAGTTTCCTAACTTGTCTGTTCCTATCCCTCTCCAATGCTATGGTAAAGGAGATAGAATTGTGATCACTATTTCCAAAATGCTCTCCCGCTGAGAGACCTGACACCTGACCAGGTTCATTTCCCAATACCAGATCAAGTACAGCCTCTCCTCTTGTAGGCTTATCTACAATATTGTGTCAAAAAACCTTCCTGAACACACCTAACAAACTCCACCCCATCAGGACACCTTATTCTAGGGAGATACCAATCAATATTTGGGAAATTAAAATCTCCCACCACGTCAACCCTGTTATTAATATACCTTCCCAGAATCTGTCTCCTTATCTGCTCCTTGATGTCCATGTTACTATTGGGTGGTCTATAAAAAAACACCCAGTTGAGTTACTGACCCCTTCCTGTTTCTAACTTCCACCCACAGAGGCTCCGTAGACAATCCCTCAATGACTTCCTCCTTTTTCGCAGCCGTGACACTATCTCTGATCAGCAGTGCCACGCCCCACCTCTTTTGCCTCCCTCCCCGTCCTTTCTGAAACATCTAAAGCCTGGCATCTGAAGTAGCCATTCCTGCCCCTGAGCCATCCAAGTCTCTGTAGTGGCTACCACATCATAGCTCCAAGTACTGATCCACGCTGTAAGCTCATCTGCTTTGTTCATAATACTCCCTGCATTAAAATACAACACATCTCAAACCATCGGTCTGAGCGCATCCCTTCTCTGTCTCCTGCCTGTCCTCCCTCTCGCAGTCTCCAAGCTGTCTCTATTTGTAAGCCAGCTGCCCCTTCATCCATCTCTTCAGTTCAGTTCCCACCCTCCCCCCCAGCAATTCTAGTTGAAACTCTCCCCAATATCCTTAGTAAACTTCCCTGCCAGGATATTGGTCCTCCTCAGATTCAAATGCAACCTGTCCTTTTTGTACAGGTCACTCCTGCCCCAAAGGAGGTCCCAATGATACAGAAATCTGAATCCCTGCCCCCTGCTCCAATCCCTCAGCCACGCATTTATCCTCCACCTCACTCTATTCCTATACTCACTGTCACGTGGCATAGGCAGTAATCCTGAGATTTCTACCTTTGAGGCTCTGCTTCTCAACTTCCTTCCTAACTCCCTGTAGTCTGTTTTCAGGACCTCCTCCCTTTTTTTACCCATGTCGTTGGTATCAATGTGTACTACGACCTCTGGCTGTTTTCCTTCCCACTTCAGGATATCGTGGACGTGATCAGAAACATCCCGGACCCTGGTACCAGGGAGGCAAACTACCATCTGTGTTTCTTTCCTGTGTCCACAGAATTGCCTTTCTGACCCGCTAACTATAGTGCCCCCTATCACTGCTGCCATCCTCTTCCTTTCCCTACCCTTCTGAGCCACAGGACCAGACTCTGTGCCAAAGGTGCAGCCACTGTTGCTTCCCCCAGGTTGGCCATTCCTCCCCCCCACCAACAACACTCAAACAGGTGTACTTATTGTTAAGGGGGACAGCCACAGGGGTACTCTCTAGTATCTGACTCTTCCCCTTCCCTCTCCTGACTGTTACCCACTTATCTGTCTCCCAAGGGGTTAAGGATAATAGATTGACACTCCCTCTCTATGGGAGGAAAGACAATCACACTTCCTCAGAGCTACAACTGCTAGCAATACTTTGTTTACATTATTTAATTTGAAGTAGTTGTTTCAAACGATTCTTCCAAATATGATTTTGTCTCCATTCATCTCGGCTATAGAAACCAATTAAAACCGAGACTCAAAATAAATATTGCTCAAGCTGTCAAGAAATATTACAAACAATAGAATTATTCTGGGTGGCTCTACTGTTCAACACTTTGTTGAAGATAGATGATGAAATGATAAAAGGCCACCTCACAATGAGATAGCCAAGATATCAGATCAGATGTCCAAGAATCGTAAGTAAATAAAACTGACCCAAGCAATATTTATGGCTTGTAGTTTTTGTTGTTACATAGTTCATTATTAGCCACATTTCTATGAAGCATACAGGATGGACAGTTGGAAAATTAATTTATTTGTTTGACTATGGATCCTTAGTGCCAAGTGAAAGAGATAATCACACAAAAATTATCTGCTATTTATATGAGCCAGATGTTAGTGAAATTGGATAAAGAAAGAAAGATGAGGCCAAAAAAACTTAGATTCAAAAAATATCAATGTTAAAAGAAAGTGCAATATCTAAGATTTATTTCAAGAAGTTCGGGTCACCAGACTTAGTTGGTAATTAGTTTGCAACGCATCAAATACATACCTGCAAGAAATGCTGCAAAAAATGGAAATAATATGCAGAACAAAGACTGACTATTGACACCTTCCAGTGCAAAATGGAGAACAGTGGAGCTGCAGGAGGACAATCAAAGCATTCCTCAAAATTCACAATTCCCGGTAATTACCTGCACGCAACAATAAACTCTGTAGCACTAGAATGAGGAAATTCCTATTTGCTATATGTGTACTGCAGCAACTCTGATCATTGTCAAGAGTGTCACATAACTGGAGAACTCTTACAGAATGAAGAGCTAGTAAACAAGCTCCTGCTAATGTGGCTTGCTTCACATTTGGGTAAGATTTTCAGAATATTGTATTATCCTCCTCATTTATTCAAGATTCAGGAATACCATTGATTCTTTGACTTAAATACAGGAAAGAGAAATACAAACATTATTTTATGTAATACCAGTTTTGATCAGATATTTACTCAATTGATTTTTTAAAAATGCTATTTTTATGTTTTGTAACTCCAAAATATAAATATAATTGAAAAAAAGACATGGGAGCCAAAGATAACTCTTGTACATTTAGGTGGCATAATGACATATGCCATTCATGTACTCTTACATACAACCTCTAATGAATTAAGCAAACATAAAGTGCTTAGTCAAACATATTTACATTTTACTCAAATATTATTAAAATATTAATTACACAACACTCCTCCTTACTTAGCTATAAACTCCAACAATATAGAATGCATCTCAGTTTAAATACACACACACACACAGTGTTATATAATACAACTCCTATATAGACATCCACAGCAAAGTAAATTTTAACTTGTCCATTCAGGCCTAAAGATTTAATCGCTGTGGTGGATTTCTTACTCTTGTGGGATAATGTCTTTCCTGATGGAGGCAGGAGGTCCACAGCTTCACAGAAGAGACTTGTGGCTGTGAAACGTCATCAGGTTTGGGAGCCTCTTCCATGGTGGTTGTAGGAGTTGACTCTGGGACTGTCATAAGTGGTTCTGACAGCTTTGGACACCTTCGACAATTGACTCAGCTCTCCTCAACTGATCAATGAGTCGCTTCCTGATAATATCAAATGCAATCTCCACTGTGTAGCAGAGTGGCCCAGTTCTGTCCTTAATCTTGCTATGTATCCATTTTTGATCACCCCTGTAGTCCCTCTACAGGACTACACCAAACCTCCTTATCCGAGAAGCCTTCAATTTGCCTCAGCTGTGTGTCCTGCATTCTTCTTCTGAGATTGTGCTTGAGGAGATCCAAGTGTGAATGCGAGGAACAGCATAGCTGGTGAGTTGCGAGTTGTTAGTTGTGGAGTGTGCTGCATTGCAATATGCAAGGAGGCAATTGGCAAGCTTCTGATTCAGTGTCAGTGTAGTGTTTTTTGCTGACATTGCCCACAGTGCGTTCTTTAGACTCTGGACAAACCTTTGTCACGCCATTTATAGCCGGGTGGTACAGTGCATATGTAACATTTTATTCTATTCATATTCATGAATAACTGAAACTGTTCCGCCACAAGCAGTGGTCCATTGTCACTGACCAAGTTTTCTCAAACACCAGTCCATGACAAGAGGCTTCTCAACACATCAAGTGTGTGAGGCTGCAGTGCAGGCTATTGGGAACACTTCTGACCACTTTGTAGCTGCATCCACTACTACTAAGAAATTTGTGCCCATGAATGGTCCAGCAAAATCCACACAAATTCTCTACCAGGGCAATGCAGGCCATTCCCAAGAATGGAGAGATGCTGTTCTTGGCAACTTCTGGATGTGCTGGCATCCTGAACAGTGCATGGCAAGCCGCTCGATCTGCTGATGTGTCCCATGACACCAAAGTCTCGAGCCAACACTTTCACGTTAGCCGTGCCTAAAGACTGGCATGCAGCTCCTCCAACACTTCTGCTCCCAGCTTGGATGGTAAAACAACTCTCAATCCCTAAATAAGGCAATGCTAGTCAAAAGCAAGTCCATTCCAGTGTAGGTAAAAATGGAACAGGAATTTTTGCTGCACATTCCACCAGTTTTGGGCTGCTCTGAAACAGTGTGGGGTCTTTCAGGTACGTATTTCCTTTTCCAAGGGGAACCACAACAGTATATCAGTAGATCCATGATTAGTTGTTCTCTTGAATTTGATCTTGTAGGCATGTCCTCCAAGAAACAGAGTCCATCTCTGCATTTGTGCTGCTGTTGTTAGCAGAACACCCGTCAATGGATTGAAAGTGGTCATTAGTGATTGATGATCAACAATGACTGTAAACTCACTCTCAAACAGGTTGAAACATTTCACACCCCAAATCAGACTCAAGGCCTCTATCAATATGTCTGTAATTTTTCTCTGCAGTGGTAAGGGAATGTGATACAAAGGCTATGGAGCATTCACTTCCATCACTAACATGTGACACGACTGCACCTACAGTATACCATAAGGCGAGGTGTCAAAGGCATGCTTCATTACATGGCGTGGATCATTATATGTCTGACATCACCATTTCCTTCGTCTTTTGGATAGCTACTCCCGATCTGTAGTAATGAGTTCAAGGGGTGGAACACAGTAGCCAGGTTTGGGAGGAACCTATTATAATAATTGACAAATCCTACAAAGGACCACAACTATGACACATACTTTGGCCTTAAAGCATCCACCACTGCTCGAATTTTCTCAGTACACTTGCGTAACTCTTAAACGTCAAAGATGTGACAACAGTTAGTGATGCTTTTTTAACTGAATTCATACTTATTGTGTCATGCTCTGAGCCCATAATCTTCTAATCTTTTTAGCACTGCTTTGAAATTTTGAAGATGTTCCTTGTCATCCTTACAGTAACAATGATGTCATCCATCTAACACAGTGTCTGGACAGTTTTGCAGGCACCTGGTCCATAGCTTTCTTGCAGAGTGCAGATGCCACTCCAAAAATAATCCTATTATAGCAATAACATCCTTTGAGTGTTTATGGTGACAAACACTTTGGACTCTTCATCTACCTCCATCTGAGGGCATGTCTCAGCTACATCCACTCTGATGAAATGTTTCCCTCCAGAAAGCTTTGGAACTATATCCTCTATCCTGGGCAGAGAGTATTGACCTCTATCCTGGGCAAAGAGTATTGATCTACTTTCAGTACTGGATTGATGGTGACCTTAATATCACCACAGATCCTGACAGACTCTATTAGGGCCACTGGGATTGCCCACAGGTTACACTCAACCTTAGAAGGAATACCTTCAGCCTCCATGCGATCTAACTCACTGGCTACTTTATCATGGATGATAAGGAACTAGAAAGATTCTGTAACACTCAGGTGTGAAATTTTCATCTAATACCATTTTACCCTCAATATATCTGAGTTTCCCAATGCCATCCTTGAACATTGCTGTGGCATCATCCAGTACCTTTAATTTGCTGGGAGTGCAAATGGTGGATGGATGTCCAATCAAGTTGTGATTGTCCCAGCCATTCACGGCACCACAATGCTGGTCCTCTTGATTTTAGACCACATACCAAGCCAAATATAGCTCGTTGGTTATAATATTTCACTGTTACAACTGTCATTCCCACAGGAGTCATCTTTTCTCCAGCACAAGTCCTTAGTTGGATATCTGCAGGCTTCAGTTTTGTACCTTTGAAACAGCTTAGTTAGTGTCCAATTCCATTTTAGTTAATTTGCCATTCACTAATGGTGTAAGCCATATTGCTTGTCTATCGGTAGTTTTCACATTGCAAACCTCACGTCTACCAGTGTTTCACTCTCATTATCCGATTTTTCATCAACATGCAGATTAGTACTCTTTTTGAAGCTGCAACTTGACTTTTTCTCTTCCCTGTGCAGTCCATTTATTTCTATCTGCCCAATATGCTTTGCATGTGTCCTTTGTTGCATTTTCTGCGAGTTTCACCTTTAAACCTGAATTGGTCTGGTGTATGTGAGCCCCAACCACAATTTGCCCGACCATGCAGGTTTCTGTTTTAGACATTGCAATTTCGTTCATGTTCACGTTCATTCCTGACTGCAACTCTGTGTCTCTGGCTGCTTTTTCTATTGATACAATGATTTCATCTGCTCTTTTAAATGCAAGTTGTGTTTCAGTCAGAGGCCATTTTTGAATACTTTTTGTAAGATTCCATAAACTAAATGATCTCTCAGTACATCATTGAGCTCTTCACTGAACTGACAATGCTCAGACAATCTCTTCAATTTACTCACAGATGCTGAAAAGGACTCCCCTTAATTTTGATTCTACTTTTCAAAGCCAAAGTGTTCTGCAATCAACTTTGGTTTTGGTTCTAAATGTTACTGCATTACATTCACATTATCAGCAAAACGTATTTTGTCTGGCTTGGTTACAGCCGTCAAATGTCTCAGTAAGCATGCTTTTCCACCTTTTGCACCTAGCAAAACTGGCACTCATTTCTCATGAGTTATTCCATTTGTTTTAAAATACTGCTCAATTCATTCAGTATACTTCACCCAGTTATCTGCTCTGCATTTGAACACATTCATCTTTCTGACATAGCCAATCTCTTCTGCATTTAAAAAAACCACCTGGTACTGTTTATGAAACTGAATTTCGCCCATTTGTTACCTTTTTCGTTAATTCAAAAATCTTTCTCTCCCCTTCCAAAGAATATAGCATGCTGTTTTTTTTAAAAAAATCTCAAACATCACTTTCTCCCCTTAAGAAAAAACTGTGCTGCACTTCAACAGGCAAGTAGATTTGTTTTAATGGGTTTGTTTTAAAAATTCCTTGTCACTACTGTCATGGTTTGCAACTCCAAAACATAAAACTAATTAAAAGAAAAACACAGGAGCCAGGGACAACTCGTGCATGTTTAGTTTTACTTCAGTGAAGGCACACACATATGACATGGCGGCATGAAAATGTAGGACATTCCCATACTTTTACATACAACCTGTAATGAATTATGTAAACAAAGAATGCTTAATCACACAATTTATGTTGTCCCAATACCCTGGATATTAGACAATAGGTGCAGGAGTAGGCCATTTGGCCCTTCGAGCCAGCACCGCCACTCACTGTGATCATGGCTGATCATCCACAATCCATATCCAGTTCCTGCCTTATCCCCATAACCTTTGATTCCGCTATCTTTAAGAGCACTATCCATCTCTTTCTTGAAAGCATCCAGAGACTTGGCCTCCACAGCCTTCTGGGGCAGAGCATTCCATATATCCACCACTCTCTGGATGAAAAAGTTTTTCCTCAACTCTGTTCTAAATGGTCTACCCCTAATTCTTAAACTGTGGCCTCTGGTTCTGGACTCACCCATCAGCGGGAACACGCTTCCTGCCTCTAGTGTGTCCAATCCCTTAATAATCTTATATGTTTCAATAAGATCCCCTCTCAGCCTTCTAAATTCCAGAGCATATAAGCCCAGTCGCTCCAATCTTTCAACATATGACAGTCCCGCCATCCTGGGAATTAACCTTGTGAACCTACGCTGCACTCCCTCAATAGCAAGATTGTCCTTCCTCAAATTTGGAGACCAAAACTGCACACAGTGCTCCAGGTGTGGTCTCACCAGGGCCCTGTACAGCTGCAGAAGGACCTCTTTGCTCTTATACTCAATTCCCCTTGTTATGAAGGCCAGCATACCATTAGCTTTCTTCACAGCCTACTGTACTTGCATGCTTGCTTTCAGTGACTGATGTACAAGAACACCTAGATCTCATTGTACTTCCCCTATTCCTAACTTGACTCCATTTAGATAATAATCTGCCTTCCTGTTCTTACCACCAAAGTGGATAACCACTTTATATCCACATTAAACTGCATCTGCCCACTCACCCAGCCTGTCCAAGTCACCCAGCATTCTCATAACATCCACGTCACATTTCACACTGCCACCCAGCTTTGTGTCATTGGCAAATTTGCTAATGTTACCTTTTAATTCCCTCATCTAAACCATTAATATATATTGTAAACAGCTGCGGTCCCAGCACTGAACCCTGCGGTACCCCACTGGTCACTGCCCGCCATTCCGAAAGGGACCCCTTAATTCTGATATTGAAGAACACATCAAGAATATAGAGGGTTGACAGCAATCAGAGATGTAAAGACGTACATGTATTTTGCTGCTGTATGGAAAGCAATTTATTTTTGAACTCCACAAAGAATAACACAGTCCTTTTATGGAATTAAAAACCAAGTGGCTGTGACTGGGGATCTCCTAAATGACTGTACTTACAAGTACTAAAAGTACTGCATTGTAAATGCTTTCATGAGGATTTCTTCAATTTGTTATTCTTGACAGGATTACAAATACGTTTAAATAGAACTGGTTAAATGTTCTAAATTAAAGTATCTATATACACTCATTGGCCACTTTAGTAGGTACCTCCTTTACATGGTCTTCTGTTGCTGTAGCCCATCCACTTCAAGGTTTAACGTTTTGTGCATTCAGAGATGCTCCTCTGAACACCACTGTTTGAATTACTGCCGCATTCCTGTCAGCTTCAACCAGTTTGGCCATTTTCTTCTGACTTCTCTCCTTAAGATGTTATTGCCCACAGAACTGCCACTCCCTGGATGCTTTTTAACTCTAGAGACTTATGCGTGAAAATCCCAGGAGATCAGAGACACTCAAACCTTCCCATCTGGCATCAACAATGATTCCATGATCAAAGTCACTTAGATTATATTTCTTTCCCATTCTAATGTTTGGTCTGAACAACAATTAAACCTCGACTATGTCTGCATGCTTTTATGCATTGAATTGCTGCCATATGATTAGCTGATTTGATATTTGTATTAACAAGCAGATGTACACATGTACCTAATAAAGTGGTCACGGAGTGTTTACATGGGCATACCAATAAGATCACTTTTTCCAACATATTTTGCAGTTTGCTTTAGAATGTAGTTTATATTGAATTAAAAACATGATAAATAATTACATGCAAGGAGTACAATTCCCAAACAGTAAAACTACACAGCATGATATTTAAGGATTACTAAATATCAGATTATGCTGAAGAATTAACCATGGGATTGAAATAATGGGCAGACTATTATTTAGATGGGGAGACAATTCAAGATGCAGAAATGCAAAGTGACTTGGGAGATCTTGCCCAAGATACCCTAAAGGTTAACCTCCAGGTGTTGAAGGCAGTGAATGCAATGTTGGCATTCATTTCTAGGGGTATAGAATATAAGAGCACGGATGTGATGTTGAAGCTCTGTAAGGCACTCGTGAGTATTGTGTGCAGTTCTGGGCTCCTTATTTTAGAAAGGATATACTGGTATTGGAGAGGGTTCAGAGAAGATTCACGAGAATGATTCTAGGATTGAAAGGGTTATCGTATGAGGAACGTCTGGCAGCTCTTGGGCTGTATTCCCTGGAGTTCTGGAGAATGAGGAGGGATCTCATAGAAACATTCCAAATGTTAAAAGGCCTGAACAGATTAGATATGGCAAAGTGATTTCCCATGGTAGGGGATTCTAAGACAAGAGGGCACGACTTCAGGATTGAAGGACGTCCATTTAGAACAGAGATGTGGAGAAATTACTTTAGTCCAAGGGTGGTAAATCTGTGGAATTTGTTGCCACGAGCAGATGTGGAGGACAAGTCACTGGGTGTATTTAAGGCAGAGATAGATAGGTTCTTGATTAGCCAGGGTATCAAAGGGTAATATGGGGAGAAGGCAGGGAAGTGGAGATAACTGGAAGAATTAGATTGGCCCATGATAGAATGGCGGAGCATATTCGATGGGTTGAATGGCTTACTTCTGCTCTTATATTTTATGGTCTTAAGAGCCGTGAGGCAAAGTTACAGCAAAACAAGACTTTGCTCAGACCCCACTTGGAGTACTGTGTTCAGTTCTGGTCACCTCACTTCAGGAAGGACATGGATACTACAGTGAGAGTGCAGGGGAGATTTACAAGCATGTTGCCTGGATTGGAGGGTGTACCTTATGAGAATAGATCAAGTGAACTTGGCCTTTGCTCCTTGGAGTGTCAGAGGATGCGAGATGACCTGATAGAGGTGTATAAGATGATGACAGGCTTTTTACCAGGGCTGAAATGGCTAACACAAGGGGGTATAGTTTTAAGGTTCTTGGAAATAGGTACAGGGGGATGTCAGAGGTAAGCTTTTTTGTTTAATTTTTATTAAACAGAGTGGTGGGTGCGTGGAATGCACTGCCAGTGGCGGTGGTGGAAGCAAATACATTAGGGTCTTTTAAGAGCATCTTAGATAGATACATTGAGCTTAGAAAAGTACAGGGCTATGCACTAAGGAAATTCTAGGTAGTTTCTAGAGTAGTTTACATGGTCGTCACAACATTGTGGGTGAGAGGCCCTGTAACGTCCTGTAGATTTCTATGCTCTATGTCCTATGAATTAAATTACAGGTGCCCCCCCACTTTTCGAACGTTCGCTTTACAAAACCTCACTGTTATGAAAGACCTACATTAGTACCCTGTTTTCACTTTCAGAAGGTGTTTTCACTGTTACGGAAAAAAAAGCAGCGCGTGATAAAAGACAGCGCGCGCCACAAGCAGCCACTCTCCCCCAGATTCGGAATGGCATTCTCGCCGGCATCGCTTAAACACGTGCCTGTGAGCAGTCGTTTGCAAGATAAGTTCTACGGTATCGGAAAAGCCTAAAAGAGCTCATAAGGGTGTTACACGTAGCGTAAAACTAGACATAATAAAGCATTTCAATCGTGGTGAATGAAGTAAGGACAAAGTGAGTTTGGCTTGTGGAAGCTGACGAACATGTCAAAGGGGTTTTGGCATCCCATGACCAAGATCTGATAGATGAAGAGCTGATGCAATTGGAAGAAAAAAGGATAACAATCCAAACCGAATGCAGTAGCAAACTGAACCTGAAGCAACTGCGTGAGATTTTCGCTGCAATGATAAAGTACAACTTTAATTTTGAAAGGGTACGTAGGTTTAGGGGATATTTGCAGGATGGTTTGAGTCCTTACAAAGAACTGTATGATAGAAAAATGCGCGAGACTCAGCAGTCAAGCAAGCCTTCCACATCAGCCACAGCAGACGATGAACCTCGACCTTTGACATCGAGGCGGGCAGAAATAGAAGATGACCTGCCTGCCTAATGGAAACAGACAATAACGAGATGACACCCTAGTGTCCCACCACCCCAACCCCCAAGCCACAGACAGATACCAATTCGCGGAGGATGCAGCGGTAGCCAGGAGGCACGCAGCACATCTTTAAGAAAAAAGCCAAAATAAACATGCTAATTAATTACGTGTCGGGCAGCACCTAATTAATTAGCATGTTTATTTCGGCTTTTTTTCTTAAAGATGTGCTGTGTGCCTCCCGGCTACCGCTGCACCCCTGCACGCTTTGTGGATCGGTATCAGTTGGTGGCCCGGAGGGTGGGGGCCACTGCACCACCCAACCTGCGACGACTCAGTCTAATACACCATCATCAGTGTGCTTGGCGCTGTCCCGATTCCGGTAAGTGATACTACACTGTACATACATTATTTCTACTTTATATAGGCTGTGTATTTTTACTTGTTATTTGGTATGATTTGGCAGCTTCACATCTTAAAGGTTACTGGAGAGCGCTTGCGCCGTGTTTTCACCGACAGCGCTTGAGTGAGATTTTCGCTACAGAGAACAGTGCAGTAATGATTGTGGAGAAGTATTTCTACTTTATATAGGCTGTGTATTTATCATATCATTCCTGCTTTTACTATATGTTACTATTATTTTAGGTTGTGTGTGTTATTTGGCATAATTTGGTAGGTTATTTTTGGATCTGCGAACACTCACAAAATTTTCCCATATAAATAAATAGTAATTGCTTCTTCCCTTTACAACATTTCGGCTTACGAACTGTTTCATAGGAATGCTCTACCTTCGGATGGCGGGGGAAACCTGTACAACTTTTTGATATGTAAAGTTTTAGCTAAAAAATAACAAGAATCAGAAGAATCATAACTTAAGTCTGCAAGGATTCGTCGAATCATAAGTTACATAAGAGCTAGAGAGCACCTGGACAAGAATGTGACAGATAGCTTTAGGAGAGTTCCAATTTCATATGTGTTACTTTCAATCAAAAGATTTTATTTTTAACAAGTTTATTGTTTTTACAACCGGATGAAATTAGAACCATAATGAAAAACAAAATTTAAAATAACCAGAAGTAATTTAATTTCGGAAGCAAAGTTTGAAAGGAGAGCTTACATTAAACATGGCCGATATTTAGTATCATATTTAAAACTGAATTAAAATCATTGATAAAATAAAAAGCCCTCTTCATTTTCAATGAAAAAAAGGTAGATGGTTAGAAAATGTTGTGTAGGTACTGTATGTTATGCTCACAAAACTAGCTCTTCAGTTAATAATAAAGCTCAACAGTTTACTTAATTTTTATCTTCAAGGAATTACTGAAAAAAGCCTATGTTTTAACAACAAACAATAAGCTGGAAGTACTCAGTGGGTCAGGCAGTATCAGAGGAGAGAAATGATCAGTTGGCATTTAGGGTCATGACCCTTTGTTTTATTGAGGTGCAGAAGTGGAAATTTGACTAATATTTATGTATATGGGCTGCAACATTTTAATAATAAAAGCATAAAGGCAGATTAAATGCTAATCAAATGTTTGATGTGCTTAGAGAGTCTTTCAGTACGAATCTCTTCTCTCCCTCCATGATAATGTAATTCAGTGCTTTTCTTGGCTTCTATGTTAAGAAAAAATATTAACGATTTCTTGTCATCAATCTTCCTCTTAAATCTACCATTACCTCACACTCAAATATTCTGCCATTTGTCTCTCTAGTTCTATTTTTTCTTCAATTCCTGGACATGCTTCTTCCTTGCAAATTAAAGCCTGTTTTTTCGTAGCACCCCTGCCGAATTCATTCTTGGGTTCCAACCACCTCCACAGCATCTAAATTATCCACTCTATAGTCATAAAGAATATTCTGTGACTGTGGTTCATTATCATCCCTTGTCCTTTCTACAGATTTTAGACATGATGCATATGCTATTGTCTCTCAGTGGGAACTTCACTTTGAAAGTTTGGCTAGCTCTTCTTGGTAATAGTTCAGTTTTGCCATGACAAGAACATTCTGGAAGAGGGTATAAATTAAAATACGAGCAAGTATCCCCTCTAAGAAGAAAAAACTTTATGAACTCATTATGCATTGTAATCTTGTGTTTCACTGGGTTGTTAGAAATATGTAGCTATGAGGAGTTAGGTATTTATATTTGAGAAAAAAGTATGGAATGTATTTACAGCTTTTGACTGCCTTGTGGGATTAACAATGAATACATGCCTACATGTAGGAATGGATGTTGTCAATTTGAAACACATGTTATCCAAGGTTAATGCTCCAAAGCCCAATATTTCTAGTGAGTTGCTTCTTTTGGAGCATAATCAACTTCACTTTGATCTTGTAACTGTGAATTTCAACCCATCACTTGCCACTTGTTCTATTTGGCATTTAAAATTGATACCTACAGTTATAACAAGCTTGCAAGTCAAATGAAATACCACATTACCAGGAACTTTGAATCAACCCTTATTTGATATCTTCTGTCTCTCTCCGAATTGTAGATGTGAGTTAATGTTAAAATGCTTTGATTGAAGCAATCAAATATGATCCATTTTTTTTATCCAGGTGGATAATTTTAAAAGCCAGTTTTTAAAATGAGTGCTTTTATAAGCACTCTGATCAGCTATGTTGAAAAAAATTAAAGGAAATGTCCTTCTCCATTTTCACATGTCAAGACTTCAGTAAACTGAATTGTGGTGCACATTTTGTTTTTGGTGGTCCTGGTTAGATAACTTTGCCCTGACACAGACTGTTTTTAACACATTACTTGGGACCCATGTAGGTGAATTTCATATAGAAATTCTGCATTTAATCTACATAGACATCATAGATGTCAGCATTTTAAAAATAAAGGCCTACTTCAAAGCACCTTGGAATCAGTACAGTAAATGTACAGTACAAGGATCTGCTATCCAGTTTGCAATTCTTTTGCAAAATATGCAGGAAGTTAGGCGAAAGCTGTACCCTGAAAGACCCGAATCCATCAGCTTTCCTTTAAACCCAATACAGTTATCCTAGTTTCATGGCCTCTGTCAGTCAATTTAAGGAGATTCTAATATGATTCTTTCTCTCAAGAACAGAGTCAGTTCTCAGGCGTCAGTGCAGTTAGTTAAGCAATGTATTAAACACAGTAGTTGGAACTGGGAGAGAATGCGATGGTCTGCAATAATACAGATTAGGCTGGTGTTGAGAGTTTAATGAAGCAAAGGAAATAGGAATATTTCCCCAGGCAATAAAGACTGTGGCTAATGGTAGCCAACAGCAGTAGAAATACGTCATTAGCAGGAACTTAATTAAGTCAGACAATTGCCTTGCTCAGAAATGACATCAGAAAACAGGTACTCAAAAAAGAAACTATCTATTTTAACATGGTAGATTCAGTAGATTTTGTAATCCTAGGCCTGCATTCACTAGGGCTATTGGAATCACTTCAATACCCTGAGTTCCCAATTATTAAACCCTCATCACAGGGAATTATACACTAAAAATTGCATCAGGCAGGTACATGCTATTCTGATTGACAGAGAAAGGAATTCACAGCAAAAGGACGAGTCAAGAGCAAAAAGGAACTACAAATTAAAAGGAAAAAGCAGATCAGCTTTAGAAGCAAGCAAAACCAAAAAACATCCCAGGACACAAACATTCTTATCAGAATGTACTGATTCAAGGTTTAGATTTGAGGTATTTGAATGCTTGCAAGCATTTAAAAATAATTCACACGCCCATGTAGATTTTTTATTTTCAATGAAATGGTAGCAGACTCTTTTAATCCACCTCTCCAATTTGACCTCCAGCAATAGACAACATATTTAACACCTATTTTCTGTTAAATCATTTCCTTAAAATGTTCACTACTTCATAAATTAATTGTCATCTAAATAACCCCAATCATACAGTTAAGAATCGTTCTATACTTGAAGCAATTTTATCTAATAACTATTGAAAATTTAAAAATTTATGGTAATAATTCATTTGCGCCTCCTATTCGCATTGTCCCTCAGTAACATCTACCAAAGGTGTGGGGTAAAATCTAGAACATAGAAATCTACAGCACATTACAGGCCCTTCGGCCCACAAAGTTGCGCCAAGCATGTAACCTACTCTGGAAACTGCTGAGAATTTCCCTACCGCATCGCCCTCTATTTTTCAAGCTCCATGTACCTATCTAAGAGTCTCTTAACAGACCCTAATTGTATCCGCCTCTACCACTGTCACTGGCAGTGTATTCCACACACCCACCACTCTGTGTGAACAACTTACTTTTTGACATCCTCCTTGTACCTACTTCTAAGCACCTTAAAACTATGCCCCCTCATGTTAGCCATTTCTGCCCTGGGAATAAGCCTCTGGCTATCCACACAATCAATGGCTCTAAACAAATACCATTCCCTAATCCTATGTCAATGATCATCAAGCTGTGGATGAACAAGAATTTGGCAAATTACTGCACAACTGGTGATATTATCCCAAGAGATACAAAAACTTCATGCACCTTAATCACCCTATTATAACTCACAGAAACTGAACCACATGTTTGTAAGTATTGTTATCAATTTCATAGCAGGAGGTTCAAGATCAATGTCTTGCTACCTTCACCTCACATTGCCTCATCTTCATTCACACTACTTTTCCACAGTTTTACTGGCAGTGCTGATTTCTCCGCTACCCTCCTCATCGACTCTTTTAGGTCCACCCTGTACAAATAGATGTGCCATTGCTGCTAGACGCATCCAGGTTCATTTATTCAGCACTCGGCTGCACCATCTACTTAAGCCCCCTCCAAACTGAGTTCAAAGCCATTGTTTCTTACAAAACTTTTCTCCCTACATTCATGACCTCCAATGCCTAATGACCTTGTCTACATTTCAATAATCCTCCAAGAGGACCACAACCTTGTCGTGGTTTGGAGGCCTGCATGCCTCAATGACCTGGACAGCTGTGTTGGCTGGAGTCAGGGCTTTATGCTTTGGCTCTTGGAAGAGTCACCCATGCCAAACAGGTCAAAAGGTAAGGGCCAAACTATGAGTGGTCAACTGGTCCTCTAGGTTCAGGGGTTCAGCTCAGGGCTAACAACCCTGTCTAGCGAAACAAAACTGTTACGGAAACAGCAATGAAGAATTCTACATCTGAGTGCGATGGTACTCCTGACTATCCACCAGAGATTTGCGTGACTGACAGTAGTGAAAACTGAGAGGAAGTTGCTGACATGATGAAGGAAGCCCCGAAAATCGCCAGAGTTGGATGACCTTCATTGCTGCCCTAAACGTCAGTGGCGTAATGGGCAGTAAGTAATGTTTCAATAATCTTCTTATGAATGCCACTCTTCACATCAACAAGTTTTCAATTTTTTAACCTTTTCTTGGGACTTCCTCCATGATCCTAAATGATTTCGAATCGCTTCTCAGTATGTTCCATTCCTTAGTTTCAATTCCTTGAAATGTTCATTTCTTGAGGGCTCCAAGGACTACACTTTACTTGACAATGGTAATATTCTGATTATTCTTAACCTCAATTCCATCATATCCAAGTAAAATATATATGCCAACTTTTGAAACACTGAACTAAACCAAAATACAATACCACAAAAGCCATTGCTGAAATGATTTGCTAGGGTCAACTGTATCTCTGTAATTGTAAATAGGATGGGATTAGGTGGGATTTAAAAACAAAGTATTATATTCTGTGATCAGAGTTTATCTCTGGTTTAAAAACTTATGGAAGTTTATGAACCTAAGTATTGATATTCCAGGTTCACTGCAATTATGAGTTTAAACATATTTTGCCCTTTCCTGATTACTGTAAAGATGCATAACCTAGATGGGGTTCTGATAACAACAGGAATTCTGCAGATGCTGGAAATTCAAGCAACACACATAAAAGTTGCTGGTGAACGCAGCAGGCCAGGCAGCATCTCTAGGAAGAGGTGCAGTCAGGACGAAGGGTCTCGGCCTGAAATGTCGACTGCACCTCTTCCTAGAGATGCTGCCTGGCCTGCTGTGTTCACCAGCAACTTTTGTGTGTGTTGCTTGGGGTTCTGTTAATTGGGTGAGATTTTTGATGACCTAGTGAACATTAAAGCCTCACATAACAGTGTGTAATATGATTAGAAAGAACAAACATGGGAAGCACCCCAAGTATTCAAAAGACTGACCACTTGATTCTCCAAAGACTGTTGCTCTGAGCTATGCATTAACAGATGGACAAGACTGCCAAAGAGGCAGAAACGGTTAGTGGAAAAATCCGAATCACTGACCAACTAACTGCATATAACTGAAATGATTTAATTTTATGTTAAGGGACAATTCTGGCCAATTTACTCATGAAACAGCTACTCAAAGTAACCCTATGCCTGAACTAGCATTATTCTGTTGTATTAGCTCCTTAATTATTTCAATATATTCTCAACATGCCCAAAGCTTATTCTTCCGTCAGTATTGAGGTCAGAAAACTAACCACACCCAAAATAATGTACTCAATTACAACAAACTGACAACTAACATTAGCACTGATACAAAATTAATGGCAATATTCCAGCTCCCCAATTTAAACCAGCAGCTATACACTGCACAGTAGAAGATTTAAGACCGTAAATTTAGGAGCAGAACTAAGCCATTTGGCCCACCAAATCGGCCCCACCTTTCCATCATTGCTGATTTATTATCCCCATTCTCCTACCTTCTCTCAGAAGCCTTTGATGCCCTTACTAATCACAAACCCAATATCCACTTCAAATATACCAGATGAGTTGGCCTCCATAGCCATCTGTGGCAATGAATTCCACAGATTCACGATCCTCTGGCTAAAGAAATTCCTCATCTCTCTACTAAAAGGACATCCCTCTATTCTGAGGCCATGCCCCCTGGTCCCAGACTCCACCACTATAGGAAACATTCTCTCCACATCCACTCTATCCAGACCTTTCAAAATTCAATAGGTTTCAATGAGATACCCTTTATTCTTCTAAACTCCAGCGAGTACAGGCCCAGAGCTATCAAATGCTCTTCATATGATAACCCTTTCATTCCTGAAATCATTCTCATGAACCTTCTCTGGACCGTTTCCAATGCCAGCACATCTTTTCTTAGATAAGGGGCACATACACAGCTCCTCACAATACTCCGTGCAGTCTGACCAATGCCTTATAAAGCCTCAGAATTTCATGCTTGCTTTCATATTCTAATCCTCTCAAAATGCATCGCATTCAGCTTCCTTACCACCAACTCAGCCGGCAAGTCAACCTTTAGGGAATCCTGCACGAGGACTCCCAAATCCCTTTACACTCTGATTTCTAAATTTTCAAACCAGAATAATATCAAAGGATGTTTAGTTTACCCTTTATTTTTCAAAGCTCCTGCAATAACTCAAGATGCAAACTTGAAGACTCCAACATCAAGTTACACCACTTAACATAAAAATATCTTCTGATCAATAGGACCTCCCACAATCACTTCCAAAGTTGTAATTGGTAATTGACAAGGAAGATGTCAAAATGCAATCCTTCAGTTTAATTTTAAAATTAAAGCAAGGCCCATACAAAGAGGTGGGCTCCAACTATTTATGCTTTACACACCAACAAGTTCTGCAAATGACTATAGACTCTTGTCCACTTGTAACAAAGCATATATTATATCAAATGTAAAATGAATAATAGATGTACCATCAGTCACAACACTTATAGGCAGAAGCATCAAAACCAGGAGGCTAGCACTTGGATCAAGGACAGGGAAAACCCTTAGTGCACACTGGGCTGGGTAAAGTTTACCTGTGGTTATGTGAAGAATGGCCAGCTATCCCTTTTTTTCCCAGAAAATGAAACAGGAATGAGACGGCAATCAGAGCTGATCTTCTGTTCTGTCATTGGACTTTCCACTTCCTATCCTACCTATTTGCTAAATTCCAGGGATGGCCAAGTAAATAGTTCAGTCCTATTTATCCAAATGGACTAATTAGTCTTGATTTTAAAACTGTGGGTAGGAAGTTACTTTTACTTTCATCTTTTTAATTATTTTATAGTTTAATTATATTTTACCTCCTTAATAATAATGTATTTTAATTAAATCTATGCAAATAGAATTAAGTGACTGGCAGAGACTTTTAAGACGGTTCAAATATCTTTGAGAGCAGAAAACCCTTAAAAGGGAATCAGGAAACTCCAGCAGCAAGATCTGCTGTCTGCAAATGAGTCACCTCTTGCAGCCATGTCCTAGTCATTGTATGAACACAAAAGCAAGCTCTCAAAGGTTAAATGCTATTGCAGAGATACAAAATAGTATGCACCACCGTGGATAAAATACTGGTGATGGAAGCGAAGGAAAGGGGATAGATCCAAACAAGTTGGCACCAAAAATGGTCTAACCAACTCAATGGAAACTGCTTAAGTGCTGCATTGTTATTGCTTTCACTTCATCAAGCAGCGTATTCAAAAATTAACAACAATGAACAGGTAGATCCAATGTTAATAGATAGGAAGTGAGGAAAAGAACTAGCTGCATTACTGGAATAATTAAGAATAACATTAGGCTCTTCTCACCCGCCTATCACCTACCCGAGTCCCCTCTCCTCTCCCATCAGATTCCTTCCTTTCCAGCCCTTTACCTTTCCCGCCCACCTGGCTTCCCTCACCAACCCTTAGCTATCCTCCTTCCCCTCTTCCCACCTTTTTATTCATTTTCCTGGATGTTGCCTGGCCTGCAGAGTTGCTTAATATTAGACTTGATTATTGAGTTCTCAAAAGTTATTAGCATTGGCCTGATTTGGAAAGGCACAATAGCAGCTTTATTTCATCAGGAGTTTGAGGAGATTTAGTATGTCAAAGACACTTACAAACTTTCTACAGATGTACTGTGGAGAGCATTCTAACTGGTTGTATCATCCTCTGCTATAGAGGGGCCACTGCACAGGACTGGAAAAGGTTGCGGAAAATTGTAAACTCAGCCAACTCGATTAAGGACACTAGCCTACCCAGCATCAAGGACACCTTCAAAAGGTGATGTTACAAAATGGCAACGTCCATCATTAAGGACCCCCATCAACCCTTCTCATTGCTACCAGCGATCTAGTGGTACAGGCGCCTGAAGACACACACTCAACATTTCAGTAACATCTTCTTCCCCTCCACCATTAGATTTCTAAATGGACAATGAACCCATGAACACTACCTCATTTTTTTTGTTCTCTTTTTGCACTACTTTAATTTTTTTTAAATATATTCTTTGTATTATGTATTGTAATGTACTGCTGCAAAAAAATACAACATATCCCCATTATATTAAATCTGATTCAAATCTTCAACCTTTCATAAACTTAAAAAAATCCAGATCTTTGACTATATCTTAACCCTCATCAACCGGTACTAGCATGTTCACTGATGGACCAGTAACTTTGAAGACGCTTCTTCCGCACCTGAAAAACTGCAGATGCTACATGAGTGAAAGGAAAACATAAAATGTTGAAATCCACAGGAGGCCAGGCAGCATCTGTGGAGAGAGCAGCAACAGTTCATATTTCAGGTTGGCAGTCTTTCATCAAGAGAAAGGTTTTGCTGAAGGTCATTGACTGAAGTGAATACTCCGATTCTCTTTTTGCAGACACTGCTTGACCTATGGAGTATTTCCACATTTTCTGTCTGCTTTTATTTTCATACTGTTGCTTTTCAGATTAATAGAGCCTATTGGGTTTTTAACTGAACAAAACCTAATTTTTGGAAGTTTAGTGTGTCCCTTGCATCATTGCATACAATTGCTGATTAGAGGTTTGAAAGTTCCAGATGCCCCAGAATCAAAAGATATTTTGAGGCAATGAGTTACAGATATCACACCACCTCCTCACTTGGACCTTCATTGACAAGCAACTCACATGACTACTCTCTTACCAAAGCCCAAAACTGGTTTAATTTTAACATAGAACATTACAGCACAGTACAGGCCCTTCAGCCCATGCTGTGCTGACTTTTTAACCTACTCCAAGATCAATCTAACCCTTCCTTCCTATATACCCCTCCATTTTTCTTTCGTCCATGTGCCTGTCTGAGACAGACTTATCTCAAACTTAATTCCCATTTGAAAGTTACGATTGAATCCAAGTCTACTGCTAAAAAAAACATCCAATTTCTGGCTCTTTTGCCAATTACCTTAAATCTGTACCTTAATTTGCCACCAAACTCTATGCCAGTGAAACAAGTCTCCCAGCAGAGTTTCCACCCAAGGACTCTAAAGTTTGAATAATCAGTGCTTCTCTCTGGTGTACTGAATGGAGGTAATAGACAAATGCACTTTCAACATTGAGTTTAGCTACTTCAGAAAATCATCAATTCCAGACATTGTATTTTATAGGTTTAGCATAGTACACTCTTCAGAATAAAATTTTGGCTTCTTCCACTTATACCTTCTCCAAAACAAACTTTTAATTATTCACTCATCCTCTTCCTGCACCACTTCTTTTAGTTTCTTACCCTCCACCCTACCATAAACTTGTTGTGTTTGCTCAGTCTCAGCACATTTTTCTACATCTTAAAACTGATTTCACATTGATGTGAACTGATAACTGCACAAGGACTGCTGTAGATCAATGGAAAAGCTTACCGCCACTTTCTGGGGGATAATTGAGCATTGACAATAATGGTCTTTCCCATATTCAAGAAAATTAGTACAAGTAGGAACTTTGAAATATCTCATGTTTGTCAATGTTTTAGATGTAGCAAAAAATAATAACAAAATTGGTAGACTCAAACAAATTATAGTGAAGTTGGGCATGCAGCAGGGAAACAAAGGCAGGAAATTTAGGGAAGATTCCAGTTGGAAAGAACAGAGGGATCAAGGAAGTTGAGAACTTAGCCCTTTAGCCATTCAATTAAATCAAGGCTAACCTGTGTCCCAGGTTTGCGCATTTTCTGACTCATACTTCTGAATATCTTCAATTAAAAAAAACAGCTAAAATATCAGTTAAAGTTTAGAGAATTCCAAACACTTAGATGCCAGTTTTACAACCTTCGTACTTTTTTGCATGAACCATTTTCCTCTGTATTTATCCATGGCTGTTACTTCTAGGCAAAGATATTCACATTGTTTTTTTCCCCCAAAACTAAACATCTCCCATTGAAACTTTGTCCATTTATCCACCTTGCCACATTCAGGCATTTCATCACATTAGCCATTAACAATTTAATCTTAGTACTCTTTTGCCTTTCTCCTTTCCAATGCGCCATTAATTCATAATATGATTACATTCAGATAAATATTCATGCATAGTTAGGTTGTTAATTAAATCTGACTCAAGACAAGATCAGTGGCACATTGCCAACACCAGGTTAGGTGACTGTTACTCTGGCAGGCACCACTGAAAAGATACACTACACAGCCACAATCTTCCTATTTTTTCTCATTTAATCCCAAAGGCATAATGGCTGTTGGGTATAATTTCTACTCTTTCTCCCTGTTTGCAAAAGAAACATAAGCTCTAAACATATGACACTGGGAAAGGGAGGGAACAATAGGTAACATTTTGTCTTAACCCATGAAAGGTAGAGGAAAGCAGACTCACCGGATTCACAAAATCCTGTACAAACCCCCAGCTTGGTGTTTCTCAGCTCCAATATCAATCAGCACTCCTTCCCACCAGCTCGGATTGTACCTAGGTCCACGGTAGAGGAAGCAAGTATGTCTAAATGTGTCAAAGGCCAAATCACGGAACCGGTAAGCTGAAGGAAACTTTAAAAAAGTACACAAAGATATACCACTTTCAGCCCCAAATTTGGAATATGGAACACAAACCATCTATTGGAGCTGAAAGGAGCATTTAACCTATGTGCCACTAGCCCTTCCAAGACCCAGTTGCAGTCGAGGCTTTTATGTAGTAAATACCCTGATACTGCAGAAGCAACGTCAGGACTGTTATGTAAGCTGAATGGTAAAATGAAGACACCAAAAGTCTCCAGGCTACAGAAGTCATTGATCAATGATTCCAGTCTCAACACATTAATAAATCCTTCACTTCCACCAATCCCAACTGATGCTGACAGCTACTGCACCTGGTGACTCCAAGTTTAGCTTACCCTGAACAAAAAAAACAGTAAACAGAGAGAAAAGGAAATCCTGGTGGTTCTGAAGTACTTACACTTGAGAACTCACTCATCCATTGTTCTTTGTCACTAATTTAGTGATGCCCTGACATTCAGGCATAGATAATCTTCAAGTACTCATAATTTTCTGTAGGTGTATACCAAACATATTGTCAAAGCTCTGTCAAAATGCAAAGAGCTCAACACTTACCTGACTGCCTCATTTACATACTGAAAACTGCAAGTGCAAAGTATTTGAAAATCTATGACTCTACATGGAGATTACTAAATAGTTCACAATCAATGGGGGTGCAAATAAACTGGGTAAATTAGGGCCCAATCTCTACGGCTACCACTGAAGCCCTTCATGTACACAATGTTCAATGTTTAGATAGATACTTTATTGATCCCAAAAGAAATTACAGTGTCACAGTAGCATTACAAGTCCACTGGTATGCAAATATTAGAAGTGAAGTAAGAAAGAATAAAAATAAGTTACCTCAAACAGTCTAACAGGAGGGGGTCATTACTTCCCCAGTTCGAGCTTGACTCAGTATGGAGCCTAGAGGCCAAGGGTAAGAATGGCCACATACAGCATTCTTCGGAACAGCACAGTTGCCTTATCCTAAAAGTGCTCCTCCGATCAGCCAAGGTGCGATGCAGAGGGTGAGAAACATTGCCCAGGATTTTCCGTAGGGTCCTTTGTTCTACCACAGCCTCCAGAGTGTCCCATTTGACTCCTATGACAGGAGCAGCCCTTCTAATCAGTTTATTGAGCCTGTTGGTATCACCTGTGTTGATGCCAATACACCACTGCATAGAAGATTGTACTGGCGACAACAGACTGGTAGAACATGTGAAGGAGAGGCCTGCATACTCCCATTGACCTCAGTCTCCTCAGGAAGTGGAGGTGACTCCAGCCTTTCTTGTACACAGCTTCTGTTGGTGCTCCAGTCAATCTGTCATCCAGGTGCACCAAGTACTTGTAGGTCCTCACCACATCCACTTCCTCCACCATTAAGAGTGACAGGGACCAGTGCAGGCATAGTCTTCTTAAATTCAATCACCATTTCCTTTGTCTTACTGATGTTGAGCTGCAGATTATTCAGCTTGCACCATTTCAAAGTCCTCCACCAGGACCCTGTATTCATCCTCCCAATCTCTCTTTACACACCCAACTATTGCTGAGTCATCAGAGAATTTCTGCAGATGACATGACTGTGTTGTATCAGTGAAGTACACAGGGTAAACCAGGAAGGGAGCCAATACAGCCCTGTGGGGCCCCAGCGCAGCTTACAACCATGCCTGACACACAGCTCTGAAGCCACACAAACTGTGGTCTGCCAGTCAGGTAGTCTATTATCCAGAATAAAATGAAAGTGCCAATGGAATTACCAGTATTACTACTACAATTAAATCCAAAATAAAAACCAAAATGCCTGCATTGTTGGAAATCTATACAGAAGTCTAAATCTAAGCTGCTTATTACAGCCAATAGTATAAAGCCACCAACTCATTGAAATGATATTGTACTGGTCAGTCTCTAATGGGAGGAAACCTCTTCCAGTCATCCAATTATTGGAGAAAGATTCTCATTTTTAAAATATTTAAAGTAAATTTATTTCAATAACAAAATCACAAAAGATAATTCAGATGCTGGGATTCTTGAGCAACACACAAAGCGGTGAGGAACTCAGATCAGGACAGCATACTTCCCATCTGTTAAAAAGGTGTTATTTACTTATGTCTTCTTGCATTCAAAACAACTTCAAATATTTTACTCTTCAGAAGCTAAATGGGATGCTCAGCAAAGAGGATTTGTGCTTTGCCCAAAATGCCTGAAAGCACTTGCATTTTAAAAATGTTAAGAAGAACTGGATAAGTAGAATCTTTTGATTGATATAAGCAACTGCTTATTTTAATTATACTGAGAATTACATCTTCCTATGGAAGCCACCAATACATATTTTCTTCAAGTAACAACTGGTATAAAATGGATAGCTCAATGCTCAACACATGATTTAAACTTGAATAAAAATTATTACCAGAATGCAAATAAAGAAAAGTGCTGACCATGTTAGAGTCGCCAATTCAAGAACGAAGACATTAGAAGGGACACACTTTATATGTTCTTTCTGTTCTAGGTGCTGAGTATCATGATGTACATTTTAGATAATCCCACGTTCAAACAGTGAAATATTATTTATGACAGAAGTACAGACAATACTATAAGTTTGAATTCATAAACTTAAGGAAAATACAGCAGAGAAGGGAGGGAAACGAGAAAAAAAACACATCTTTTGAGAGTTTATTGGCTCAAAAAATTCATTCTTTCTTTCTCTGCTTATAACTTAAGCACTTAGATCAAATTATTTTATTTGGTAATGCTGGCCTGTTCTTAAATGGCTGCTGTAGCACACCAGATATTAATACATTTCTAGATTATAAGGTTGATGAAGAATAGTCACAGAACAGGACAGCACAGAAACAGACCCCTTGGCCCATCAAGTCTGTGCCAAACCATTAATCTGCCTAGTTCCATCAACTTGCACCCATATCAAGGTCCTCCATTCCCTTCCCATCCATGTACCCATCCAAATTCCTCTACATCCGCAACTTGTGCTGGCAGCTCATTCCACACTCTCACCATCATCTTCTGAGTGAAGAAATTTCCCCTAATGCTCCCCTCAAGCCTTTTTGTAGGTTTAAAACCTTTAACTTTTGTAGCCGCCATTACTGCATCATACTATCGAACTCAAATACCTCTATTCAGTAGAACGCTTGGAGAAATATTCCCTGTGAAACAGGAGGAAATGTTTCCGTAGTTGCCCAATACATTCACTGTTTTGTTTTACTACATCAGCAGATCTCTACAATTTTTCTCTGTTCTCTGAACCACCAATTATTCTGTATTTTGTGAAGATGAAGGTATTCAGACACAATTTCCAATAAATTAATTTAAACCCTATGCCACAAATCTTCAGGTAATTATCGACAAGGCCTGACAATGTAATAAAAGAGCAACTGGACAGTTTGAAACAGCAATGTGAAAAAGCCAAAAATAAAATTTATGAACAAAGTAGCAAATTTAAAAATGTATGTAATAGATTAATAGCTTTAAATCAAATTGCTCAGTCACTAGGTTTTAACTAGTAACTTCAAGATTCATACCACCTATCTCATGTGCTTCTTTCCACCATTACTCACTGGGAAACAGCAGCAACCAGAATCTCTTCTGAACTGATGCTGGTAAACCGTCAATCACATCTTCGAATCCTCAAGAAAACATGTTAGTAATTCAGCATGAGCTTTAAAAAGCAACACACACACACACATACACACACACACACACACACACACACACACACACACACACACACACACACGGGGTTTAGCATGGGCAAATCTAAACCCATGCTCTGAAATTGCATCAGTTTTGGACTATTGACTATTGATTTAAGGTTCAACATCATTTGATTAAATCAGATTAGATCAGGAATATTCAGACAGTGCTTTACAAGTGTCTCCTGTAAACAGGAAGCCTTCTGAACATACAAAGATTAGACAGTGCCTCACACACTGTTTGTTGCCCTTAGGCAAGCTATAAATTTCAAAATCCATTTCTCAAATTCACCTAATCTGTCCCTGACCCAGTCACCTGTTGTTGCTGCAATGTTCTCACTCACACGAAAAGTAAAGCTCAGTTAATGCAGTAAAAGTATCACCCAGCTAACGAGAAGCATGCACTCCAACACTGTCATTACTGTTTACAGGAGATGCATTGTTTGCAAAATTTCACTGTATATAGTTTTGATCATGCCTCTACCGTCACCAGATATTTTGTACTACTTTCAACCTTGAGTGTTTGATTGTTCATGTACGTGTCTGGGAAATACCAATTACAAGGCACATTCTCAAAAAAAGGGGGATAGGGTCACATGATTCACATTAGATCATAAGAGCTCTGTACAGACTCCAATCACCTAGAAATGTTCCTTCCTTAGCTAACTGTGTGCAAATCTGTGTGATAAACTTCGACACATCAATTTTTCTTCATAAGCTAAACAGTTTCAAAAAGAGTGGAATATTTACTGAAGATGCCAAACCAGAAAATGTAGTATCCTGATTAGAAAATCAGCTTGATGAAAATCTGTTGTATTTGTTTGTATATTGGCACATGGTTACAGTGCAATGACTAACATTAATCATTTTGCAAGAATTCACTCAGTTTTTCATGTATTGTCATGGCATGGCCTGGAATTGCACCAGGGACAATGCATGCTGGAGCCAGGATGAGAGTTTATATTGTAATTCCTCAGAGTGAGCTATTCACCTCAGCTGTCTAGCCAAGGGAAGAGACATGGCACACATTTCTCTACAAGAGGAAAAGCAAAACTAGTGGACATAATTTAACAATTATCTTCTCTTCTCAAAACAAGTACAGCTGTTGCAACCCAGATGGAAGTGAAAACATAGCTTTAAGCAGTTACTCCCATACACTATATATGACAACAGCTATATCCACAGTAAACCACCATTATCCACTAGCTCCACAGTGCTAACTATTTATACATTCACACATTCCCCATTTATCTCAGGGACGTACCTCACATAATGCTGCATATAAAAATATTAATATCAGGATATGTGACTTCCAGAAAGCAAGAATTACTATGACAATTATTATTTGTTTGTTTCCTGAAAACATTTCAAAAATAAGTTTTTTAATTAGTAGGATTATTGCAAAAGATAAAATTTTTTAAAAAACATTTTCAAATCACAGAACCTCTGCAAATGCTGTCAGGAAGTAAGTGTAGATCCAAAACATACACTTAAACACTGCATTTAATCCATTTCTAAGTGTGTCACATTAATATAATAAAATCTGAACCTATTCTATTACATTATCAAAAATAGTATTTTAAGTGTTTTATAATGCTGGAAATGTGCCAAATAACTTTGATAACTCTTGATAAGACCATTCCATTCTAAATCAAAATATGCAGGTCTATGCACGTGCAGGGTGGCTGACCTTAGTTACAACATTTTCTACTTCCACAGAGTATATCCAGTTTTTAAACAGGGATCAAAATGACTATTTTCCTTTTAATGATCAAGATTAGATGTTAGTACTCAATACTAATGACATCTTAGGAGATCATATTGGAATGCTGAAGAGAAAACTAGTCATTTCTGCTTCTTTGAAGTGCACAGTCCACAAACTGGTTATCACTACGCAACCTGCAAAGTTTATATATTATTTAATAATTAGCATTAATCAAAATAAATCTAACTTCTATACTAATCATGTCAGTTTGTGCTGTGCAGAAGCACCATAGAAGGCACACCATTGAAATATTGGCACAAGCTGCTATCTGTCGTAAGGATCTTATCTATCACATGGATCCTATAGATTTAAACAACACTCAGCTCCTACCACTGTATTCATTCTTCATGTGAGAAAATTAGACCTTTTGGAACTTGCTTCTCTATTATGGCAGGATTTAGGCTTACTCCAATGTTCCCCCAGTCAGTAAATCACAATCTTATTTGCTAGCTCAAATCTGCAAGCAGCAAACAATTACTTTCCTTCAATTAACCATCATATTGAAGAGAAGGAGAAAGTCAAAAGATAGAGAAGGGAAAGATTATAACAGAATAGGAATAGCATTGTATTAACATAATAGTATGCCCAAAACAAAAAAAACACTAATTAAAATAGTGGAAGAAACCACAATGGAAATGAGCTCAGATACCTTCTTTTCTTGCAGACTTTTGCTTGCTTCGTGCTTCATAGAAAACCATTGGTATGTGAACTTACCAATCTAATCGGGAGTAATTTAATAAATCTTTCTATGTTGTGCATTGAGGTGAATTTCAATAGATACACACTTGTTTAAAAAAAGATGCAAGTGAAAACTGGAAACCAGGTCTATTTACTTCCTGTGAATTGTACACTTAGAAATTTTCAGTGCTACAAATGGATTGGTTTAGGGAAACAAAGACTATACCAAACAGTCTTCACATGTGGTGCAATGGCTAAAACAGAGCTCATAGAACATAGAATAGTACAGCACAGTACAGGCCCTTCGGCCCACAATGTTGTGCCAACCCTCAAACCTTGCCTCCCCTATAAGCCCCCACCTTAGATTCCTCCATATACCTGTCTAGTAGTCTCTTAAACTTCACTAGTGTATCTGCCTCCACCACTGACTCAGGCAGTGCATTCCAAGCACCAACCACTCTCTGAGTAAAAAACTTTCCTCTAATACCCCCCTTGAACTTCCCACCCCTTACCTTAAAGCCATGTCCTCTTGTATTGAGCAGTGGTGCCCTGGGGAAGAGGCGCTGGCTATCCACTCTATCTATTCCTCTTATTATCTTGTACACCTCTATCATGTCTCCTCTCATCCTCCTTCTCTCCAAAGAGTAAAGCCCTAGCTCCCTTAATCTCTGATCATAACGCATGCTCTCTAAACCAGGCAGCATCCTGGTAAATCTTGTCTGTACCCTTTCCAATGCTTCCACGTCCTTCCTATAGTGAGGCGACCAGAACTGGACACAATACTCCAAGTGTGGCCTAACCAGAGTTTTATACAGCTGCATTATTACATCGCGACTCTTAAACTCTATCCCTCGACTTATGAAAGCTAACACCCCATAAGCTTTCTTAACTACCCTATCCACCTGTGAGGCAACTTTCAGGGATCTGTGGACATGTACCCCGAGATCCCTCTGCTCCTCCAAACTACCAAGTATCCTGCCATTTACTTTGTATTCTGCCTTGGAGTTTGTCCTTCCAAAGTGTACCACCTCACACTTCTCTGGGTTGAACTCCATCTGCCACTTCTCAGCCCACTTCTGCATCCTATCAATGTCTCTCTGCAATCTTTGACAATCCTCTACACTATCTACAACACCACCAACCTTTGTGTCGTCTGCAAACTTGCCAACCCACCCTTCTACCCCCACAAACAACAGGAATTCTGCAGATGCTGGAAATTCAAGCAACACACATCAAAGTTGCTGGTGAACGCAGCAGGCCAGGCAGCATCTATAGGAAGAGGCGCAGTCGACGTTTCAGGCTGAGACCCTGTTAGTCCTGACGAAGGGTCTCGGCCTGAAACGTCGACTGCGCCTCTTCCTATAGATGCTGCCTGGCCTGCTGTGTTCACCAGCAACTTTGATGTGTGTTGCTTCTACCCCCACATCCAGGTCATTAATAAAAATCACGAAAAGTAGAGGTCCCAGAACAGATCCTTGTGGGACACCACTAGTGACAATCCTCCAATCTGAATGTACTCCCTCCACCACCACCCTCTGTCTTCTGCAGGCAAGCCAATTCTGAATCCACCTGGCCAAACTTCCCTGGATCCCATGCCTTCTAACTTTCTGAATAAGCGTACCATGTGGAATCTTGTCAAATGCCTTACTAAAATCCATATAGATCACATCCACTGCACTACCCTCATCTATATGCCTGGTCACCTCCTCAAAGAACTCTATCAGGCTTGTTAGACACGATCTGCCCTTCACAAAGCCATGCTGACTGTCCCTGATCAGACCATGATTCTCTAAATGCCTATAGATCCTATCTCTAAAAATCTTTTCCAACAGCTTTCCTACCACAGACGTAAGGCTCACTGGTCTATAATTATCCGGACTATCCCTACTACCTTTTTTGAACAAGGGAACAACATTCACCTCCCTCCAATCCTCCGGTACCATTCCCGTGGACAACGAGGACATAAAGATCCTAGCCAGAGGCTCAGCAATCTCTTCTCTCACCTCGTGGAGCAGCCTGGGGAATATTCCATCAGGCCCCGGGGACTTATCTGTCTTAATGTATTTTAACAACTCCAACACCTCCTCTCCCTTAATATCAACATGCTCCGGAACATCAACCTCACTCATATTGTCCTCACCATCAAGTTCCCTCTCATTGGTGAATACTTAAGAGAAGTATTCATTGAGGACCTCACTCACTTCCACAGCCTCCAGGCACATCTTCCCACCTTTATCTCTAATCGGTCCTACCTTCACTCCTGTCATCCTTTTTTTCTTCACATAATTGAAGAATGCCTTGGGGTTTTCCTTTACCCTACTCACCAAGGCCTTCTCATGCCCCCTTCTTGCTCTTCTCAGCCCCTTCTTAAGCACCTTTCTTGCTTCCCTAGATTCCTCAATAGACCCATCTGATCCTTGCTTCCTGAACCTCATGTATGCTGCCTCCTTCCACCTGACCAGGTTTTCCACCTCACTTGTCACCCATGGTTCCTTCACCCTACCATTCTTTATCTTCCTTACCGGGACAAATTTATCCCTTACATCCCGCAAGAGATCTCTAAACATCGACCACATGTCCATAGTACATTTCCCTGCAAAAACATCATCCCAATTCACACCCACAAGTTCTAGTCTTATAGCCTCATAAATTGCCTTTCCCCAATTAAAAATTTTCCTGTCCTCTTTGATTCTATCCTTTTCCATGATAATTATGAAGGCCAGGGAGCGGTGGTCACTGTCCCCCAGATGCTCACCCACTGAGAGATCTGTGACCTGACCCGGTTCATTACCTAGTACTAGATCTAGTATGGCATTCCCCCTGGTTGGCCTGTCCACATACCGTGACAGGAATCCATCCTGGACACACTTAACAAATTCTGCCCCATCTAAACCCTTGGAACTAATCAGGTGCCAATCAATATTAGGGAAGTTAAAGTCACCCATGATAACAACCCTGTTATTTTTGCACCTTTCCAAAATCTGCCTCCCAATTTACTCCTCTGTATCTCTGTTGCTACCGGGGGCCTATAGAATACCCCCAGTAGAGTAACTGCTCCCTTCCTGTTCCTGACTTCCACCCATATTGGCTCAAAAGAGGTTCCTGCTACATTACCCACCCTTTCTGTAGCTGTAATAGTATCCCTGACCAGTAATGCCACCCCTCCTCCCCTTTTCCCGCCCTCTCTATCCCTTTTAAAGCACTGAAATCCAGGAATATTGAGAATCCATTCCTGCCCTGGTGCTAGCCAAGTCTCTGTAATGGCCACTACATCATAATTCCATGTATGTATCCAAGCTCTCAGTTCATCACCTCTGTTCCTGATGCTTCTTGCATTGCGGTACACACATTTCAGCCCTTCTACCTTACTGTCTTTACACCATTTATTCTGCTTCTCTTTCCTCAAAGCCTCTCTATATGTTAGATCTGGCTTTACTCCATGCACTTCTTTCACTGCTCTATCGCTCTGGGTCCCATCCCCCTCGCCTTAGTTTAAACCCTCCCGAACCATGCTAGCAAACCTACCTGCAAGGATATTGCTTCCCCCTCGAGTTCAGGTGCAACCCATCCAATCTGTACAGGTCCCACCTTCCCCAGAAGAAATCCCAATGATCTAAAAATCTAAAACCTGCCATATTCTCAAACTTTTGTTGGGAACTGATCACTCTCCACTGTTACCTCTGTGTCATTATACTTAACTTCCATGATAGTCAATACTGAGGACATCAAAGGGTCAATTAGATTCTGTGTAATAACACCCAGCCCCCTTTATTTAGATTTAATTTCACATTCGGATTGCATAAATGTTCTTAAATAAGTGTACTGATTACAATTACAGCCAACCTACTGTATTGAGTTGTTCATTTTAATTCCTGAAATTGCAACTGATTATTCAGGACAGACCCAGCTTTTGGACCCTTACCAAATATATAAACTACTAATTGGTTAAAATTGCAGCAACTCCTGCAGGCTGGTTAATTGATGCAATGTTTCAATTTTAGGCAGCAGCACACACCAATGCACCAGAAATAAAAACACATAACTTAAAGCGAGACAGACCTTACAAAATGATATAGCAAGCGTCCTGCCAGAATGGGCTGAATGGAGTTCATCTAAGATGCTTCTAGCTGAAATATCTTTTCTCTACTCAATGATTCGGACCATCTATTAATGTAGTTGATTTGCTTCAAAATATCCTGTTATAATACAGTATAGGTTTCAGATGCTTGATCCTGCTGTGATCTCTACTTGCTCAGTTTCAGAATCGTTCCACTCAGTGTCCAGTCCTTCCCTTTCCTGTGTCCAGATAATTGTTAGGAATTGTAGTCACACAAGAATGACCCTTTCTCATTTTCAAAGAAGGATCTTTAACCTTTAATAGTAATAGTAATAGAACATAGAACAGTACAGCACATTACAGGCCCTTTGGCCCACAATGTTGTGCTGACCCTCAAACCCTGCCACCCATATAACCCCTCCCCACCTTAAATCCTCCATATGTCTGTCTAGTAGTCACTTAAACTTCATGAGTGTTTCCACCACTGACTCAGGCAGTGCATTCCACATTCCATGCACCAACCACTCTCTGAGTAAAAAAAACCTTCCTCTAATATCCCCCTTGAACTTCCCACCCCTTACCTTAAAGCCATGTCCCCTTGTATTGAGCAGTTGTGCACTGGGTAAGAGGCGATGGCTATCCATTCCTCTTATTATCACCTCTATCATGTCTCCTCTCATCCTCCTTCTCTCCAAAGAGTAAAGCCCTAGCTCCCTTAATCTCTGATCATAATGCATACTCTCTAAACCAGGAAGCATCCTGGTAATGCAAACTCTCTTTCTACAGACAGTGCTTGAACTGTGGAGAGTTCCCATAACTTTGTTTCTTTTTATATTTCAGATTTCTAACATCTGCAGATTTTAACCCAGTACATAGGGCCCTTGGGATTATCAAAGGCCACTCCTTACTTCTATTATAAATAAATTTATAAAATACAACCACACATACCTTTTCATCGCCATCTGTTGCTGTGGCTTCTACTACTTTGTTCCTGTTTAGTTTCGTTTTCACCCATTTTTCAATCTTAGTGTTGAACTTCATGAAGGTCACATAGCATCCATAGCCTAACAACAAAACCACACTCTCCCACCAAACAATGGCGTTATCCAGGAAGAACACAATAAGTAAAATTAGGTCAATAATATAAAAGGTCACATCTCTGAACAGTGGCCACCAGGTAAGGTACAAAATTTCTCTGGAGAATACAGCACACATTCCGATTACAAACAGGATGTTGAACACTGCGGAACCCACTATGGTCCCAATCCCAACGTTGCTGTGAGATATAAAAACTCCTATTAAGGAAGTGAAGAGCTCCGGGGCTGATCCGCCTGCTGCCATAAAAGTTGCCCCCGCCACATCATCCAATATTTTCAGTTTATCAATGATTACTGTCAATGACGGTACAAAAAACTCATCGCACACAATGGCTAAGGCTATAAACATGTAAATCATGCCAATGATGTGGAGTAGGACAGCTCCTTTCCTTCGTTGCTCCACTGTAAAAATATCTCTAGGATAGTCTCCAACGTTGGCGCTATTATTCTCAGGGGACGTGGCTGCCGGCACTTCGTACCTCAAAGCCAGTTCGGACCTGGCGGTATAATTTTGAAGCTTGAATATTTTCTGCTTTTCCTCGAACCCCAGTAGAGTTCTGCGTTGGACCTGTGGTTTTGCTGAGTTGGTTGATGTCCAGGCAAAGGCACTGAATAAGATCGAGAACGCGCTGAGAGCCATTAAACCGAGACAAAAGCCCACAATTCGCGACAGTCTCAGTTTCCTCTTGACCTGGTACCTGTGCCTTCGGAAGAACCGGGGATCCGGAGAATGTTGCTGCTCTCTACAACACAGGCCCATCTCCACAACTTCCGCGCTGAAGCTCTTCGAATTCATGGCTAGCCTCTTCTTGACTTTACAGGAAAAGTTGTGTCTATTTTTTTAAACGAATGTTTATAGCAGAATTCTTCATTCACTACCCGTCTTCATGACTTTGCGAGGAAAGGCGTATGAAAGCCGACTCATACTTTAAAATGAAATTTGTTTTCTGCTGGTGGTGGAATTGATGCAAGTTTTAACGCCCTGCAAAATATTAAAAAAAAACATTTAAACAGCTGAATATATTGAGTGTTAATGGGCGATTATAATAATTAGGCATTTTAAAATCACATGCACAATTGGATTAAACCCAATGATAAATGTACTTAAATATGAAACAAGACTTGTCTTTGCGCCGCTTTACCGAGAGCCGCGAGGACTGCAGTCTTACTCCCTAACGTTCTGGATGAAATCTGCCTCTCCTGTAGTAGCAGAAAGGGAGGGGAAAGAGAAAATAATAATCTGCCGAAGCTCGGGTTTTTAAATCACAGTCCAGTGACCCCTGCTGGTAACTGCAGCAAGAGGAGATGGGGTGCGAATAGGGTCCACCGCAATGGCCTTCATTTGTTTCCCGCTACTGCAATCTTTTTCCATCTCGCTGTCACAGTGGCAGAGCCGGATACCACCACGCAGTTTAGAAAAGGGGCTTTTCCACACTTTCAAACTCCAGAGACCCAGGTTGTGCTTCAATGTACGGGTCATCGTTAAACGGGAACCGATGGGTGGGTATTGATAGGATTAGTGTAAATAACACTGTCCTAAGTCTTCCCAAAGCAAGGAAGGGGAAATATTCACCTGGGACAACGGTCTCTGTCTTCCTCCGGGGCATATACACCAATACAATAAATGGGCAAATGGGTTTCACGGGTCAGTTAGCTCATTCCTGGTTTCGAGAATGTCGACGTGGAACTGCAGTCTACCAGACCCTAGCCAACAAGTTCACGATTCTTTGGAAAAGGGATGAAGTAACCGCAGTTCGGAATTTAAATTCACGTTCAGGTAAAGCCGAGTAATACCGAAAAATCTCCAGCCCAGTGTCATCCGAGCAGATAGGGAGAAGATAAAATATAACCACCAACAATTACAATGAGCTCTTTTAGCTTGCGTTCAATTAAGATTTGGTCTGACCCAACAGCGGCAATCTTCTTATAGTCTTACATTACGACAGATTAAAGGGATTCTTGCCCTTTTGTCTTTGACGAAAGATCAGAAGCGCAGGGGAGGTACAAATCAAACTGTGAATTTCAGCAATATTGCTCCGATTCACTGCAGGTGATTATTCATCAGTTTGGTGTCAGAGAACGAAGTCCGCAGCCTTACATCCCTTCATAGAAGGGAAAGGGATATCAGTTATCATACATCTTTTAAATGAATCAAGGAAAACAACCAATGAACTATGTACGGTCCATCTAACATTTCACAGCAACGTTTCCAAGCTTTTACTAAAACGCACGAGACGACATGTGTTCCGCAGTATATTTGTTAATCTTTGCCTACATTGAATACCTTCGAGGCACTCGCCTCCCCAAATGCAGTTTGATCACGTACAGGTGATGTTTTTAATGTTCCCTCATCGCTACCTGTGTACAGATAACCACTAGTGAAAACAATCTTGTAAATCTTGATTGAACTTACAATTTTTTTTTATTTTTAAAGCATTGTTTTCGGATGGATGCGTATTGAGAGTTTCCACTAGGAAAAAAAGGGCTTACCGGGTTCCGTAGCGGCAGTCTGAGTGCGAACGTTCTCTGTCTTCTTCACATTGAGCCACCGCTGCCGTGCAGCCATCAGGAGGAGCTCCGGGACATTGGCAGCAGGCGGGATTCGCACACACTCATCCTCCTTCACCCGCAGCTTTCATCCTCAGGGGACGGCAAAAACCGAGGAGACATACTCTTAGCTTAAGACGCCAGTGTACCACGTGAGCATCATTTTAAACGCATCTTTATTCATACATAAAATACATTTCTTTCGCCGTCTAGCTTTATTTCTCGGTCAATCTAAGGATAAAGCACCAAATAATCGGGAGGCTGTTCTTTTTATACAGAAACTGTAGTCATGGTTACGAACGCGGTATATTTGAACGCACAACAGAAAAAGAGATAATTGATTTTTAAGCGCTAATTTCCGGGGAAAATATGGGTTATATCTATGAAACTGGAAGTTGTTTTGACTGAGTTTCTGCACCCCAACATTTACACGGGATCGAGGATCCAGCCACAGAGAATTTCAGTGTAAGGTTCGGCGTATATTGCGTCAAATCCTCTGGAAAATGCTTCTCAATGAACTGAACACAATCAATAGATCTGTCGGTGGTTGTCAACATTATTCCGCTATTACAAAACAGCTGTTTAATAAAACAATACTGTCAACTTAATGTTTGATGTTGATTGTAAACGAGTTGGGGGTTTATAAAAGTTTACCCCTGCTGTACTCGCGTGGCACGTTTTGCGCATTCCTACGATGTTTACCGACCACCAAGCAGTAGTGCAGGCAAAACTTAACGTGATCAAACTCGTTTCGTTTGCTGACTGCACTGCATCAATTGTGGTTAACAATCTATTATTCTGCAGTGACAGAACAGCTGCTGATTAGACAACTTGTCTAAGTCAGCTTGTTTTGTTAATACATAATTATTTCTCTTGAATGCGGGATGAGATGGTCATGGGATGCAATGCGTTGGGTCCAATGTTTCACGCGGATTTCAACAGCCCCAACCCCCACTAATCCCAGGTTTATCTTTTGTATTTTTGTAGCTGAAAGGATTTTGTCAACTGGTATTAAGCGTATAAAAAGGGAGGGATTGCGACCAGTGCCAGTAAATTGTACAGTATATTCACTAGAAATCTGCTTTCGGGTGAGAAGAGGCAATGTATCAAATGCACTGGTTTAAAATTGCTTAGAATGCAAATAGTTTGGACAAACCATTGAACACCAATGTTATTTTATGCAAATGAAGAATACCATAAAATTTAGTGCACTTTTTTAAGAAAAGCTGCAACTGAACGCCTAAACCCTATTGAAGAAGATGGGGGTGAGGGGTCACTCCCTCCAACAAGCAATCAAGTCTTTGTCAAATGCAGCAGAAGAAAGCAGCAATTGGATTTGGATTAAAAGGAAAGACAACAACTGGGCTGCAAGATGAAGACAGGAGGGTATGGAACTGAGGGGGGAGTATCTGGGACGCCAGGTAGCACCGCTGAGCCCTCTGGAGACGTCGTGGGCTTATCAACGAAACGTCAAAGAAGGAGGGTGCCCACCTGATGACCCCGATGACATACATACCCTCCCTCCTTGTCACCACTCCAAGCCCACTGTCAACATCGAGAGTGCCAACTTACCATTGGGATTGAAACATCAAGTCCTAGGAGCCCTACTAACGTACAGGAATTGTACATTTATCAACGGAATAAAAATATTCTTTTGAACGTTAAATTCTAACAAACTGTTAAATCTTGCAGTATTAAAATTAAAAGCAAACAATTTGCACATGTACATTTTAACTAAATACAGTTTCAGTATGAAATAGGCTCGGAAAATGTCACGTTTAATATGGAAGCACATGCTGCAGATTGTGATAAATCTGCCCTTGTAGTAGTCTTTTTCTAGCAGTTTTCTTCCTGTCCTACTCTTTCGTGATTTCAGTAAGTTATTTAACATCGGGATCCCAAACTCCAATTTTACCACACCTACATTTTAAAGAAGGCCTGGAGACTAAACTGTGCAAGTATATATCTGGGGGCTGAGTGAAGTCAACGTGGAGTACAACAAGCAGCTTAAGTCCCTTTACTGATGACCAGGGCCTTTAGTAGGGATATTAAACAAGAAGAGAATGGTAACACATTCAAAATGCTGGAGAAACACAGCAGGCCAGACAGCATCTATGGGAAAGAGTAAAGCATCCACCTGTGTCCTGATGAAAACCTAAACTGTTTTCTCTTTACAATAGATGCTGCCTGCCCTGCTGAGTTTCTCCCGCATTTTGTATGTTGCCTGGATTCCCAGCATCTGCAGATCTCCTCTTGTTTGTGGAAAGAAACCATGGCGCCTTCCTAGAAACAGATTGAGGACTGAAACCTTACTGCGTCATACCCTAAAATAGAAATTAGAGAATGCCTTGTTTCTTTTTTGGAATCATTGCTTTGTTTTTCCTACCCATTAGATTCTGATTTGTAGAAAAATTATGTTAATGGGCAGGAAAAGGAAGCATAAAATAATTCAAATCCTTGTCCCAGAAGATTAAGATGCTCTCTAGTCTCACCAGTGCTCAGTGAGAAGAGCACACCTGTGTATGCAGGTGGACAAGTTGTACTCCATCTCCAGGGACACCTCGGCATAAACAGAGCAGCAGATGATAGTAAACTGAACCTGCTCATGGATAGCAGCCTGGGGCTGTTGTCATGGCCAGATCCAGGAGCAGGTGGTACTTTCCTTCTCCTTGTCTTCAAAGACTGGGTGAGCATCATGAGGTAGAAGTAGATGGAAGACCTGCTCTTTAAATAGTGGAAGAGATATAATTACTTTATATTGGCGATGTCCCCTCTACACTCTCAATCCTGCTGGCTTTTGACCCAAAACATTGACCAGCTCTTTGCTTCCACAGACGCTACACTTAAGTGAAAATAAGATGATCACTTGCCATAAAAGTATATGAAAGAAAATTAATGCTGTTAAGCACCTAACCTAGACCACTTCAATGTGGAAGCTATATGAGATGATTAATCAGTGTTCACAAGTATATAGAAGAAAGAAGAATTAGTTATTTCCATAATTGAGAATGTATAGTGCCATAGAAAATATAGCACAGAAATAGGCACTTCAGCTCATTTAGTCAGTGCTGAACCATTTAAACTGCCTACACCCATCGAACTGCATCTGGGCCATGGCCCTCCATACCCCTTCCATCCATGTGCCTATCCAAACGTCTCTCAAACATTGAAATTGAGCTCACAAGCACCACTTGTGCTGGCAGCTCGTTCTGCACTCTCACAACCCTCTGAGTGAAGAAGATTCCGCTTAAACTTTTCACCTTTCACCCTTAACCCATGACCTCTGGTTGTAGTCCCACTCAACCTCAGTGGAAAAAAGCCTTCTTGCATTTACCTCATCTATACCCCTCATAATTTTATATACTTCTATCAAATCTCCCCTCATTCTTCTGTGTTCCAAGGAATAAAGTGCTAACCTACTCAATCTTTCCTTATAACTCATGTTGTCCAGTCCTGGCAACATCATTGTAAATTTTCTCTGTATTCTTTCAACCTTATTTACATCTTTCCCATAGGCAAGTGACCAAAACTCCACACAATACTCCAAATTAGGCCTTACCAACATCTAATTCAACTACAACATAATATCCCATCTCCTGTACTCATCACTTCAACTTATGAAGGCCAAAGTGGGAAAAGTTTTCTTTACGACCCTATCTAGCTGTGACACCAATTTCAAGGGATTATGGACCTGCATTCCCAGATCCCTTTGTTCTACTGCATTCTTCAGTGCCCTGCCGTTTCTCTGTGTAAGACCTACCCTGGTTGGTTACCCCGGTTGGAAGTACAACGCCTTGTGCTTGTCTGCATTAAATTCCATCTGACATTTTTCAGCCCATTTTTCCAGCTGGTCCAGATCTCGCTGCAAGCTCTAAATGTCTTCCTCACTGTCCACTAAACCCCCAGTCTTGGTGTCCTCCACAAATTTGCTGATCTAGTTAACCATATTATCTTCCAGATCATTGATATAGATGACAAACAACAACAGACCCAGCACTGATTCCTGCAGCACTCCACTCATCACAGGCCTCTAGTCAAGAGAGGAAAATGTCTACTCCCTCTGTCCTATGTGCTACCTCATCTTGAATGTCAAGTGACCAAACCTTCTTGACCAACCTCCCATGTGTGACCTTGTCAAATACCTTGCTAAAGTCCATGTAGATAACCTCCACTGCCTTCCCTTCATCAACTTTCCTGATAACTTCCTAAAAAAAACTGTAAGATTGGTTAGACATGGCCTACCACAAACCACACACAAAGCCAAGCTGACGATCCCTAATCAGTCTATGTCTATCCAAACATGCATATATCCCTTCCCTTAGAATGCCTTCCAATAACTTTCCCACTACTGATGTCAGGCTCACCGGCCTAAAATTTCCTGGTTTATTTCTAGAGCCTTTCTTAAACAGTGAAACGACATTAGCTATCCTCCAATCCTCTAGTAAATCACCTATTGCTAAGGATGAGTTAAATATCTCTGTGAGGAGCTCTACAATTTCTGCACTTGCCTCCCACGGAGTCCAAGGGAACATGTTATTAGGTCCTGGGGATTTATCCACCCTAATTTGCCTCAAGACAGCAAACTCTTCTGTAATCTGTAAGTAGTTCATGACCTTGCAGCTGCCTTGCCTCACTTCTGTAGATTCTGTGTCTATCTCCTGAGTAAATACAGATCCACCCCCCCCATCTCTTTTGACTCAATATATAGATTAAGGATCTTCCAGAGGACCCATTTTCTACCTTACTATCCTTTTGCTCTTAACATATCTGTAAAATCCCTTAGGATTCTCCTTCACCTTGTCTGCTAGGGCAACCTCGTGCCTTCTTTTACCCCTCCTGATTTATTTCTTAAGTGTTCTCTTGCATTTCATATACTCCATAAGTACCTCTTTTGTTCCTACCTGCTATGCACCTCCTTTTTTTTTCTTAACCTGGGCCTCAATGTCTCCTGAAACCCAAGTTTCTTTAAATCTGTTATCTTTAGCTTTTATTCTGACAGCCACGTACAAGCTTTGTACTCACAAAATTTCACTTTTGAAGGCCTCCCACTTACCAAGTACACTTTGCCAGAAAACAACTTGTCCTAATCCACACTTGCCAGATCCTTCCTGATAACATCAAAATTGGCCTTTCTCCAATTTAGAATCTCAATCCATGGACTGTATCTATCTTTTTCCATATTTACTTGAAACTAATGACATGATGATCACTAGATGCAAAGTGTTCCTCTACACAAACTTCTGTCACCTGCTCTCTTTCATTCTCCAATAGCAGATCAAGTATCGCACACTCTCTCATTGAGACTTCTATGTACTGATTAAGGAAACTTTCCTGAACACACTTGACAAACTCTATCTCATCTAGTCCTTTTACAGTATGGGAGTCCTAGTCAAGGTGTGGAAAGTTAAAATCACCTACTATTTATGTTTCTTGCAGCAGGTAAGATATTTCTACAAATTTGTTCTTCTAAATATCATAGAGTTGGGTGGTCTATAATAAAGCCCTATTAATGTAGTCATACCTTTCATATTCCTCATTTCCACCCATAAAGCCTCACTAAATGAGTTCTTCTGTCTGTCCTGACTGAGCACTGCCATGACATTTTCCCTTACTAGTAACACCATCCCTCCCCCTTAATCCCTTCTGTTATGTCGCATTTAAAACAACAGAACCGCGGAATATTGAGCTGTCAGTCCTGCCTCCTCTGCAACTAAGTCTCACTAATGGCTACATTATCATAATTCCATGTGTTGATTGATGCTCTGAGATCATCTGCCTTTCCTACATCTTGCAATGAAATATAGGCAGCTCAGAATATTAGTCGCAACATTCTCAACCTTTTGATTCCTGACCTTTTCCTGAGGTTTTAACAAGACCTGTCTCCACATCCTCTGGTTCCCATCCCCCTGCAACTCTAGTTTAAACCGTGCCCCCCCCCCCCGCCCCAATGCAGCATTAGCAAACCTGCCCAATAGGTTATTAGTTCCCCTCCAGTTCAGGTGCAAACTATACCTTCTGTATAAGTCCCACCTTCCCTGGAAGAGAGCCCAATGATTAAAAATCTTATGCCCTCCCTCTTACACCAATTCCTTAGCTACATGTTAAACTGTATCACTCACAACATGCTGGAGGAGCTGGAGCGTGTTATGAGTGTTGCTTTGACCCCAGCATCTGCAGATAATTTTGTGTTTATGCTAAACTGTATAATCTTCCTCTTTCTGACCTCACGAGCATGTGGCATGGGTAACCTGCGATCACAAGCCTGGAGGTCATGTCCTTTAACTTAGCAACTAACTCCTTGGAACTCACTTCGCAAAACCTTGTCACTCTTCCTGCCTTTGTCACTGGTACCTACATGGACCACGACCTTTGTCACTGGTACCTATATGGACTACGACCTCTGACACTGGTACCTACATGGGCCACGACCTTTGTCACTGGTACCTACATGGACCACAACCTTTGACACTGGCACCTACATGGACCGCGACCTTTGGCTGCTCACCTCCCCATTAAAAATTCTGAGGACTCAATCTGAGATGTTCTAGACACTGGCACCCGTTCTGGGCATCTGGGATTCTCGTTCTTGTGCACAGACAGAGTCTCCTTTCTGTTCCCCTAACTAAGGAGTCCGATGTCACCACAGCTCGCCTCTTCTTCACCCTCCCTTCTGAGCCTCAGAGCCAGACCGCATCAGAGACCTGATGCTGTGACCTTCCTCCACTAGGTCATTCCTCCCAGCCCAACAGTATTCAAAGTGGAATACCTGTTGTTGAGAGGGATGGCCACTGAGGTACTCTGCGTTGGCTGATTAAACCCTTACCCCTCCCTAACTGTCACCCAGCCTCCTGTGCCTTGCAACTTGGATGTCTCTAGCTCTCTATACATCCTATCTATCACCCCCTCAGCCTTCTGAATGATGCAGAGTTCATCCAGTTCCAGCTCCAACTCCTTAATGCAGATTGTTAGAAGCCGCAGATGGATGCATTTCTCACAGGTGTAGTCGTTAGGGGCTCTGGAGGTCTCCCTGCCTTCCCACATCCCACAAGAGGAGCAGTCCACTATCCTGCCTGGCATCCCTACTGTTCTAACTGTGCAATTATAAAGAAGGAAAACAATAAATAAACTGGGGGAAAAAATCTCCCTGCAGCTTTTTCACCTTCTCTCAGACCAGCCACTTCTTGCCGAAGCCCTGAAGAGCTAAAGCCTCAAGTAACCACTCTAACAGTAAAGGCAGTTCTGAAATGATCAAATTCACTGTGCAAAACTGCTGCAATTTCTATGCAGTACATAGAATTCCTATAACTCTTTCAAGTACACGTAGTTCCTGGGTTAGGTAATGCTTACATTCCCTAAAAAAGTTCATAAACCAATTTTCCCATTAATAAGAAATGAACGTTTTTATTTAGAGCTCGATTTCCGCACTTGCAAACCTCATTCAGGTCAGATTGACAACAGATCTCCTCCACAATATCACCACAAGGCTGTGTGCTTAGCTCCCGCTTTACTCACTTTACATGACTGTGAGGCTAAGCACAGCTCCAATGCCATATTTAAGCTTGCTGATGACACCACTGTTGTAGGCTGAATCAAAGGTGGTGACGAATCACCATATAGGAGAGAATGAAAATCTGCCCAAGTGGAGCCATAACAATAACCTCTCACTCAATGTCAGCAAGACTAAGAAGCTGATTATTAACTTCAGGAGGAGGAATCAAAGATCCATCAGGAAGAAGATACAGCAGCCTCAGGACTCACAACATCAAATTCAGAAACACTGATTACCCCTCAAATATCAGGCTGCTGAACCAGAGGGGAGAACTTCACTCAACTACACTTGCCCCATCACTGAACTGTTCCCACAACTTATGGGCTCACTTTCAAGGACTCCCCATCTCATCTTCTCAATATTTATTGCTTATTACTGTTATTATTATTATTACTGCTTTCTTTTTGTATTTGCGCCATCTGTTGTCTTTTGCAAACTGGATGTCATCCTTGGTGCAGTCTTTCATTGATTCTATTATGGTTATTGGACTTATTAAGTATGCCTGTGAGAAAATGAATCCCAGGATTGTATATGGTGACATATATGTGCTTTGATAATAAAATACTTTGAAATCTGATATAGCATTTTTTGTCTTCCCCTGTGTGGTTACAATGCCCACATCCAATGGCTAGTTTTGATGGTATTGAGGTTTCAATGGATGATACATTATTTAATAAAGTATTTTACAAGTATCAATAGAAAAAACTGCCCTGTTACTTCAAAAGCAAATCTCTCAAGCGGCCTCCCACTGTGAACCTGCAGCTGCATTCTTGAAGACAGTGGTGTCTGTTTGATTACAGTGAAGTGGTTTCATGCAAAAACTTCTAGATGAAGAATGGTTCTATTTTGAATTTGCTGCTATTGGTAGTCCGTAACTCCTAAAGAAGTTTTTATTTCTGTATTTAACTTTCCTATCTTGGTTTTTTTAAATTTATGGGAGAACTAGTGTAAAGTCAGATTTCCATAAGTCAGGTCTTCCACAACCCAGGGAACCCATACAATGAATATCTCAAAATCAGAATCAGGTTTAATATCACTGGTATATGTCAAGAAATTTGTTAACTTGGTGGCAGCAGTGCAATGCAATACATGATAAATATGTTGGAAAAATAAATCAATTAAGGTATATATGTATATTAAATAGTTATATTAAAATAGTACAAAAACAGAAATAATAAAAAAATGACATTGTGTTCATGGATTCAACATCCATTTAGAAAACATGACAGAGGGGAAGAAGCTGTTCCTGAACTGCTGAACATGTGACTTCAGGCTTCTGTATCCCCTTTCTGATGGTAAAAGGGCATGTCCCTCATGATGGGGGTCCTTAATAATGGACTCCACCTTTCTGAGGCACCACACCTGGAAGATGTCTTGGATACAACAGAGGTTAGTACCCAAGCTGGACCTGACTAACTTGACAACACTCTGCAGCTTCTTTCGATACTGTGCAGTAGCACACCCCTCCCCCACCCATACCAGCTGGTGATGCAGCCTGTCAGAATGCTCTCCACTTTACATTGACATAGAAATCTACAGCACATTACAGGCCCTTCAGCCCACAATGTTGTGTTGACCATGTAACCTACTCTAGAAACTGCCTAGAATTTCCCTACCACATAGCCCTCTATTTTTCTAAGCTCCGTGTACCTATCTAAGAGTCTCTCAGAAGACCCTATTGTATCCGTCTCCATCACTGTCACCAGCAATGCATTCCATGCACACACCACTCTCTGTGTGAAAAACTACTGTACCTACTTCCAAGCACTTTAAACTATGTCCCCTCATGTTAGCCTTTTCAACCCTGGGAGAAAACCTCTGGCTATCCACATGATCAATGCCTCTCATCATCTTATACACCTCTATCAAGTCACCTCTCATCCTCCGTCACTCCAAAGAGAAAAGATCAAGTTCACTCAACCTATTCTCATAAGGCATGCTCTCCAATCCAGGCAACATCCTTGTAAATCTCCTCTGCATTCCATAGTATCCACATCCTTCCTGTTGTGAGGTGACCAGAACTGAACACAGTACTCCAAGTGGGGTCTAGCCAAGGTCTTATGTAGCTGTAATATTACCTCACATCTCTTGAACTCTATCCCACTTGGATTGTCAGCAAGGAGGAGATGTTATTACTAACCTGCACAGATTGTGGTCTTCCGGTTAGGGAGTTGAGGATCCAATTGCAGAGGAATGTACAGAGGCCCAGATTCCGTAGCTTTTTGATCAGGACTAAAGGAATGAGGGTGTTAAATGCTGAACTATAGTTATTGAACAGCATCCTGACATAGGTGTTGGTATTGTGTGAAGAGCCATTAAGATTGCATCTGCCATTGACCTTTTGTGGCAATAGGCAAATTGCAGTGGGCCCAGGTTCTTGCTGAGGCTTGACTCTAGCCAAGACCAAACTCTCCAAATGTTTCATCACCAGAGATGTGAGTGCTCTCAAAGGACAGCAACAATAAAAACATGCTACATGAAATATCTTGAATTTGGACACTTGCTGCTTTATACAGTTTCTAAGCACAAGTGTTCATCTACTTGGAAGACAACGATTATAGCAGAAATTGTTTCCAAGGAAAACATGCATGATTTTGAGGCCAGTGAAAGGTAATAGCTTTACCATCAATGAGGATTAGCATCTAATATTAATATGTTCATAAATTTACTTGGTTTTAGAAACTATATGACCCTGATATGCATTTGATGTTCATCCCTATTGCCCTGGTGGTGCACTGCTACAGTCTTGTGGAATGTTGTCTTATGAGGCTTTTGGTGAAGTAAATTCCAGAATTTACATCCAGTGGCAATGAACTGGAAACCCTTGGAGATCATAAATTTGCGTGGTGCTATCAGACTTCCCTAGATTAGTCACTTCAGTGTATTTTGTGTAGAGAATATATGCTGTAGCTGTGACCTACTGCTTCGGATGTCATATAGAATGATAATCAAGCCAACTGCTTTGATGTTGAAGATGTTGAATTTCTCAAATGAAGTTGGAGCTGAACTTATCCATCATGCTCCTTCCCTGTGCCTCATAGATGTCTGAAGAGTTTTGGACATCATGTGAGTGACTTGCCATAGGGTACTTCAACTGTGACCTCATCTCCTCAAAGGATGTGGAAGCTTTAGAGAGGGTGGACAGGAGATGATCCAGGACACTACCTGGATTTGACATTATGTCTTCTGAGGAAAAGTTAAGCAAACTACGGCTTTTCTTTTTGGAGCGAAGGAGGATGAGTGTGACTTTCTAGAGATGTACAAGATGACAGGAGAAAAGCGTAAGGGAGATGTCAGAAGTAGTTTTTTTTTAAAACACTGAACAGTACATGCCTAAAGGAAAAATGAGTAGGTTAAAAGCTTGGTACAACATCGTGGACTGAAGGGCCTGTACTTGCTGTACTGTTCTACATAATACTATGGATTTCTACAAAGAGAAATCACCCTGGCACACATTCAGGTAGCATCACCGAGGATACCAGGCAAAGCTTGTGCTCAGCTTCCTGCTCAACTGGACCTGTTACTGTTTGTAACATGATTGAATGTTCACATCTTAAGCTATCTGTACCAATTCACTTGCTACCATCCATAGAATCATTGAAAACCTGTATCACAAATAAAGCCAATCAGTTCATGCTGCTTGCAAAAGAGCTACCCAACCTGTTTCTGCCTTCTTGCACTTCATTGATCACTCTGCAGCCTCATAAACAAGAGAAATTCTGCAGATGCTGGAAATCCACAGCAACACACACAAAGTGCTGGAGGAACTCAGCAGAACAGGCAGCATCTATGGAAATGAATAAACAGCTGATATTTCAGGCTCAGACCCTTCCTCAGGACTGGAAAGGAAAGGAAAGAGACCAGAATAAAAAGGTGGGGGGAGGGGAAGGAGGATAAATAGAAGGGGATAGGTGAAGCCAGGTGGTTAGGAAAGGTAAATCGCTGAACTGGAAGGAATCTGATAGGAGAGGAAAGTGGACCATAGAAGAAAGGGAAGGAAGAGGGAACCCAGGGAAAAGTGATAGGTAGGTGAGAAGAGGTAAGAGGGTAGAGTGAGGAATAGAAGGGGGGGGGGATTTTTTACAAGTAGGAGAAATCATATTCATGCCATCAGGTTGGAGGCTACCCAGATGGAATATAAGGTATTACTCCGCCACCCTGAGGATAGCCTCATCATGGCACAGGAGAATGCCACAGGCCAACATGTTGCAATGGGAATGGGGAATTGGAATTAAAATTTTTGGCCACCAAGGTTAATGCAGAGGGATGGATGGGCAATAAAATCATGGAGGGAGTGATCCCTGCTGAAAGTGGAAGGGGGGAAGGAGGTAAAGCTACGTTTGTTGGTACGAGCCCTTTTAGAGATGGTGAAAGTTGCGGAGAATGATGTGTTGGATGTGGAGCCTCAACGTTTGGTAGGTAAGGACAAGACTCTTATCACCGTTAAGGCAGTGGGAAGATAAGGGTGAAAATGGAGGAGACATGGATGCGGACGTCAATAGTGCCGCATCCTGGGAACAAATGCAGCGGAGATGAAGGAAGTGAGAAAAGGGAAAAATATTTTTACAGGAGACAGGGTGGGAAGAGGTATAGTCAAGATAACTGTGGGAATTGTTAGGTTTATAAAAGATGTCAGTAAACAGTTTGTCTCCAGAGATGGAGACAAAGAGATCAAGAAAGGGAAGGGAGGTGTCATAAATGGACCAAGTGAATTTAAGAACAGAGTGGAAGTTAGACGCAAAATTAATGAAATTGTTGAGAATGAAGCAGCACCAATGCAGTTGTCAATGTAGTGCAGGAAGAGTTGGGGAGCATTACCAGGGAAGGCTTAGAACATGGTCTGTTCCATGTGGCCAACAAAAAGGCCCATGTGCAGTGCCCATGGCTACATCTCGAGACTGAAGAAAGTGGGAGGAGTGGAAGAAAAAATTTATAGAGGGTGAGGACCAGTTCTACCAGTCAGAGGAGGGTAGTGGTATAGGGGAAGTTCTTTTATTATGAAAGAAACGGAGAGCTTTAAGGCCTTCTTGAAGGGGGATAGAAGTTTACAGGGACCGGACATCCATGGTGAAAATGAGGCAGTCAGGGCTAGGAAATTGAAAGTTATTGAGAAGATCGAGAGCATGAACAGTGTTGAGAATGAAGGTGGGAAGGGACTGAACCAAGGTGGATAGAAGGGATCAAGGTATGAGGACTCTCCTGTTCTCCACAAAGATAATACACCTTTAAAATACACCACAAAGATAATACACCTCTAAAATACACCACAAATACACCTCTAAAATGTGTTTAAGACAATGAATTCCACACCACACCCTCGAGATGAAACAATTTTTTTCTCACCTCCAATCTAATCTCATTCTACCAATCATGATAGAATTTAATATGGAGTTTGGAAATTACTGAAACCAGTGGCTTAAAACTGAGTAAATCAAACTTTGAAAGCCCAAGATGAGAGCTGACTGTGGTAAATTGGGAACCAACATAATAATTTACATTTAAAGAATTAATGCAGAATTTTCAAAAATATGTATTTCTTTTAAGGCATAAAACCCAGTCATAGTAAACAAGTAGCTTTAGATCAAAACAACAGACTCTAAACAAGAACTGAGGGGAGAAGAAATTTCTTCGACTGGAGGTTAGTGAATCTTTGGAATTTTCTACCATGAAGACTGGAGATTTTATCGCTGTGTAATAGACAGCAATCAATAGATGTTTGGATATAAAGCAAATCTTGGGAAAATGGGTTAGTGATGAGGCAAAAGATTAGTTATGAATTTACTTAATGGTGGAGCAGACGGAATTGATTGCCTTGCCAGGAGTACAGCTTTATTCATCAATGAACCTGTCTACAGAAACCCGTCTGAGGAAGGCTACTCCCTCTGGAAAAAAAAAATCATAAGCATCAGATGAGCAATGTTATACTTTCACTTTAATTTGTAAAATTCATTTCTTTAGGGGAAATGATTGTCATTCTCATGCTATCTGGCTCATATGAGAATGCAAGTTTGGAACAATATGGCTTATTGATAAGTGGCCTCGAAAATGCTGTGGATAATACTCAGTTGGACCAAACATCTGTAGAAATCAATCATATGGATGGTATCAGTCATGCCATTCGGCACAAGTGTTGTAATTGGAATTAGAAGTATCCAAAATCATCCTTGTTAATATCTGAGATGCAAACTTTATTCTTGAAATTGTTTAAGGTTGCACTGTAACATCTCCTCAGAAGAATAGCCTTCTGTTGCAGACATCTGAAGTGCTGCAGTAAGGTTCCAATCAATAGGTAGTGATCATCCCTTTAATTCCACATGCACCATCATCTTTACATTCGGTTTCTATCTGTAGCTAATGAAACATATGTCATCAATCATGCTACAGATTCCTTCAATCTTAGTTTAATCTTCCTTCCTTTTCAAATAATGAAGCCTTAAAATTAAGACACTGATCCAAGAATTTAAGCAACACACACAAAATGTTGGAGGAACTCAGCAGGCCAGGCAGCACCAATGGAAAAGAGTAGAGTCGATGTTTTGGGCCGACAGCCTTCAGCAGGACTGCTTGCGTTTCCATGCAATCTTAATCACATTTCAGCTGCATGTTGACTACATATTTCAAGAGTGCTAGAGAAACGTAGTGGGCATCAGGTCCTAAAGAGCACCATGCAGAAGGTCTGTGTATCTATTGAGATTCACTATGCTGATGAAAATTGCTGGACAAGCAGAATACAACATGATACCCTAATGATGTATCTGTGCCCATCAAGAGGGAAGACATTACACACATCATCAGTGCTGATGTGGAAGAACATTTAGGGCCATGGTGTTTTTCATCTCAATTTTAATGTACATTGTACATAGGTGGGGTCTGCAGGGCTTCATTATGCACTTAGGAGAGCTGCTTCCATGATCTCAGCTTCCTGCGGTTATACTGATTCCTGGACTGTTCTACAATCTTACACAGAGTACATCTGGTCTCAGTGGGAAATGATAAACTGCTCACTCTGTCACCACCCTTCAAGTGTTGCCCTCTGCTGTTTTTCTCCTGTTCTATGTAACCGGGGCCATTGATACAAATTAAGGCAATTTCTAAGACTTTCAATATTGCTAAAGTAATTGGACGTTTGATGAACCTAAGAAAAACTAAAGCAACCAGGTCCAGTTAGAAATACAATTCCCTTGAAAGAATATTGTTAAGTCTTAAAGATTGCATTTAAACAGCAACTGCACTAGTACTAACAAACTAATCACTAGTCTAACTAAGTTTTAGAGATATGAGATATTTTTGTAGCATGATATGATACATAATATGTTCTCTCCAGCACTTCTGTATGGAACTACTCAATTTATGTGATCAATAGCTTATTACCAAGATACATTAGTGGACAATGCCAACAAAATATTGGAATAAACACTTGCCTTTCAAGGCAGATAAAATATGGCAAAATAAAAGAAATATTTCTCCCTTAATTAGATAAAAAATAAATGCAGAGGCAATGAAATATAAGAGGTAAATGTTCTCGGCCAATGAGGCAGTATGAGTGGAAAACCAGAATTAATGCTTCAGGTCATCAGAACCCAGTCATTTTTAAGTTTTAATACACCTTGGAAGAGGTGGATTTCAAGTAGTTATACAGTAGAACTGCTGACAAGGCAGAGGAACTTGTTGTGGAATTAAAGGGCTTTCTGGATGTCAAAACGATGCTGGTGTCATGATGTAAAGAGTCTTCAGCAGTAACAATGCTGTAGCAGGAAGAGAAGCTGGTGCTTTGAATGCCTTGTCTATGATCAGATATGTTCAGTAGAAGTAGGTAGAAAGATAGATACTTTATCGATTCCAAAACAAATTACAGTAGCATTACAAGTGCACAAATATACAAATACACAAATATTAGAAGAGAAGTAAGAAAGGATAAAAAAATAAGTTGCCCCAAACAGTCGAACATGAGGGGCTGTCATCACTTCCCCAACTATAGATTCTAACAGCCGAGGGTAAGAATGACCTCATATAGTGCTCCTTGGAGCAGTGCAGTTGTCTTGGTCTACTATAAAAAGTGCCCCTCTATTCAGCCAAGGTGGTATGCAGAGGGTGACGAACATTGTCCAGAATTTTCCATAGGGCCCTTTGTTCTACCACAGCCATTAAGCAAAATCACTAGATCCAAAGTGTTGCCTGCACATGCTTCTGTCTCATGCCTTGGCTGATTTCCTAATAGAAGATCCAATATCGCACTCTCTCTAGATGGAACCTCTATATATTAAGAAAACTCTCCTGAACATATTTGACAAACCCTATCCCATTCAGTCCTTTTATGGTATGGGAGTCCCAGTCAATAGGTGGAAGGTTTAAATCACCTACTCTCACAATCTTATATTTCTTGCAATAATCTACCTACTCTCTACAAATTTTCGTCTCTAAATCCTGATGACTACTGGGTGGTCTGTAATACAAGCTTGTAAATGTGGTCATCCCTTTCTTATTCCTCAGTTCCACCCATATAGCTTTAGTAAATGAGCTCTCCAGTCTGTCCTGTCTGAGCACTACCCTGACATTTCCCTACCTAGTAATGCCAACGCCCTCGCCCCTTTAAAACCTACCCCTCTATCACGTCTATAACAATGGAGCCCCAGAATGTTGAGCTGCCAGTCCTGCCCCTCCTGCAACCAAGTCTCACTAATGGCTGCAATATCATAATCCCACACATTAATCCATGCTCTAAACTCATCTGCCTTAGCTACAATACTCAATGCATTGAAACAGACACAACCCACATCATTAGTCCCACCATGCTCACCTTTTCGGTCCCTGTCTTTGTATGCAGGTTTAACATTTACTTTCCACACAACCACTCAACCAGCTGCCTGGTACTCTGGATCCCATCCAACTGCAACTCTATTTTAATCATCTCCCCCCCACCGACCCACCCCAGAGCAGCGCTAGCAAACCTTCCCAATAGTATATCCGACCACCTTCAATCTGGATGCAAATTGTCCCATTTTTACAGATCCCACTTATCCTGGAGGAGAGCCCAATGACCCAAAAATCCAAAGCCTCCCCCTCCTGGCATGACCTACATAGCCATGTGCTAAACTGATTTACCTTGCTATTTCTAGCATCATTAACATGTGGCATGGGTAGAAATCCTGAGACCACCACTCTGGTGATCCAGTCCTTTAACTTGGCACCCAACTCCCTGAACTCACTCTGCAGGAACTCATGACTCTTCCTGCCTATGTCATTGCTATCAACATAGACAACAACCTCGGCTATTCCCCCCCCCCCCCCGCCCCACTAAGGAAGCTATGAACTCGATCCAAGACGTCCTTGACCCTGGCACCTGAGAGGCAACGTACCATCCAGGAAACACATTCTCGTCCACAGAACTTCCTGTCAGTTCCCCTAACTACTGCTCACCTCTTCTCTACCCACCCCCACCACCCCCACCCCACCCTTCGCTTCTGAGTCACAAAGTCAGACACCTGACTGTTGTGAATTTTCTCTGCTTGGTTGTTCCCCCACCCCCAACAGTATCCAAAACAATATACTTGTTATTGAATGGAACAGCTATTGGGGTATCTTACACTGGCTTCCTATCACCTTTCCCTCCCCTGACAGTCACCCGTATGCCTGTGTCCTGCACCTTAGGTATAACTAACTCCCTGCACCTCCTGCCAATCAAGCTGGAATCCATCCGTACCTCATCCAGTTATCCAGTTCCAGCTCCAGCTCTTGAACGTGGTCTGTAAGATGCTACAGCTGAATGCACTTCTTGCAGGTGTAGTCGTCAGGGATACTGAATGTCTCCCTCTCTTCCCATTTCCCATAGGAGGAGCATTCCACTGCCGTGACTGTCATTCCCAGGTGGTTCAGGTTAAAGGAAGAGACAAGTCACATTTATAAATGCAGCGTGATAATATCAAATTGTAGTAGAGTGACAGGTTTAGTTTGGTCCATCCTTGGATCCTAGATACCCTCGAGCTAAATGTCAGTGTAGAGGTTATAGTCATATGTTAAGCATTGTACTTTCAGAGAAGGGGAGAATGTTGACAGCAAAGCCCAAAGTAAATCTGCTAATGATTGCTAGACATAAACAGATGCAGAGATGTAACAAATTGTATAACCTTAATCTTTATCCTCACCTGAGAGAAATTGTCAAAAGTTAATTTTTGCACAATATCATTAAAAGTTTAAAAAAAACTTGTAAGAAAATAGCTTGAATGGCAGTAATTAACCTCAACTATGATAAAATAACCTTATTGGTCATAAGGGCATGGGTCCGGAGAAGAGGATAGTTGGGGCTTATTTGTGTAGAACAAAGTCCAGCCCACTCCAAATTTTTACAGTCACACCTCCTGGTAGATGATAATGTAGGGAAGTGTCAGAAAATAACATAGTGTCTGATTATAAAGTAGCTGCTGGATATTTGTCAAGTTCTATCTGCAGTCAATACCAAATTGAAAACAGATGTTTTCAGGGAAATGTATGGAAGAAATGTGGCAAATGTTCAGGGGATATTTGCGTGGAGTTCTGCATAGGTACATTACAATGAGACAGGGAAAGGATGGTACGGTACAGGAACCATGGTGTATAAAGGCTGTTGTAAATCCAGTCAAGAAGAAAAGAAGAGCTTACGAAAGATTCGAAAAGGTAGGTAATGATAGAGAGCTAGAAGATTATAAGGCTAGCAGGAAGGAGCTCAAGAAAGAAATTAGGAGAGCCAGAAGGGGCCATGAGAAGGCCCTGGCGCGCAGGATTAAGGAAAACCCCAGACATTCTACAAGTATGTGAAGAGCAAGAGGATAAGAAGTGAGAGAATAGGACCAATCAAGTGTGACAGTGGAAAAGTGTGTATGGAACCGGAGGAATTAGCACAGGTAGTTAATGAGCACTTTGCTTCAGTATTCACTACAGAAAAGCATCTTGGCAATTGTAGGGATGACTTACAGCAGACTGAAAAGCTTAAGCATGTAGATATTAAGAAAGAGGATGTGCAGGAGCTTTTGGAAAGCATCAAGTTGGATAAGACACCTGGACCAGATGAATTGTACCCCAGGCTACTGTGAGAGGTGAGGGAGGAGATTGCTGAGCCTCTGGTGATGACCTTTGCATCATCAACGGGGGCGGGAGTGGTTCCGGAGGATTGGAGGGTTGTGCATGTTGTTCCATTATTCAAGAAAGGGAGTAGAGATAGCCCAGGAAATTATAGATCAGTGAGTCTTACTTCAGTGGTTGGTAAGTTGATGGAGAAGATCCTGAGAGGCAGGATTTATGAACATCTGGAGAGGCATAATATGATTAGGAGCAGGTCATGCCTTACGAGCCTGACTGAATTTTTGAGGATGTGACTAAACACATTGATGATGGTAGAGCAGTAGATGTAGTGTATATGGATTTCAGCAAGGCACTTGACAAGGTACCCCATGCAAGGCTTATTGAGAAAGTAAGGAGGCATGGGATCCAAGGGGAAATTGCTTTGTGGATACAGAACTGGCTTGCCCACGGAAGGCAAAGAGTGGTTGTAGACGGGTCATATTCTGCATGGAGGTCGGTCACCAGTGGTGTGCCTCAGGGATCTGTTCTGGGACCCCTACTCTTTGTGATTTTTATAAATGACCTGGATGAGGAAGTGGAGGAATGGGTTAGTAAATTTGCTGATGACACAAAGGTTAGGGGTGTTGTGGATAGTGTGGAGGGCTGTCAGAGGTTACAGCAGGACATTGATAGGATGCAAAACTGGGCTGAGAAATGGCAGATGGAGTTCAACCCAGATAAGTGTGAGCTGGTTCATTTTGGTAGGTCAAATATGATGACAGAATATCGTATTAATGGTAAGACTCTTGGCAGTGTGGAGGATCAGAGGGATCTTGGGGTCCGAGTCCATAGTACACTCAAAGCTGCTGCGCAGGTTGACTCTGTGGTTAAGAAAGCATATGATTGGCCTTCATCAATCGTGGAATTGAGTTTAGGAGCCGAGGGGTAATTTTGTAGCTACATAGGACCCTGGTCAGACCCCATTTGTAGTACTGTGCTCAGTTCTGGTTGCTTCACTACAGGAAGGATGTGGAAACCATAGAAAGAGTGCAGAGGAGATTTACAAGGATTTTGCCTGGATTGGGGAGTATGCCTTATGAGAATAGGTTGAGTGAACTCCGCCTTTTTTCCTTGGAGCGACGGAGGATGAGAGGTGACCTGATAGAGGTGTATAAGATGATGAGAGACATTGATTGTGTGGATAGTCAGAGGCTTTTTCCCAGGGCTGAAATGGCTAACTCAAGAGGGCACAGTTTTAAGGTGCTTGGAAGTAGGTACAGAGGAGATATCAAGGGGTAAGTTTTTTTTATGCAGAGAGTGGTGATGCATGGAATGGGCTGCCGGTGACGGTGGTGGAGGTGGATATGATAGGGTCTTTTAAGAGATTCCTGGACAGGTATATGGAGCTCAGAAAAATAGAGGGCTATGGGTAACCCTAGGTAATTTCTCAGGTAAGGACATGTTCGGCACAGCTTTGTGGGCCGAAGGGCCTATATTGTGCTGTAGCTTTTCTATATAGTAACTATAGGTTGCTAGTAAACAATTATTTGATGAAGCACGTTGAGATGCTCCTTTAGTAATCCTTTAGAATTTTTTAAACTTTAACATGCTTGATTGCCTTACTTTGAAAAATTAATTTCCAATGTTTCTGTTTGTGAGTCATTGCTTAAAGTTAAATTTTATTAAGCAGATTCTATCATCAGAAAAAAACAGTACGCTATCTAAGCTAACCTCTTGCATTGTGCAAAGTGCTAGTGTTTAAGATGATGACTGCAACAGATTTGTTGTTTTCCTCATCACTTCTTCACAATTAACTAATTGCTAGCTGGGCAGTTCGGTGATCTTGGATATCTGACTGGACACAAGGGAATAGTTCACAAGGCACAGGATAGACATATCCCACAGAGGAAGGTTCTCAAATGGCAGGGAAGCTTTTAAAATCCAACAAAATGGAAAAGATGAAATATGAGAGCAGGCTAGCCAATAATATAAAGCAGGATATGAAAAGTTTTGTTCAGTTAATAAAGAATAAAGGGAGGTGAGAGTTGATACTGAACAACTGGAAAATGATGCTGGTGAGGTAGTAATGGGGACAAAGACATGGCAGATGAACTTAATGGGTATTTTGCATTTGTCTTCACTATGAAAAACTCCAGCAGTGTGCCAGAGGTCCGTGAGTGTCAGGGAACAGGAGAGAGTGACATTGCTATTACAAAGGAAAAAGTGCAAGACAAACTGAAAGGTCTTAAGGTGAATAAGTCACCTGAACCAGATGGACTACATCCCAGAGTCCTGATAGAGGTTGCTGAAGAGATAACGGATGCATTAGTCATGATCTTTCAAGAATCACTCGATTCTGCCATGGTCCGGAGGACTGGAAGATTGCACATGTCACTCCACTCTTCAAGAAGGGAGGAAGGAAAAAGAAAGGAAATTATAGGTCAGATAGCCTAACTTCAGTGATTGGGAAAGTATTGGAGTCTATTAATAAGGATGAGGTTTTGATGTACTTGGAGACTAATGATAAAACAAGTCAAAGTCAGCATGGTTTCTGTAAAGGGAAATCTTGCCTGACAAATCTGTTAGAGTTCTTCAAGGAAGTAACAAGCAGGGTGGACAAAGGGGAGGCAGTGGATCTCATTTACTTGGATTTTCAGAAGGCATTTGATAAGGTACCACACATGAGGCTGCTTAACCAGATAAAATCCTATGGCTTTACAGGAAAGGTACTGGTAGCGGAATGGCTGACAAGCAGGAGGCAGCAGGTGGGAATAAAAGGGGCCTTTTCTGGTTGGCTGCCTGTGATTAGTGGTGTTCCTCAAGAGTCAGTATTAGGACGAGTACTTTTGTTTGTCAATAACTTGGATAATGGAATTGATGTTTTTGTGGCAGAGTTTGCAGATGATACAAAAATAAATGGAGGGGTAGGTAGTGTTGAGGAAGCAATGTGATTGCAGCAGGACTAAGACAAACTGGAAGAATGGGTAAAAAAGTGGTAGATGGAATACAGTGTTGGGAAATGTATGATAAAGCATTTTGCTAAAAGGAACAATAGTGTGCTCTATTAGCTAAATGGGAAGATGGTTCGAACATCAGAGGTGCAGAGGGACTTAGGAGTCCTTGTGCAAGACCCCCAGAAGGTTAATTTACAGGTTGAGTCTGTGGTAAAGAAGGCAAATGCAATGTTGGCATATATTTCAAGGGGAATAGAATAGAAAAGCAAGGAGATCATGCTGAGTCTTTCTTAAGACACTATCCAGGTGGCATTTGTAGTATTGTCAATAGTTTTGGGCCCATATCTCAAAAAGGATGTGTTGTCATTGGAGAGAGTCCAGAGGAGGTTCACGAAGTTGATTCCAGGAATAAAGAGGTTAACATATGAGGAATATTTGGCAGCTTTGAGCCTGTACTCACTGGAATTTAGAAGAATGTGGGGGGATCTCATTGAAACCTAACGAATTTTGAAAGGACTAGACAGGGTAGATATGGAGTGGATATTTCCTATGGTGGGGGTATCCAGAACTAGAAGTCAATGCCTCAAAATTGAGGGGCGACCCTTTAGAACAGAGGTAAGAAGGAATTGTGTTAGAGCAGACATCCCACCCTGCAAAAACTAATTTCAGGGAGGTAGCACCATCAATTTGCGACAGACTCCCGGAACTTCCGGGAGAGGTGGGATGTCTGCAAAAGAGTAGCTCCTTAGTAGCTAGCCAGCTAGTTTAAATAATGTTAGCTATGCTAATGAACGAATGACACCTGGTAAACTCACCTCAGCATGTTTTTTAGTCTTAACCCAGCATGGGTAACAGAAAACTCACTGTTGCAAACAGTGCAGCGATCAACACCGTCAGTATTTTTGACCCCTATTAGGCAGGAGTACACCTTAGGGTAGTCTGGGGTGACATATGTTTTACATTTTCTTTTTTTGGAACACTCTGCCATGGCGCGCGCGCTCTCTCTCTCTCGCTCCCTCTCTCCCTCCCTCCCTCGCTCTGTCTCGATATGAGGATATTGTATATAATTTGTGGGCATCAGGGAGCCACTATTAATATGCAGGAGACTCCCAGAACTTCCGGGAGAGGTGGGATGTCTGCTTAGAGTGGTAAATCTGTGGAATGCTCTGCCACAGACTGAGGCGAAGGCAAAGTCTGTGTGTATATTTAATGCGGAAGTTGATCATTTCCTGATGGTCAGGGGATCAAAAGATACGGAGAGAAGGCAAGTGTATGGGGTTGAGTGGGATCCGGGAACAGCCATGATGGAATGGCAGATCAGACTCAATGGGCTGAATGGGCTAATTCTGCTCCTTTGTCTTATGAACACAGGAACGAGGGTAGAATTGTGGTGAGGGAAAGGTTGGGGAATTGAAGCAGTGTATATTATAAGGCAGAAGAAACAACAGGATGAGGAGGAATTGGGATGTGAACAGGAGGAGTAAATATACAGTGCCCATAAAAAGTATTTACCCCTCTGTCCTGATGAAGGGTCTCGGCCCGAAACGTCGACTGTACCTCTTCCTAGAGATGCTGCCTGGCCTGCTGCGTTCACCAGCGACTTTTATGTGTGTTGCTTGAAATTCCAGCATCTGCAGATTTCCTCGTGTTTATGTTTACCCCTCTGTGTTGCCCTTAAGGCATTTATTTGACTTTGTTAAATTTCTGCTTTAAATAATTTGTTTGTAACTATTTTCTAGTTAAAGATAAAATTCCCTCGCGGCATGTGATGACGTCACCTGGGGTCTCGCCGCGCTTTGGCGGTAACTCTGGTTCGGGGAAGGTGAAAAGGTGGGGCGAAGAGCTGCGTGTCTACCCACAAAGAAACATTATAGAAGCAACGCCGTAAATTCATATGACAGTATTTGAAGTGAAAATATTAACGAGGATTCTGTTAAAGGAAGCGGCGGTTGGAGCGGCGCGCGTGGCGGCTTTTCAATTTCAAAGGCGGGAGCGGCTCGAGCCCGGCGGCGGTTTGAGGCGACCCTCCCCTGGGCGGCTGGAGACACTCGCTAAAAGAAAAGAGCACGCGTGGTCTCCAGACATCCCACCCTGAAAAACTCATTTCGGGGAGGTAGCCCCCGCCCGTCAACCTCCAAGGGTGTATGTAATACTTTGCTTAGTGATTTTGTCTAATCTGTAACCCAAGTTGAGTATATGCAGCAAATGTGACATTAAAATATGTACTTATATTATCATGTTTATTCTATTACTACTTTAAGCAAGTCTACAGGGAGTTTGGCCTCATCACGTAGGACATCAATAGCGTAGCTCCTTAGCAGCCAGCCAGGTAGTTTAAATAACGTTAGCTATGCTGTAATGACACCTGCTAAACTCACCTCAACATGTCCTTTACATTTTAACCCACCATGGGCAATAGAAAAGTCACTGTCGCAAGCAGTGCAGCGAGCAACACTGTCATTATTTTTGAGGTCGACTGTAAAGCCCGCCCACAGAAAACTGATAGTTTACTTAGCAGGGGTCCCCAACATTTTTTGCACCGCAGACCGGTTTAATATTGACAATATTCTTGGGGACCGGCTGACCGGGGGGGGGGGGGTGGTGTTAATCACGCCCGGAATATAGGTGATAAGTCAATAGCATCATAACATTTTAAGTAACGTTTGGATATTAAACACACAGCACATATTTTCCTCGTATGAACATATAAAATCATTGCAACACACCAATATCGCGTATCGCCGAATCAGTGGGAGCCCTGGGCTTGTTTCCCTGCAACAAGACGGTGCCATCGCGGGGTGATGGGAGGCAGCGATACGCGAAGGGGGTTCCTTATGTCCAGTCTATTCCGCAATTTAGTTTTCATTGCATTCATAGCAGAAAACTCCGCTTCGCAGCGATATGATGTTGGAAATGGAAGCAACGTTTTCAGTGCTTTCGTGGCTATCTCAGGATATTTAGCCTTGACTTTGATCCAGCATGTCGGCAGAGATGTTATATCAAACAAACTTTTCAACCCGTCGTCATTTACAAGCTCGGGGAGTTGATCTCCTTCCCACGCTGACATGGATGACGCGCGGGTAATGACCTCGCGTGTGTTCAAGTTCAACAGTGCGTGTCAGGGAATGAGGAAAGGTGCAAATGACTCATATCGTTTCATATCGCTTCCTCACGGCCCGGTGGTTGGGGACCACTCTTAGTACGAAGAGAGACCAATCAGGATGCTCGCTCTCCCTATCAAAAAAAATCTATTTCCGGAATATTGTATATAATTTCCGGGCTTCAGGGAGCCACTATTGATATGCGGGAGACTCCCGGATCTTCCGGAAGAGGTGGGATGTCTGGGTCTCCAGACTGTGTATGTTTGTATTTTTTTTAAAAAACGGTTCTCACCATACGATGTTAATGTGGAAGAGTGCACAGTAAATGGTTAACCTTACTACCACTCTGTCTTCATTGGCTCTGGTTTAACTTGGTGTTTAGTCAGAGTTTCAACACACAGCATGAGAACTACACATCACCCGCCCCCAGAAGTTTTCATGCTTTATTGTTTTGCAACATTGAATCACAGTGAATTTAATTTCGCTTTTTGACACTAATCAATAGAAAAAAGCTCTCGTGTCAAAGTGAAAACAGATCTCTACAAAATGATCTAAATTAATTACAAATATAGAACACAAAATAATTGATTGCATAAGTATTTATCCCCTTCAAGACAGTATTTAGTAGATGCACCTTTGGCAGCAATTACAGCCTTGAGTCTGTGTGGATAGGTCTCTATCAGCTTTACATATCTGGACAATGCAATTTTTCCCCAATCTTCTTTACAAAACTGCTTAAACGCTGTTAGATTGCATGGGACCCATGAGTGCACAGCCCTTTTCAAGTCCATCTACAAATTCTCAATTGAATTAGGTCTGGACTCTGACTTCGCCACTCCAGGACATTAACCTTGTTGTTTTTAAGCCATTCCTGTGTAGCATAGAAACATAGACATAGAAAATAGGTGCAGGAGTAGGCCATTCAGCCCTTCGAGCCTGCACCGTCGCTCAGTATGATCATGGTTGATCATCCAACTCAGAACCCTGTACCTGCTTTCTCTCTATACCCCCTGATCCCTTTAGTCACAAGGGCCATATCTAACTCCCTCTTAAATATAGCCAGTGAACTGGCCTCAACTGTTTCCTGTGGCAGAGAATTCCACAGATTCACCACTCTCTGTGTGAAGAAGTTTTTCCTCATCTCAGTCCTAAAAGGCTTCCCCTTTATCCTTAAACTGTGACCCCTCGTTCTGGACTTCCCCAACATCAGGAACAATCTTCCTGCATCTAGCCTGTCCAATCCCTTTAGGATTTTATATGTTTCAATAAGATCCCCTCCCAATCTTCTAAATTCCAGCGAGTACAAGCCTAGTCGATCCAGTCTTTCATCATATGAAAGTCCTGCCATCCCAGGAATCAATCTGGTGAACCTTCTTTGTACTCTCTCTATGGCAAGAATGTCTTTCCTCAGATTAGGGGACCAAAACTGCACACAATGCTCCAGGTGTAGTCTCACCAAGGCCTTGTACAACTGCAGTAGAACCTCCCAGCTCCTGTACTCGAATCCTCTTGCTATGAACGCCAACATACCATTCGCCTTTTTCACCGCCTGCTGTACCTGCATGCCCACTTTCAATGACTGGTGTACAATGACACCCAGGTCTCGTTGCATCTCCCCTTTTCCTAATCGTCCACCATTCAGATAATAATCTGTTTTCCTGTTCTTGCCACCAAAGTGGATAACCTCACATTTATCCACATTAAATTGCATCTGCCATGAATTTGCCCACTCACCTAACATATCCAAGTCACCCTGCATCCTCTTAGCATCCTCCTCAAAACTAACACTGCCACCCAGTTTCGTGTCATCCGCAAACTTGGAGATGCTGCATTTAATTCCCTCGTCTAAATCATTAATATATATTGTAAACAACTGGGGTCCCAGCACTGAGCCTTGCGGTACCCCACTAGTCACTGCCTGCCATTCTGAAAAGGTCCCGTTTATTCCCACTCTTTGCTTCCTGTCTGCCAACCAATTCTCTATCCACATCAATACCTTACCCCAATACCGTGTGCTAATTTGCTTCAGATAAACTAATTTGCTGGTCCAGTTAACCACATTATCATCCAGATTGTTGATATAGATGACAAACAACAATGAACACAACACCAATCTCTGCAGCACACTAATCACAGACCTCTATTCAGAGACGCAACTATCTGCTACCACTCTCTGGCTTCTCCCACAAGGCCAATATCAAATCCAATTTACTACCTTACCTTGAATGTTGTGTGACTCAACCTTCTTCACCAACCTGCCATTCAGGACCTTATCAAATGACAAATTCTATCCCATCTAGTCCTTTTACAGTATGGGAGTTCTGGTGGAATAGGTGGAAAGTTAAAATCACCTACTATAACAACCTTATGTTTCTTGCGACAGTCTGTGATCTCTCCACAAATGTGTTCCTCTAAATCCATGGGACTGTTGGGTGGTCTGTAATAGAGCCCCATCAACATGATCATACCTTTCCAATTCCTCATTTCGACCCATAAAGCCTCACTAGACAAGTTCTCCAGTCTGTCCTTTTAGAGTACTGGAGTGACATTTTCCCTGACTAGTAACTGCTCCTTTAATTCCTCCCACCCTGTCACATCTAAAACAATGGAACCGTGGAATATTGAGCTGCCAGTCCTGCCCCTCCTGCAATGAAGTCTCACTAATGGCTACAGCGTCGTACTGCCAGGTGCTGATCCGTGCCCTGAGCTCACCTGCCTTTCCTACGATACTTCTTACATTGGAATGTACGCGGCTCAGGACACTAGTCGCACTGTGTTCAACCGTTTGATTCCTGACTTTGTCTGAGGTCTTAACAATATCTGTCTCTAGAACCTCTCCACTAACTGTTCTGGCATTCTGGTTCCCATCCCCCTCCAACTCTAGTTTAAACCCCACCGTGCAGCACTAGTAAACCTTCCTGCTGGGATATTAGTCCCCTTTCCAGTTCAGGTGCAAACTGTCCTTTCTGTACAAGTCCAACCTTCCATGGAAGAGAGCCCAAGGATCCAAAAATTCTATGCCCTCCCTCCTATACCAACTCCTTAGCCATGTGTTAAACTGTATAGTCCTCCTATTTCTGGCTTCACTAGCATATAGCACAAGTAGCAATCTTGAGATCACAAACCTGGAGGTCCTGCCCTTTAACTTAGCCCCTAACTCCCTGAACTCCGTTAGCAGAACCCCGTCACTCATCCTACCTATGTCATTGGTTACCACATGGACCATGACTTCTGGTTGTTCACCCTCCCACTTGAGAATGCTGAGGACTCGATCCAAGATGTCCCGGACCCTAGCACCCGGGAAGCAACATACCATCCGGGAATCTCATTCTCGCCCATAGAATCTCTTTTCTGTTCTCCTATCTAACAAATCCCCTATCACCACAGCTCATCTCTTCTCCTCACACCCCGCCCACCTCCCCTTCTGAGTCACAGAACCAGACTCAGTGCCAGAGACCTGACCACTACAACTTTCCTTTGCTAGGTTATTCCCCTCAAACGGCGTTCAAAGTGATACACCTGTTGTTGAGGGATCTGGCCACTGGGGTACACACGGGTACTCCACACTGGCTCCTTAACCTTCTTCTGCTTTCTGTCACCCAGTTTCCTGTGTCCTGCACCTTGGGTGTAACTACCTCTCTATACATCCTATCTGTCACACTCTCAGCCTCCTGAATGATCCAGAGTTCAAAAGTTCCAGCTCCAACTCCTTAACACAGATTGTTAGAAGCTGCTACTGGATACATTTCTCACAGGTGTAGTTGTTAGGGACACTGGAGGTCTCTCTGCCTTCCCACATCCAGCAAGAGGAGCATTCCACTATCCTACCTGGCATCTCTACTGTCCTTACTGGGGTGGGGGGGGTGTGGGAACCTCTAACTACAGTCTTTTTTTGCCTTCTCTGACAAGACTCTCTTTACTGGCCAAAGCCTCAAAATCTCCACTCAGACACTGTCCACTCCAGCAATGACCGCTCCACTTGCCCCTGCCTTACTTTAAATTGTTCTTGCTAATCAATCCCAAAGGCCAATTGGTCACTGGTCAAAGCTCCAAAAGACAGGTCGCAAGTTGCTGCCTTTAATAGTGGATCAGCGAACCTGATTGAATTACATCCTCTCAAGCTTCTGATCTCTCCAATTAGTCGCTGGTCAAAACTCAAAAAAAAAACTGCCATGAGCAGCTGCCTTGAATAGTTGATCAGCGAACCTGACTGAATATTCCTCCCTATAACTCAGGACCTTTAGTCTTCGCAATATCCTTGTAAATCTTTTCTGCATTCTTTCCATTCTAACCAAATCTTTCCTATATGGGGGGGGGGGGCGAACAAAACAGTACACAATACTCTAAATGTGGTCCCACCAATGATAACAACATGATATCCCAATTCCTATACTCAATGTCTTTACTGACAAAAGCCTGTATATTAATTGCCACTTTTAACATCCTATATATCTATGACACTCTTTTCAACAAACGATATGCTTGTACCCCTAGGTTCCTCTGTTCTATTACACTTCCTAGAATCCTACCATTTGTAAGTCCTACTCTGGGTTGACTTTCCAAAATGCATCATCTCATACATTCATTTTGAAATCCATTTGAAGCTCCTCAACCCTGTTCCCTAGCTGATCAAGATCCTCCTGTGACCTACAAAACCTCCTAATTTTGTGGTGGGACAGTAGCGTAGCAGTTGGCATAATGTTTTACATTGCCAGCGATCTGGGTTCAATTCCTGCTGCAGTCTGTAATGAATTTCTACTTTCTCCCTGTGACCATGTCGGTTTCCTCCTGGTGCTCCAGTTTCCTCCCATACTCCAAAGATGTGTGGATTAGGACTAGTACGTTGTGCCCATGCTATGTTGGTGCCAGAAGCACAGCAACACACTCGGGCTGCCCCAGCACATCGTCAGACATTGTTGGTCATTGACACAAAAGACACATCTCCCTGTATGTTTCATAGTTTCGATGTACACAGTTCTACTCCTATATCTGTGATCTTATTACGTTCTTGATTGATCAGGCCATGAAGGGATACAGGGGAGGGGGGAAGCAGGGGATTGGAGCTGAGAAGAAAAATTGGATCAGCCACGATGAAATGGCGGAGCAGACTCAATCGGCCAAATGGCCTAATTCTACTCCTATATCATATGGTCCTAATTTCATGTCATCTGTAAACTTGCAGGTCACTCATATCTAAATCATTGATACAAATAATAAGTCATAACACCAAATGCTGAAGCACATCGCAAGTCAGTGGCTTCCATTCCAAAAAAGAACCTTCAACCACCATCTTCTGCTACCTTCCTACCTCTGAGCTAATTTTGATCTCACCTGACTGGTTCTCCCTGGATTTCAAGAGATGTAACCTTCTATTCCAATCTTCTGTGCTGTACATTACTGAAGGCCTTGCTAAATTCCAGGTGGATAACATCCACTATTCTCCATCTACGCTTCTGGTTTCAAGCCTTTTCAATAAAAACCAAAATGCTGTCATGTAACATTAGACCATGGATGTTACTCATTGATATGGGGCTGTTTGTGTTAAATATATGCAACCTTCTCCAAGAGAGAGAGAAAAAAATGATAGCAATAGTAAGTAGAAGCTGTGAGAGTGAATGTACAGCCTGGTGTAACAGCACGCAGCTCATGGAGAATACTGATAAGTGGCTCACTAGGGCCTTATTGCACAAAGCAATTAGTGAAGATGATACAGCAGTTGGTGCAAGGTCTTATTTCATGATTCTTCATTGATATTGGCCTGTAATGTCATTGTGGCATTCCATCTGTGAGACTACAACATTGAATGCTTCTTCCTTCCATTCCTGTTTAACTTGTTACATACCTCAAGGAGATTTGTGATTGTTTTGTGAAAACGTCTTTTGGAGGTCACCTGATGTAATTTTCCCACCGATGTGAGGTCACATGATGACATGTGCACCACAGGTATATAAGGGAAGACCCCAGATGATGCAGTTAGTTTTTAGTTTTTAGATTTCCAGCTAGAACGTACTGTGTCTCCGTTTCTGTTGCGTATTTGTTTTTATGACGCAGTTTCATTTTTAAAATGGTTGTCACGTTCTGTTGTAGTGCTGGACTGGAATTTTTGCTAGATGTGTTGATGTACCTTACTCCAGCAGTAGTACGGGAGAGTGAAGACTTTATCGAAGCACAGGACCCGACGGATTGAGAGGAGTCGGTTTCATTCGGCAGTTTAACAAAGGATCAACCTTATTAAGTCTTCGTTGAAGGAGTAGTGACCTGCATCGAAGATAACTCTTGCCAAAAGAGCAAGGAGTTCATGCAAGGTTTGCTCTCTAGAATTTAAGGTCAGTTGTTTTAAACTGTTTATTTCCTTCATCGTGAATACTTTGGACAGAACCAGCAGGAAAGTCATGTCTATGACGAAATCCTTCTCCAGAGAAGTCTCTCCCAATTGAACATATAAATATGTTGGACTTTCGAATTTACCATTTTAAGAACTATATCTGACTTTACCGCTTTAAGAACTGTTTTCGCATTTAACGCTTTAAGAATCAGTGCTGAGTGACGATTTGTTGAACGGCTGCATAGCGGTTAAATTCTGGTTAAGGTTTTCATTTTTTTTTTATCGTTTCTACGTGTTTAATAAATGTTTGGTTGTTTTTATACAACCTGTCTCGATTGATATTCATTGTTGCTGGTTACGTAACAAACTTCTTGTCTGGAGGACTTTCTGGTTCGCTATGGGTAAAAGACCTCTTTCTTCCACCTCAACTATGTCCCAAAATCATGGAGTCTGTTCTTACTTGAATCCTATCATTCCTTCCTTCAGAATGATTTTCCACTACTCACCACAGCCAAAAAGCTCTTCCTTTTTAGGAGATGCAGGAATGGCATTATGTAGCACAGGCAACTAAGGATGGTACCAACCATTCACAAATTTGGTCCTGTGGTAATGTGCTACGTCCAACAACAGCATGATCAATGCTGACTCATATAGAAGTTGAAGCACAAATACTGTATATAGGACACCTCAGATCAAACCGCCCTTTTTTCAGTGCTGTTCAATAAGGCCTCATAGATCTCCTTTTAAATTTATAAGGTTCATAAAACCTACTGTTCCCCTCAGATAGACCATAATGTTAATGTGCAATGTTTAGTAAAGAAATATACAGATTACCCTCTGAGAAATCAAAGTTACAAAATGAAACAGAATATGTTTACTGGTATGCCAATCTTCAAAAGTGGATCACTGTGATGTTGCTCCTGCTTCGATAGCCTACTGGAATTTCTCCCAGAAAGATGACCAATTATTTAAATGGCTCATAATTAGAGTGAGACAAGAAATAAGGGCAATTAGTCTATTCATGCTAAACAAATGTATCAACTGGGATCATGCAGCAAACCTTTTGAATATTTTAGTTAATTTCATAATCTACAAATTGCCCTTAAAATAACTATTCTATATTTACCGTCATACTTAGGAAACACAGAGTATCTCCATCATTTTTCTGCTTCCTGTACATTGCCCCACCATCAAGTGAATGGTCCCGATAAGTTATCAGATGTCCACCCATAGCCTTACTGACCACTTACCAAAGTGGTATCATACTTGTTCCCGGCGATCTGATGGTCAGGTTTGTGCTGGGACTTCTCATGCTGTAGATCAAAGGCTCTGTTGGTGAGCTGGGGAAAAAAACAAAACAGGCTGGAGATTAGTCAGCACGTATTCCCACTTGAGCATTGTCTTTGGCTCTTCATGGAATCAAAAAAACTGAAGCATGTGCTTCTGATTCCAGCCTCCCCACATTTGCCAAATAAGCAATAGGCCCTTAAAATAGTCCAGACTAATAAATTGTTTTACTTTGTCCCTTGGAAGGAGCACGACCACTCCAGAATTGGATTTAATCAGGTAGCCAGTGTGTTGACGGTTTAAAGTATGCACCAAAATGTTGTTAATTACTGCAGTGGATCAATGAAGCAAGTAGCATAACATAAATAATACAGTTTGGATGCTAAGGTAAGTCTAGTTCCAACAGAGCCAAGCTGGCTGACCTCTGTGCTGTTTATAATGGGATCACCTGAATTATAGCTGGGTGGATTCTGAATGAAACCATTTCCAAACTACAAAAGCAACTTTTTTTTTAAATTAGTGGTCTGATAATAGCAAGCTCTTACATGTAATTTAGTTTTTCCCCTTAATTTGTTTATTCCTCTTTGTCCTACCGGCATTGGCCGAAGATGAAACTGAACTAAAGCTGCTGCACAGCTTCTATTTCAATATCTAGCAATAACTCTCTGACGTGTATCTGGAGAATTCTCACAGCTCAAACAGCTTCCAAAGTAAAACAAAGTAAGTGAAAAGCAGGAGACAACGGCTATAGGAGGACCAGGAGTTGAGTCAGAGAAAAGTACAACACAGAAACAGGCCCTTTGTTCCATCTTGTCCATGCCAAACCATTTAAACTGCCTACTCCCATTTTTCTGTACTGGGTCTGTAGCCTTCCATACTTCTACCGTCTATGTGCCTATGCAAACTTCTCTTAAATGTTAAAGTCAAGCTTGCATGCACCACTTGTGCTGGCAGATCGTTCCACACTTTCATGACCCTTGGAGTGAAGAAGATTCCCCTTATGTTCCCCTTAAACTTTTCACCTTTACCCTTAACCATGACCTCAACCTCAGTGGAAAAAGCCTGTTTGCATTTACCCTATCCATACCCCTCATTATTTTGTATGCCTCTATCAAATCTCCTCTCAATCTTCAATGTTCTGAAGAATGAAGTCCTAACCTATTCAATCCTTCCTTATAACTCAAGTCCTCCAAACTTGGCAACATCCTTGTAAATTTTATCTGTATTCTTTCAACCTTGCTTACATCTTTCCTGTAGGTAGATGATCAAAACTGCACATAATACTCAAAATTAAGTCTCACCAACACCTTATACAACTTCAACATCTTCTCTAGTCAATACCTTCATTATGAAGGGCAATGTGGCAAAAACTTTGTTTATGACACCACTTTCAATGAATTATGGACTTATATTCCCAGATCCCTTTGTTCCACTACACTCCTCAGTGCCCTCCGTTCACTGTGCAAGACCTACCCTGGTTGGTCTTACCAAATTGCAATACCTCACACTTGGCTGTATTGAATTCCATCTGCTATTTTTCAGCCAATTATTCCAGCTGGTCCAGATCCCACTGCAAACTACGACAGCCTTCATTGCTGTCCACTACACCCCAATCTTAGTGTCATCAGCAAATTTGCTGATCCAGTTAACCAGATTATCATCTAGATCATTGAAACAGATGACAAACAACAATGGACCCAGCAACACTCCCTGCAGCACTCCAGTAGTCACAAGCCTCCAGTCAGAGAGGCAACCATCTACTACCACTCTCTGGCTTCTTCCACAAAGACAATGCCTGATCCAATTTACTACCACATCTTGAATGCCAAACAAATGAACCATCTTGACCAATCTCCCATGCGGGACCTTGTCAAATGCATTACTAAAGTCCATTTAGACAACATCCACGGTCTTTCCTTCATCAACATTCCTGGTAACTTACTCAAAAAAATACAAGATTGGTTACTCATGAGCTACAATGCACAAAGCCATGCTGACTATCCTTAATCAGCCCATGTTTATCCCAATACTTATACATCTAGTTCCTCAGAAGACCTTCTAATAACTTTCCCCCTACTAATGTCAGACTCAATGGCCTATAATTTCCTGGTTTATTTTTAGAGCCTTTTTGAACAGCGGACCGACATTGGCTGTCCTCCAATCCTCTGGTACCTCACCTGTTGCTAAGGATGATTTAAGTATCTCTGCTAGGACACTGGCAATTTCTGCACTACCTCCCGCAGTGTCCGAGGTAACACCTTGTCAGGTCCTGAGGATTTATCCACCCTAATTTATCTCAGGACAGTAAACACCTCCTCCTCTGTAATCTGTATAGGGTCCATGAAGTTGATGCCTCTTTGCCTCACTTCTATAGACTGTGTCCAGATCCTGAGCAAATACAGATGCAAAAAAAAAACCTTAAGATCTCCCCCATCTCCTTTGGCTCCAGACATGGATTAACATTCTAATCTTCCAGAGGATCAATTTTTTCCCTTGCAATCCTCACATCTGTGGAATCCCTTAGGATTATCCTTCCCATTGTCTGCGAGGGCAAGCTCATACCTTCTTTTAGGCCTCCTGATTTCTTTCTTAAGTGTTCTCTTGTACTTCGCAGACTCCATAAGTACCTCATTTGTTCCTATCTGCTATGCGCCTCCCTTTTTTTCTTAACCAAGGCCTCTATATCTTTTGAAAACCAGAGTACCCTACAGCTGTTATCTTTACCTTTTAATCTGTTAGGAAAAAATAAGCCTTGTACTCCCAAAATTTCACTTTTGAAGGCCTTCCGCTTACCAAGTATACCTTTGCCAGAAAACAGCCTGTACTGATCCACACTTACCATATGCTTTCTGATACCATCAAAATTAGCCTTTCTCCAATTTCGAATCTCAGCCTGTGGATCAGACATTTCTTTTAGCATATTTACTCTGAAACTAATGTTACTGTGACCACTAGATGCAAAGTGTTCCCCAAGATAAAAATTCTGTCATATGCCCCTTCTCATATCCTAACAGCAGCTTTTGCTTTTGAAGAGGAGAGCTTTCAATTATAATGGGCTTTGGTAAGGAAAGAGGAGATAGTCTGGGCTCAGTAGATAACATTTATACTTGAAAATCGTGCTGAAAAAACTCAGCGGGTCAGGTACTATGTGTGAAGACAAACACAGTTCAAGGTTCAGATTGATGACCGTTCCTAAACTCTGTATCCACTTGGCTGGTTCATCAGATTAAATTTAGGTAATGCACTGGATGAAACACTGATGTCAAATAAAAAGTATGTGAGTCAAACAAGAGGATAGTATGGATACAGGTTGAGAAGATGAATCATCAGTATTTGGGTTGTTGAGGATGTGGTCAAGAAGATTCTTCTCTCACATTAATTCACTCAGCAACCGCAGTAAGACCAATCATCAACAAAACTGTCCAAGGGCACTTACCAACAACCTGCTAAAATCACTTAAATCCATACTTCATCACAGCTTCAGTAGAAACAGGTTCAAAGGAGCTGAATTTCAGAAGTGAAGTTGGAGTGACAAGAGTTGATGTCAAGCCTGCATTTGAGTGAATATGGCATTAAGGTGTCCTCATGGAACATTCCAGTGGGAAACAGGAGACAGAAGGAAAAGGACTGCACTGATAGTATGGCAAAGTATTTAATAAGCATGTTCAAAATCATGATAGGTTCTGAAAGATCGAAGAAAGGGAAACTATTATATATTTAGTTATCTTTAAACAATAATCTAACCTAATATCATAGTATCATAGTAAAAATGTACAAAATCAATAATGATTATGATTATGAGGACACGCAGTCCCCTTTTATTGTCATTTAGTAATGCATGTATTAAGAAATGATAAAAATGTTTTTCCAGAATGATATCACGAAAACAAATGACAAGCCAACTTAAAAACTAACGAAAACCACATAATTATAACATACAGTTACAACAGTGCAAAGCAATACTGTAATTTGATCAGAACAGACCATGGCACAGTAAAAATCTCAGAGTCTCTCGAAAGTCCCATCATCTCACGCAAACAGTAAACCTCCAACGCCGCCAACTTGCCGATGCAGCATCCTGGAAGCATCCGACCACAGTCCGACTCTGAGTCCGTCTGAAAAACTCTGAGCCTCCGACCAGCTCTCTGACACCGTTGCACCGAGCACCATCTCTGCCAAACGTTTTGGCCCCAGCCCTGGCAACAGGCAATATGCAAAGTTGAGGATTTGGGGCTTTCGTCTCTGGAGATTCTCGATCGCACAGTAGCAGCGGCAGCGAAGCAGGCATTTTAGACATTTCTCCAGATGTTTCTCTGCACTTCACGGCTGTCCCCATCAAATCCAGATTGATGCACGGCACCCCTAGTTACACATATTGATATTCATTCAGAACGGTCGCGCGCACTACGTCGCGCCACCATCTTCTCCTCCCTCCTACCTGTAATTACCTGTAAATGCATTTTCAAATCCCTTTTTCTAAATGTGGTCAAGTATTGATATCATGCTTCAAATTATTGTCAATGTATTTACTGTATACGCAACTCTTACTTTATTCTTAAATGGTGAAGGACTTGGTAAAAACATGAAACACAACTTAATCCCTAGATTATTATATATTGATTATCTGGATTAGATATTGGCTTCCTGGGAGAAGCCAGAGAGCAGTAGTAGATGGTTGCCTCTCTGACTGGAGATCTGTGCCTAGTGAAGTGCCGCAGGGATCAGTGCTGGGTCCATTGTCGCTTGTCACCTATATCAACGATCAGGATGACAATGTGGTAAACTGGATCAGCAAATGTGCAGTTGACACAAGATTCGGGATGTAGTGGACATCAGAGCTTGCAGAGGGATCAGGACCAGCTGGAAAATGGGCTGAAAAATGGCGGATGGAATTTAATGCAGGCAAGCATGAGGTGTTGCACTGTGGGAGGATCAATCAGGGTAGGTCTTCCACAATGAGCGGCGGTAGGGCACTGAGGAGTGTGGTAGAACAAAGGACTCTGGGAATATTCAGTGAAAGTGACAGCACAGGTAAATAGGGTCGTAAAAAAATTTTTTTTTGGTACATTAGCCTTCATAGATCAAAGTATTGAGTATAACAGTTGAGATGTTATGTTGAAGTTGTACTGTATAAGAAAAGGTTGAATAGGTTAAAACTTTCTTCTATAGGATATAGGATATTGAGGGGAGACTTGACAGAAGTATACACAATTATGAGCAGTATAGATAGAGTAAATGCAAGCAGGATTTTTCCATTAAGGTTGGATGAGACTAGAACTAGAGTTTACGTGTTAAGGCTAAATGGTAAATTGTTTAAGGGTGAATGCTGAAATGTTTAAGGGAAACATGAGGGTAAACTACTTCACTCAGAGGGTGGTGAGAATGTGGAACCAGCTTCCAGTGCAAGTGGTGGATCTAATTTTGGTTTTAATGTTTGATAGGTACATGGATGAGAGGGACAAAGAGGGCTATGGCCGGGTGCAGGTCAATAGGACTAGGGAGTTTAAATTGTTCAGCATGGACTAGATAGGCCAAAGGCTGTTTCTTTGCTGTAGTTTTCTGTGACTCTGTAAACTTGTAGTGAATATAGAATAACATCAACTTCTAATTATTGTGATATTCAGTGCAAACTGCTGAATACATCATCTTCCTCATTCAGTCCTTAGAGTTCTCACACTGTAATTGATATCCCTTATTCAACTATTCCTGGTATGTAATATGGTACAAATTTACACAACATTAAGGGGTAGAAAACCATTGAATAGCTTTCAGCAAAAGTGCAGTTACTTTAGAACAAAACTGAGGACCTGAAGGCAATATTGCTGTATCAAAGGGAAATAAGAGATTGTTGTGTTCTATATTTAACTGAGACATGGTTTACTCCCAGTACACCAGAGATGGCTATCAGACCTGAAGGCTTCTTTATTCACAGGATGGACCGAACTGCTGATTCAGAAAAGGCAAAAAGTGCGGGTATGTGTTTTAAGATTATCTCTCAGTAGTATTCTGATGTGGTAGTTTTGTCAAACTTGTGTTCCTCCAACCTTAAGTACCTAATGATCAAATGCTGTCCATTCTATTTACCTAAGGAGTTCTCATCGATGATCCTGACTGCAGTTTACATACCACCAGTGGCCAACTGTATTCAAACGCTTGAGAAACTGCATGATGCCATCACCAAACAAGAGACAGTCCAGCCCAACGCATTTCAAATCATTGTCAATGACTTCAATCAGGCTTGTTTGAAGATATGCTTGCCCAATTGCCATCAGCATATAACCCATAGTGCCAAAGGTCCCAACACACTAGACCACTGTTATACTAAGATAAAGAATACCTACTGTTCCATGCCCAGACTGCACTTTGGCAGATCTGATGACTTGGCTGTCATTCTCCTCCCTGCATACAGGCAGGGACTAAAAAGCAAGGCTCTGGAGATTAGGACAACAAAGAGGTGGTCGCGGGAGGCAAAGAGGTAGTTAGGGGATTGCTTCAAGTCGGTGGATGAATACACCATGGTTGTCACGGACTTTATAAAAACAGTTGCAGATAAGTATGTCCCCCCAAAATCATTCAGTCTTCCCTAACCAGAAGCTCTGGCAGAACCATGAGGTCCACAAACTGCTGAGAGCCAGATCAGAGGCATTCAAGTCTGACGATCAACAAAGTTACAAAGGGTTTCTGCAGCAATATGCAAGATTTACAAATGGTGTGTTGCCTCCCTGGTGCCAGGATCCAGGACGTCACGGACCGATTGCAGGGAATCCTCGAGGGTGAAGGTGAACATCTGGAAGTGGTGGTGCATGTTGGCACAAATGACGTGAGGAAGGAGAGGAAAGACATTCTACAGCGTGACTTCAGAGAACTCGGAAGAAGGCTGAAAAGCAGGACTTCCAGGGCGGTTATCTCCGGTTTGCTTCCAGTTCCTCATGCTAGAGAAGGCAGGAACAGGAAGATAATGGATCTGAATGTGTGGCTGAGGAATTGGTGCAGGAAGCAAGGATTTACATTCTTGGACCATTGGGGTATGTTTTGGGGTAATGGTGAATTGTACAAAAGGGACGGGTTGCACCTCAATAGGCAGGGGACCAGCATTCTGGCAGGCAGGTTTGCCACTGCAACACTGGGGCGGGGGGAGGGGACGAACTGGAAATATAAGAATGGAGTTAAAGGGAAAGTGAGAATAAGAAAAGTTAAGAAAGACAACAGAATCAACAAAGTAGAAAGCTCAAGAAGGGATCGTACAGTATGGCCAAGTGAAATAGGAATTGATATGGGAGGTGAGGGGAGTAATGAATTAAAAGTATTGTATATGAATGCACGGAGTATAAGAAATAAAGTGGATCAGCTTGAGGCACAGCTGGAAATTGGCAAGTATGTTGTTGTGGGAATAACAGAGACATGGCTTCAAGTGGACAGGGCCTGGGAGATGAATATTCAAGGGTATACGTCCTATCGAAAGGACAGACTGATGGGCAGAGGGGGTGGAATGGCTCTGTTGGTGAGAAATGATATTCAGTCCCTTGCGAGGGGGGACATAGAATCAGGAGACGTAGAGTCAGTATGGATAGAACTGAGATATTCTAAGGGTAGAAAGACCCTAATGGGAGTTATCTACAGGCCCCCAAACAGTAGTCTGGATATAGGGTGTAAGTTGAATCAGGAGTTAAAATTAGCACGTCGCAAATGCTACAGTTGTTACGGGGGATTTCAACTTGCAGGTAGACTGGAAGAATCAGGTTGGTACTGGCCCCCAAGAAAGGGAGTTTGTGAGTCCCTCCGAGATGGATTCTTAGAACAGCTTGTACTGGAGCCTACCAGAGAGAAGGCAATTCTAGATTTAGTGTTGTGCAATGAACCGGATTTGATCAGGGACCTCAAGGTAAAGGAGCCATTAGGAGGTAGTGACCATAATATGACTAGTTTTAATCTTAAATTTGAGAGGGAGAAGGGAAAATCGGAAGTGTCAGTATTACAGTTGAACAAAGGGGACTATGGAGCCATGAGGGAGGAGCTGGCCAAAGTTGACTGGAAAGATACCCTAGCAGGGATGACAGTGGAACAACAATGGCAGGTATTTCTGGGAATATTACAGAAGGTGCAGGATCAGTTCATTCCAAAGAGGAAGAAAGATTCTAAGTGGAGTAAGGGGTGACTGTGGCTGACAAGGGAAGTCAAGGACAGTATAAAAATAAAAGAGAAGAAGTATAACATAGCAAAGATGAGTGGGAAGCCAGAGGATTGGGAAACTTTTAAGGAGCAACAGAAGGTAACTAAAAAGGCAATACGTGGAGAAAAAATGAGGTACGAAGGTAAACTAGCCAAGAATATAAAGGAGGATAGTAAAAGCTTCTTCAGGTATGTGAAAAGGAAAAAAATAGTTAAGACCAAAGTTGGGCCCTTGAAGACAGAAACAGGTGAATTTATTATGGGGAACAAGGAAATGGCAGACAAGCTGAACAGGTACTTTGGATCTGTCTTCACTAGGGAAGACACAAACAACCTCCCAGATATAATAGTGGCCAAAGGACTTAGGGTAATGGATGAACTGAAGGAAATTTATATTAGGCAGGAAATGGTGTTGGTTAGACTGTTGGTTCTGAAGGCTGATAAGTCCCCGGGACCTGATTGTCTGCATCCCACTGTACTTAAGTAGGTGGCTTTAGAAATCGTGGACGCGTTGGTAATCATTTTCCAATGTCCTATAGATTCAGGATCAGTTCCTGTGGATTGGAGGGTGGCTAATGTTGTCCCACTTTTCAAGAAAGGAGGGAGAGAGAAAACAGGGAATCATAGACTGCAAACAACAGGAATTCTGCAGATGCTGGAAATTCAAGCAACACACATCAAAGTTGCTGGTGAACGCAGCAGGCCAGGCAGCATCTATAGGAAGAGGTGCAGTCGACGTTTCAGGCCGAGACCCTTCGTCAGGACTAACTGAAGGAAGAGTGAGACTGGTTAGCCTGATGTCAGTGGCGGGAAAGATGCTGGAGTCAATTATAAAAGATGAAATTACGTCACATCTGGATAGCAGTAACAGGATCGGTCCCAGTCAGCATGGATTTATGAAGGGGAAATCGTGCTTGACTAATCTTCTGGAATTTTTTGAGGATGTAACTATGAAAATGGACAAGAGAGAGCCAGTGGATGTAGTGTACCTGGACTTTCAGAAAGCCTTTGATAAAGTCCCACATGGGAGATTAGTGGGCAAAATTAGGGCACATGGTATTGGGGGCAGAGTACTGACATGGATTGAAAATTGGCTGGCTGACAGGAAACAAAGAGTAGCGATTAACGGGTCCCTTTCAGAATGGCAGACGGTGACCAGCGGGGTACCGCAGGGTTCAGTGCTGGGACCGCAGCTTTTTACAATATACATTAATAATTTAGATGAAGGGATTAAAAGTAACATTGGCAAATTTGCAGATGACACAAAGCTGGGTGGCAGTGTGAAATGTGAGGAGGATGTTATGAGAATGCAGGGTAACTTGTCACTCTGGGTGAGTGGGCGGATGCATGGCAAATGCAGTTTAATGTGGATAAATGTGAGGTTATCCACTTTGGTGGTAAGAACAGGAAGGCAGATTATTATCTAAATGGAGTCAAGTTAGGAAAAGGGGAAGTACAACGAGATCTAGGTGTTCTTGTACATCAGTCACTGAAAGCAAGCATGCAGGTACAGCAGGCTGTGAAGAAAGCTAATGGCATGCTGGCCTTCATAACAAGGGGAATTGAGTATAGGAGCAAAGAGGTCCTTTTGCAGCTGTACAGGGCCCTGGTAAGACCACACCTGGAGTATTGTGTGCAGTTTTGGTCTCCAAATTTGAGGAAGGACACTCTTGCTATTGAGGGAGTGCAGCATAGGTTCACAATGTTAATCCCCAGGATGGCGGGACTGTCATATGCCGAAAGATTGGAGCGACTGGGCTTGTATACACTGGAATTTAGAAGGATGAGAGGGGATCTGATTGAAACATATAAGATTCTTAAGGGATTGGACACGCTGGAGGCAGGAAGCATGTTCCCACTGATGGGTGAGTCCAGAACCAGAGGCCACAGTTTAAGAATTTAGAACGGAGTTGAGGAAAAACTTTTTCACCCAGAGAGTGGTGGATATATGGGATGCTCTGCCCCAGGAGGCTGTGGAGGCCAAGTCTCTGGATGCTTTCAAGAAAGAGATGGATAGAGCTCTTAAAGATAGCGGAATCAAAGGTTATGGGGATAAGGCAGGAACTGGGTACTGATTGTGCATGATCAGCCTTGATCAGAGTGAATGGCGGTGCTGGCTCGAGGGGCCGAATGGCCTACTCCTGCACCTATTGTCTGTTGTCTATTGACTACAAGGCTGTGTGCTTATCCCTCTGCTCTTCTCGTTTTTCACTTATGACTGTGTGGCTAAGCACAGTCACAATCTGTTTTGCTGAGGACACCACAATCGTAGGCCAAATCAAAGGTGGTGATAAATCAGCATATAGGAGGACAATTGAAAATCTGCCACAGTGGTGCCATAACAACCATCTCTTATTCAATGTCAGCAAGACCAAGCAGCTGATTATTGACTTCAGGAGAAGGAAACCAAAGGTCCATGAGCCAGTCCTCGTCAGAGCTGGAGAGGATCAGTAACTTTAAATTCCTCCGTGTTATCACTTCAGAGTTCCTGTCCTGGCCCAGCACCAACGTAATCAATGCCTTTCATTGATTCTGTTATGGCTATTATTCTATTATGGATTTATTGTGTACGCCTGCATGAAAATAAATCTCAGCATTGTATATGCTGACATATACGTACCTTTATAATAAATTTACTTTGAACTTTGATAAAATATGGTTCAGTCGGCAAATTTTGGCTTAAGGGTGCTGACAAGACATGGGAAAGAAATTGTTCAGTGGACAGTGCTAAACATATGTCCATATTGGCTACTAATGATACTTGCATTCACTTCTGCTAGAATTAACAAAATGTGTGAAGGAGAGTATAATAAGTGGTTTATATTTCCATGCATTTAACACCATCAACAAACACAGCCTTTGTTGCTGAGATTAAATTCTGGGAACATAAACCAAACTGTTCAGTAGAGAGAAAATGTAGCCCCACCAGGCAGCTTCCAAATTTTCAAAAATCCTTTCTATGGCATTAAATAGAGCAACCTAACTACACCTTAATTTTTGTGGACTGAGCTCCAATGAGTAAGGCTTTTTACTTAAGCTTGTCAAGTTTTATGTTAATATTTACATGCAACATTAAAATGAAAATAAGTACGTCAGATGGATGAAATACAGTATTTACCTTTGAGAATGTTATCTAGATAAGCTGGTATATCAATAATATTACTAAAGTGAACAATCAGTTTCTTTATTTGAAGATGAACATTAGAAACATATGAATCAAATTCAAAATATAATTCTTAGCATGAGAAAGCGACCAGTGAAGGAGTGGAGCTTTGAGGCTTTGACTAGAGAGATTCTGGCAGTTTTGGCAGTTGGACTGTGCAATCAAGTCAATCAAGATTTGAATAGTTCAGACTCGGCGGAAAGCAGCTGATTGGGCAGTCAAGGTCAGGTGACCAAGCATTTTGAAAAGCTTAAACAGATAAATAGAGGGGTAGCTCAAGCGGAGTGGTCTGTGAGTGAGTGGGCCAGTGAAGGAGTGGAGCTTTGAGGCTTTGACTTAGAGGCTTCGACGAGAAGAGGCGGAGGACAAATCTGTTCCCAGTTAGTCTTTACAATGCCTCCTGAGACAGTGATGTGCCTCTCATGTGAGATGTGGCAGTCATGGGGGAATTCCCCTCTCCCGCAGAGTCACATCTGCCAGAAGTGCATACGGCTGGGTGATCTGGAAGACCGTGTAAGGAATCTGGAGCAGCACCTGGATGACCTTCGACTCATAAGGGAGAATGAGGCAGTCAGAGATGAGAGCTACAGGGAGGTAGTCACACCTAGGCTGCTGGAAGCAGGTCGTTGGGTGACAGTCAGAGGCGGGGGGAAGCGAAGCTGAGTAGACACGTAGTGCAGAGCACCCCTGTAGCCATCCCCCTGAATAATAAGTTTACCGTCCTGGATACTGTTGGCGGGGACGACTGACCAAGTGTGAGCCACGGTGGCAGGGCCTCTGGCACTGAGTCTGACCCTGTGGTGCAGAAGGGTGGGACGGAGAAGAGGAGAGCTGTCGTCATTGGAGACTCTATAGTCAGGGGAGCAGACAGATTTTGTGGACGTGAGAAGGACACCCTCATGGTTTGTTGCCTCTCAGGTGCCAGGGTCCGGGATGTCTCTGACCGGGTGCAAGACATCCTAGTACAAGAGGGAAAGCAACCAGAAGTCGTGATACGTGTTTGCACCAACAATGTAGGCAGGAAGAGGGATGAGGTCCTGAAGTGTGAGTTTCAGGAACTAGGCAGAAGGCTGAAGAATGGGACCTCAAGGGTGGCATTCTCAGGATTGCTGCCAGTGCTACGTGATATTGATTGTAAGAATTGGAGGAGATGGCAGTTGAATGCGTGGCTGAGGAGTTGGTGCAGGGGGCAGGGTTTTAGATTTTTGTATCATTAGGATCTCTTCTGGGGAAGGTGGGATCTGTACAGATTGGATGGGTTGCACCTGAACTCGAGGGGAAGCAATATCCTTGCAGGTAGGTTTGCTAGCATGGTTTAGGAGGGTTTAAACTAATTTGCAAGGGGGATGGGACCCAAAGCGATAGAGCAGTGAAAGAAGTGCATGGAGTAAAGCCAGATCTAACATATAGAGAGGCTTTGAGGAAAGAGAAGCAGAATAAAGGGTGAAAAGGTGTTAAGGTAGAAGGACTAAAGTGCGTGTACGTCAATGCAAGAAGCATCAGGAACAAAGGTGATGAACTGAGAGCTTGGATACATACATGGAATTATGATGTAGTGGCCATTACAGAGACTTGGCTGGCACCAGGGCAGGAATGGATTCTCAATATTCCTGGATTTCAGTGCTTTAAAAGGGATGGGGGGGCGGAAGGGGAGAAGGGGTAGCATTACTGGTCAGGGATACTATTACAGCTACAGAAAGGGTGGGTAATGTAGCAGGATCCTCTTTTGAGTCAGTATGGGTGGAAGTCAGGAACAGGAAGGGAGCAGTTACTCTATTGGGAGTATTCTATAGGCCCCCTGGTAGCAGCAGAGATACTGAGGAGCAGATTGGGAGGCAGATTTTGGAAAGGTGCAAAAATAACAGGGTTGTTATCATGGGTGACTTTAACTTCCCTAATATTGATTGGCACCTGATTAGTTCCATGGATGGGGCAGAGTTTGTTAAGTGTGTCCAGGATGGATTCCTGTCACAGTATGTTGACAGGCCGACTAGGGGGAATGCCATACGAGATCTAGTACTAGGTAATGAACTAGGTAAGGTCACAGATCTCTCAGTGGGTGAGCATCTGGGGGACAGTGACCACCGTTCCCTGGCCTTTAGCATTATCATGGAAAAAGATAGAATCAGAGAGGACAGGAAAATTTTTAATTTGGGAGGGGTTAATTATGAGGCTATAAGGCTAGAATTTGCGGGTGTGAATTGGGATGATGTTTTTGCAGGGAAATGTACTATGGACATGTGGTCGATGTTCTTGAGATCTCTTGCAGGATGTTAGGGATAAATTTGTCCCGGTGAGGAAGATAAAGAATGGTAGGGTGAAGGAACCATGGGTGACAAGTGAGGTGGAAAATCTAGTCAGGTGGAAGAAGGCAGCATACATGAGGTTTAGGAAGCAAGGATCAGATGGGTCTTTTGAGGAATATAGGGAAGCAAGAAAGGAGCTTAAGATGGGGCTGAGAAGAGTAAGAAGGGGGCATGAGAAGGCCTTGGCGAGTAGGATAAAGGAAAACCCCAAGGTATTCTTCAATTATGTGAAGAACAAAAGGATGACAGGAGTGAAGGTAGGACCAATTAGAGATAAAGGTGGGAAGATGTGCCTGGAGGCTATGGAAGTGAGCGAGGTCCTCAATGAATACTTCTCTTCGGTATTTACTAATGAGAGGGAACTTGATGGTGAGGACAATATGAGTGAGGTTGATGTTCCGGAGCATGTTGATATTAAGGGAGAGGAGGTGTTGGAGTTATTAAAATACATTAGGACGGATAAGTCCCCAGGGCCTAATGGAATATTCCCCAGGCTGCTCCACGAGGAGAGAGAAGAGATTGCTGAGCCTCTGGCATGAATCTTTATGTCCTCGTTGTCCACGGGAATGGTACTGGAGGATTGGGGGGAGGTGAATGTTGTCCCCTTGTTCAAAAAAGGTAGTCGGGATAGTCCGGGTAATTATAGACCAGTGAGCCTTATGTCTGTGGTGGAAAAGCTGTTGGAAAAGATTCTTAGAGATAGGATCTATGGGCATTTAGAGAATCATGGTCTGATCAGGGACAGTCAGCATGGCTTTATGAAGGGCAGATCATGTCTAACAAGCCTGATAGAGTTCTTTGAGGAGGTGACCAGGCATATAGATGAGGGTAGTGCAGTGGATGTGATCTATATGGATTTTAGTAAGGCATTTAACAAGGTTCCACATGGTAGGCTCATTCAGAAAGTCAGAAGGCATGGGATCCAGGGAAGTTTGGCCAGGTGGATTCAGAATTGGCTTGCCTGTAGAAGGCAGAGGGTCGTGGTGGAGGGAGTACATTCAGATTGGAGGATTGTGTCTAGTGGTGTCCCACAAGGATCGGTTCTGGGATCTCTACTTTTCGTGATTTTTATTAACGACCTGGATGTGGGGGTAGAAGGGTGGGTTGGCAAGTTTGCAGATGACACATAGGTCGGTGGTGTTGTAGATAGCGTAGAAGATTGTCGAAGATTGCAGAGAGACATTGATAGGTTGCAGAAGTGGGCTGAGAAGCGGCAGATGGAGTTCAACCCAGAGAAGTGTGAGGTGGTACACTTTGGAAGGACAAACTCCAAGGCAGAGTACAAAGTAAATGGCAGGATACTTGGTAGTGTGGAGGAGCAGAGGGATCTGGGGGTACATGTCCACAGATCCCTGAAAGTTGCCTCACAGGTGGATAGGGTAGTTAAGAAAGCTTATGGGGTGTTAGCTTTCATAAGTCGAGGGATAGAGTTTAAGAGTCACGATGTAATGATGCAGCTGTATAAAACTCTGGTTAGGCCACACTTGGAGTACTGTGTCCAGTTCTGGTCGCCTCACTATAGGAAGGATGTGGAAGCATTGGAAAGGGTACAGGGGGAATTTACCAGGATGCTGCCTGGTTTAGAGAGCATGCATTATGATCAGAGATTAGGGGAGCTGGGGCTTTACTCTTTGGAGAGAAGAAGGATGAGAGGAGACATGATAGAGGTGTACAAGATATTGAGAGGAATAGATAGAGTGGATAGCCAGCGCCTCTTCCCCAGGGCACCACTGCTCAATACAAGGGGACATGGCTTTAAGGTAGGGGGTGGCAAGTTCAAGGGGGATATTAGAGGAAGGTTTTTTACTCAGAGTGTGGTTGGTGCGTGGAATGCACTGCCTGAATCAGTGGTGGAGGCAGATACACTAGTGAAATTTAAGAGACTACTAGACAGGTATATGGAGGAATTTAAGGTGGGGGGCTATGTGGGAGGCAGGGTTTGAGGGTCAGCACTACAATATGGGCCGAAGGGCCTGTACTGTGCTGAACTATTCTCTGTTCTATGTTAAACCTTATGCTTAAGAGGTTGAGTGAACTCGACCTTTTCTCCTTGGAGCAACGGAGGATGAGAGGTGACCTGATAGAAGTGTATAAGATGATGAGAGGCATTGATCATGTGGCTAGGCAGGGCTGAAATGGCTAGCACGAGAGGACACAGTTTTAAGGTGCTTGGAAGTAGTTACAGTGGAGATGTCAGGGTTAAGTTTTTTACACAGAGAGTGGTGAGTGCTTGGAATGGGCTGCTGGCGATGGTGGTGGAGGCGGATACGATAGGGTCTTTTAAGAGATTCCTGGACAGGTACATGGAGCTTAGAAAATTAGAGGGCTATAGGTAACCCTAGGTAATTTCTAAAGTAAGGACATGTTCGGCACAGCTTTGTGGGCCGAAGGGCCTGTATTGTGCTGTAGGTTTTCTATGTTGCTATTCATAAGTTTATATCACATTGTTTTATTTAATTTTAAACCCATTAAACAAAATAGCACACTTGTTAAAATAAGAACTAACATTCTTTCATTGGTTTCAATTAAACATTTGGGTCTTAAAGCATTATACCTAGACCACGGCTCTATATGAGGACCAGAGAATCAAAAGACTGGTATTAAAGAGCTGTAAATTTGTAGTCCTAGATTCAAAAATCGGTTGTTATTTTGCAAATACATAAAACTTCTGACATCTAGAACTAACATAGTAGTAAACATTATGTTCATACTAAATATCTTGTATTATTAGAAAATGATACCAGGCACTATGGTGGTGTATAAATTACTGCAACGCTTGGGCTGTTAGAGTTCAGAGTTCAATTACAATGTCATATGTAAGCAGTTTGTACATTCTCCCTGTGGATATGCAGGTTTCCTACTGGTGCTCCGATTTCCTCCCACTGTCCAAAGATGTACCAGTTAGCAGGTTCATTGGTCATTATAAATTGTCCCGTGATTAGGCTAGAGTTAAATCGGTGGGTTGCCGGCAATGCAGAAGTGCTTACTCCTTGCTGTATCTCTAAATAAATAATTAAGAAAATAAATATTAATTGATACAACACACACAAAATGCTGGAGGAACTTAGCAGGTCAGGCAGCATCTATTGAAAAAAATACAGTCGACATTTCAGGCTGAAACTCTTCGGCAGGACACGAAACGATGTAGGGTGTAAGTTGAATCAAGAGTTAAAATTGGCATGTCACAAAGGTAATGCTACAGTTGTTATGGGGGACTTCAACATACAGGTAGACTGGAGGAATCAGGTTGGTACTGGCCCCCAAGAAAGGGAGTTTGTGGAGTCCCTCCGAGATGGATTCTTAGAACAGCTTGTACTGGAGCCTACCAGAGAGAACACAATTCTGGATGTAGTGTTGTGCAATGAACTAGATTTGATCAGGGACCTCGAGGTAAAGGAGCCATTAGGAGTTAGTGACCATAATATGATAAGTTTTAATCTACAAATTGAGAGGGAGAAGGGAAACTCGGAATTGTCAGTATTACAGTTGAACATAGGGAACTAGCTATGAGGGAGGAGCTGGCCAAAGTTCAATGGAACAATACCCTAGCAGGGATGACAGTAGAACAGCAATAGCAAGTGTTTCTGGGAATAATGCGGAAGGTGCAGGGTCAGTTCGTTCCAAAGAGGAAGAAAGATCCTCTAGAGATAAGGGGAGTAAGGGGAGGCTGTGGCTGACAAGGGAAGTAATGGACAGTATAAAAATAAAAGAGAAGAAGTATAACATAGCAAAGACGAGTGGGAAGCCGGAGGATTGGGAAACTTTTAAAGAGCAACAGAAGGTAACTAAAAAGGCAATACGTGGAGAAAAAATGAGGTACGAAGGTAAACTAGCCAAGAATATAAAGGAGGATAGTAAAAGCTTCTTCAGGTATGTGAAAAGGAAAAAAATAGTTAAGACCAAAATTGGGCCCTTGAAGACAGAAACGGGTGAATTTATTATGGGGAACAAGGAAATGGCAGACGAGTTGAACAGGTACTTTGGATCTGTCTTCACTAGGGAAGACACAAACAATCTCCCAGATATAATAGTGGCCAAAGAACCTAGGGTAATGGATGAACTGAAGGAAATTTATATTAGGCAGGAAATGGTGTTGGATAGACTGTTGGTTCTGAAGGCTGATAAGTCCCCGGGACCTGATGGTCTGCATCCCAGGGTACTTAAGGAGGTGGCTTTAGAAATCGTGGACGCGTTGGTAATCATTTTCCAATGTTCTATAGATTCAGGATCAGTTCCTGTGGATTGGAGGGTGGCAAATGTTGTCCCTCTCTTCAAGAAGGGAGGAAGACAGAAAATACAGAATTATAGGCCGGTTAGCCTGACGTCGGTGGTGGGAAAGATGCTGGAGTCAATTATAAAAGATGAAATTACTACACATCTGGATAGCAGTAACAGGATCGGTCCAAGTCAGCATGAATTTACGAAGGGGAAATTGTGCTTGACTAATCTTCTCAAATTTTCTGAGGATGGAACTATGAAAATGGACAAGGGGGAGCCAGTGGATGTAGTGTACCTGGACCTTCAGAAAGCCTTTGATAAAGTCCCATATAGGAGATTAGTGGGTAAAATTAGGGCACATGGTATTGGGGACAGAGTACTGACATGGATTGAAAATTGGCTGGCCAACAGAAAACAAAGAGTAGCGATTAATGGATCCCTTTCGGAATGGCAGGCGGTGACCAGTGGGGTACCGTAGGATTCAGTGCTGGGACCGCAGCTGTTTACAATATATGTTAATGATTTAGATGAGGGAATTAAAAGTAACATTAGCAAATTTGCCGATGACACAAAGCTGGGTGGTAGTGTGAAATGTGAGGAGGATGTTATGAGAATGCAGGGTGACTTGGACAGGCCGGGTGAGTGGGTAGATGCATGGCAGATGCAGTTTAATGTGGATAAATGTGAGGTTATCCACTTTGGTGGTAAGAACAGGAAGGCAGATTATTATCTAAATGGAGTCAAGTTAGGAAAAGGGGAAGTACAACGAGATCAAGGTGTTCTTGTACATCAGTCACTGAAAGCAAGCATGCAAGTATAGCAGGCTGTGAAGAAAGCTAATGGCATGCTGGCCTTCATAACAAGGGGAATTGAGTATAAGAGCAAAGAGGTCCTTCTGCAGCTGTACAGAGCCCTGGTGAGACCACACCTGGAGTACTGTGTGCAGTTTTGGTCTCCAAATTTGAGGATGGACATTCTTGCTATTGAGGGAGTGCAGCGTAGGTTCACAAGGTTAATTCCCGGGATGGTGGGACTGTCATATGTCGAAAGATTGGAGCGACTGGGCTTGTAGACTCTGGAATTTAGAAGGCTGAGAGGGGATCTTATTAAAACATATGAGATTATTAAGGGATTGGACACGCTGGAGGCAGGAAGCATGTTCCCACTGATGGGTGAATCCAGAACCAGAGGCCACAGTTTAAGAATAAGGGGTAGGCCATTTAAAACGGAGTTGAGGAAAAACTTTTTCACCCAGAGAGTGGTGGATGTATGGAATGCTCTGCCCCAGAAGGCTGTGGAGGCCAAGTCTCTGGATGCTTTCAAGAAAGAGATGGATAGAGCTCTTAAAGATAGCGGAATCAAAGGTTATGGGGATAAGGCAGGAACTGGATACTGATTGTGGATGATCAGCCATGATCACAGTGAATGGCGGTGCTGGCTCAAAGGGCCGAATGGCCTACTCCTGCACCTATTGTCTATTGTCTATTGAAACGTCGACTGTTCTTTTTTCCACAGATGCTGCCTGGCCTGCTGAGTTCCTCCAGCATTTTGTGTGTGTTGCTGAGATTTCCAACATCTGCACATTTTCTCTTGTTTGTAACTAGATAAATAGTTTATTTTGGGGGTGATAATTATTGTATTGGGATTGTGAATTTTTTCACAGCTGTTAATAATACCAAGTAAGAAATTAGCTATTAACCAAATAATGTAACCATTATATCAACTAAAATAAAATCACAAATAACTTTGAATAAAGCTTTTATTTCTAAACATTCATGGCATGAAATAAACGTTTGAAAAACAGTTTCAATACTTACTACAAAAATATTTTAAAATCAGTAAAATACCCACTGATTGGCATCAAATGTCTAATGCCTGGGCATGAAATAGACTAATGTATTTTTCCACAGTTCAAGGGTAGTAGTTGAAGTCAGAAGCATAAAAATAAAACTTGGCAATATTATGTATAAACTGTGTGCAGTGTGCTATTAAATATTCCAAGAAATTTCTCATCCCATTTCTTCTACAGCTATATGAGCCCATTTAAAATAGATACCTCTGATGAGTTGGTAGAGAGAAGATTTTGATATATGTTTTAATCATTAATAAGATAACAGTTCCAATGTAAGCTTCATTAAGATCATTAGGAGCGATTCACATAATGTCAGACCAAATTTGCATGAACCCTTGTAGTGTTAACTCTGTATGTCCCCTTTACAATGTTTATATACACACACAACATCAATAGTTTTCTATCCACTTATATTATGTATCAATTATATAAAATATCACTGAAGTCCCTTTCTTGAATGGCTATTTGCTAAGTAATTTTTCCAACTGGCACATCACAGCAGACAGTTTTAGAATATTTCTGTATTGTATGTCACAGGATAGTTCTGAGTTCTGAATTTGTCATCAAGATATAAAAACCTACAGCACAGAAACAGATCCTTTGGCCCATCTACTCCATGCCGAGCCATTTAAACTGCCCTCTCCAATCCACCTGCACCCGGACCCTGCCATGCATGTAGCTATCCAAACTTCTCTTCAACATTAAAATCGAGCTCACATGCACCACTTGCGCTGCAGCCCATTCCACACTCTCACAGCCCTCTGAGCGAAGAAGTTACTTTTCCCTTAAACTTTTCACCTTTTACCCTTATCCCATGTTCTCTAGTTGTAGTCTCGCTCAAACTCAGTGCAAAATGCCTGCTTGCTTTACCCTATCTACACCACTCATAATTTTGTATACATTTATCAAATATCCCCTCAATCTTCCCGGTTCCAAGGTATAAAGTCTTAACATTCAATCTTTCCTTATAACTTCGGTCCTCCAGTCCCAGCAACATCCTTGTAAATTTTCTCTGTACTCTTTCAAACTTATTTATATTTTTTCTGTAGGTAGGTGATCAAAACTGCACACAATACTCCAAATTAGGCCTCACCAACCTCTCATACAACTTCAACATAACATCTCATCTCTTGTACTCAATACCTTCTTTGATTTACAAGGATCAATGTGCCAAAGGCTTTTTTTTAGGACTCTGTCCACCTGTGATGCCACTTTCTAATAAGAGCAAACAGAGACTTGAGAAAGGATCTAGTGCCTTCCTGGCGTATATGACGAATAAACTCTTCTTGGGCTTCCAGCCTGTTCAGGTATCGATTATAACCGCCATTTCAATGACAAACTCTGCCATCTTCGTGAGCACTGTTTCATCTAGAGGCCTCAGCTGAAAGAGAAATAAATCCACTTGGCACTTCAGGAGAAACATCTCCACCTGGATTGTTATTCTGGCATATAATGCACCTGAGATGAATATTATAAATAGCTTGAGGAGGAGATCAGATAAATGCTTGAGAGAGAAAGGAACGGAAAGTTATGCTGATAGTTTAATGATAAGAGGTGGAAGGACCCTCATGTTGAATGCAAGTACCAATTAATTGCAAAGGACATTTCTTGAAATGTAAATTCTTAGAATTTTATGCAGAAAATAACTTGCTTTGTACATGGTAAAAGCAACAAAATGTCTAAACTGTAATTTCCTTTTGTTCCTATTTGTTACACTCTGAAGGCTACTGAACTAGACTTAGTCATGCCAGATCAGGAAAAATTCTGCATAAAATATCTGCTCCCCAGGTGCTTTTAACTAGAAGTTTGTAAAGAAATGAATGACTAGCAGAATGTCTTTGTACAGATTTTCTGCACTATAACCATGACTATAATCCAAAAGTGCTTCATTGGTTTTAAGAAGCTTTGTGTGACTGTTGGCTGTGAAAAGACTGCATAAATGCAAGTCTCACTCAAATCCCTCTTTCTTCCTCTCTGTATCCCTCCCTCACCAATTGCTACAAATTATTCACTGATTATGATTTGATATAACATCCCCTTTTAACCTGCATTTCAAATTACAACAAGCAGCAGCCTCATTAAGAGCTCAAAGAAGTTTTAAATGTTTCATTTGCACTTTATAATTTGGTAGTAATGCCATACCTCGTTGGTCTTTTTTACACAAGTTAACATGAAGTGTGTCTTTTCTGCCACCTTGTGGTATATAAAATGCATCATCTCTCACATATTGCACATTATACTGGGGATTATGTGGAACACCGTCTGTTAATTTATATCTCCTCATTGACAGATAACCAGAATAGATTTTTTTATTACAGGCCCAGGATAGAAAACAGTTATAATATTCAATCAACCAAATACCATCATATAGCGCAGAACATAATTATTATTGAGATAAGCACAGAATAGGCCCTCTTGGCCCTGCAAGCCATGCCACCCAGCAATCCCCCGATTAAATCATAGCCCATTCACAGGACAGTTTACAATGACCAATTAACCCACCAACTGGTATGTCTTGGGACAGTGGGAGGAAACCGGAGCATCCGGAGGAAACCCGCAATCACAGGGAGAACGTACAATCTACATACAGGGAGTAGGGTCGCCTGTACTGTAAAGCATTGTGCTAACCACTGCTCTACCGTGCTTCCCAAATCCAAAGCAACGAATGTTTTGTAAGACACAGATTCACATTTTCAAATTGCACTGACAAAAAAAGCCCAGTAAATACTCCATGGTATTTGGAAAATATCAGAATCAGAAATTCGTCAGCAAAGATGATATTTCAGTTTCAAGTATTTGAAACCCATTTTAAAAAAATCTTCAGTATCCTTCTGCTGAAGAGACATGGCTCTAGAAATATCAGTTTTGTCCCCAAGTGACCACTTTAAATGTGTCACTGCACCAGCAGATTATTTAACCTTATGAGCATTAGTACTAATCCAGCCCTTAGTCAATAACCGAACACGTGCACTTTCCAACAAGAATCACTGTATAATAGGTGACTGCAGGAACCAAAGCTGAATTTATTTCCTTCACTTTCCTGGACAAACTGAGACAAGTTTACCTACTATTAATGCTGAAAAGGCCCTGTCAGTTATGATTTTATAGTTGAACAAAAATTCAAGAGACTGAAAACAAAAGTCGCCAAAAAAACAATGCAGGGACTGATGCAGGATTCATAAGACACAATAATTTCTTGAATTGAATTATCCTTTACCTATACACTAGAATGCATATGTCCCAATGTTTGCCTTGGGTAAGTGAGATCAGCTAAGCCTGACACAGATCAGAAACTGAACCCATTCTTTCTGACTCAATGTCACATAGGTATCACGGTTTCGTGCAAAGCAGATGGGGAATAAAATGGATTTAGTTTTTAATTACTTTTCTTGATGGCTTTAATATTTTCAGGAATTTATTGTTAGTTGAGTTTCTTTGTCACTTTTCTTTGCAAAACTGATCACACCTGAATATGATTGAATGTAGCCCTGTGGTGGGGGAAAAATTATCTTAATAATGTTCTCCTGAAAATCAAAATTTTCAGTTGCTGGAAGTCTGAACTAAAAGCAGAAAATGCTGAAAACACCAGCAGATCAGACAACTCAGGATGAAGACACTTCATACTCAATCAGGTTTGTTACCATTGCCATATGTTAGAAGTTTGTTGCTTTCTGGCAGCAGCACAGTGCAATACATAAAAATTACTATAAGTGTCTTCTTCTTCTTCTTGCGCCCTTAACTCCTGGTGGAGTTGTCGGGGCACCGTCATGACAAGCTTTGCACCAGTTTGGTGTGCTCATCATGCGGCGTGTCTTGGGCATCTGAAACCTGGCGGAGCCATCCCTCTCCAGGTTTGACCACAGCCGATCTCCTCCAACTAGGTGGCTCGCCTTGGTCGTGAACACGTGGCCGTAATAGTTCATCTGAGAACCTTTCCATCCCGGCTGGTGACTTCATCATGGAGGTCACTCGCCCAGTGGTGCCATGTTAACACCAACCCCTCAGGTGGTTTAGCCCGCCAGCTGAAGCGGTTTACCGGGGTCTGGCGCTTGGAGCCAACACATGAGAGATTTAGGAGATGGATGAGGACCAGTGATGCCCGTCCACCCTGTCTAGTAGGGAGCAGCATACCAGACATCAAAGGTACTACCTCTATCCAGAGCCCCCTGTACCCCATAAGTGTACACTATGAGTGTACATAGAGCAAAAAAAACAAAACGGTGAGGTAGTGTTCATGGGTTCATAGACCATTCAGAAATCTGATCATCAAAACTAGGAAGGTGAGAAATAAACAAGAGATTCTGCAGATACTGGAAATCCAGAGTCACACATGCAAGATGCTGGAGGAACTCAGCGAGTCAGGCAGCATCTGTGGAAAGGACTAAACAGTTGATGTTTCAGGCCAACACCTTTAGGGTGTTAAGACTTTCAGCCCAAAACATCAACTGTCATAGGTGCTACCAGACATGCTGAGTTCCTCTAGCATTTTGTATGAGAAAGTGAGAAAACTACTTGGTTTTAATTTGCGGAAAGAGTTGGGGGAAAAAAGTAGTTAAGAGAGAAGAGAAGGATAAGATGAAATCATAGTTATTGCAGTTTTTAAATGTTGATAATATCATCTAGTTGGCTGGTAAATGAGGGCAGTGAGAGAAATCATACCCCAACAATCCTCTCATCCTGATGACATTAGTTTTAAAGGCTCCAAGCTTTTGAATAAGTTTTGTTAACACAAAATCTTTGTGAAAGTTTCATCAGAGTGAACTGAGATACCAACTGCAATAAGATTGCCTTGATTGCAAAGACACATTTAAATAGCCATCTGAATTATTAATCAATTTTATTTCTATTTTGTCTTCATTTCAATCACATTGGGACCTCTGTGCTGGAGACATTGAGTTTAAACCTAATTAATTTTCAATGCAGAGTCCTCTCTAATACCTCTTAAGGATATTATCTGTTGTAATAAATACCCACCTGCTTGCACAAATTATGGTCCTAGGACACTCCATTAAATCCATACCTGGGCAAACTGAAGCCACACAGCAAGTGCACTATAAATTGACATTTCTAGCCACAAACCCCTCCCCCCTAACACCTTGACCCCAACCTCCCCTCCCGAGTTTCTCTAGAACTCAGATTTGCTTGTGCCCATCTGCTGATCGAATCTCACAGACTGATCTTCAGATCCTAGGTCACCTGGACTCCATGGATGCAATCTGATGTGCAGATGGGATTAACAGATTGCAAAGAAACACAGCAACTGATACCAGACATTCAGAGTGAGTAAGTACTTCTGTCACAACAGGATAAGGTTGCAAACCAATAGGCTGGAAGCAAGCTCCTGAGAAATAAAGAGAACGAGAAGGCAGAGAAAAGTTAATTTCTTCTGTGTCCCTTTGTTTTTCCAGCAAAAAAACAAATGTGGCCTTGTTTATGTTGTGTCGTGCATTGTCACAACCAATAAATCATGATCTGATGGATGGCTTTACCTTTTAAAAGGTGAACCATATTTCAGGCTCCAGTAGAGTTAACTGGTAGATTGGGAAAGAAGGTGAAAACAAAACTTCTGATGGGAAAATAAAATTAAACATGGTAACCAAATGGAAAACCTGAAGTTTTAAAAAATTATCTGAAGGTTAAATTTATCTAGTTCATCTGCTGCATATGCCTGTTTAGAACTAAGAGTCTGGCTTTCTATAGGAAAGATTTTTCAAAGTAACATCTTTCACAAAGGAAGTTTGTGTACTGAACATTTGTGCAGTATTGCCAACATAGAATCACAATCATAGAAAACTACAACAAAGAGAGGCCCTTCGACTCATCATGCTGAGCCATTAATCTGCCCAGACCTTTCGACCTACACCCGGACCATAGTCTTCCATACCCCTCCCATCCATGTCCCTATCCAAATTTCTCTTAAATGTCGAAATTGAGCAGGCATCCACTACTTGCGCTAGCAGCTCGTTCCACACTCTCACCAACCTCTGAATGAAGAAATGTCCCCTCATGTTCCCCTTTAACACTTTACCTTTCATCCTTAATCCATGACCTCCAGTTGTAGTCTCACCCAATCTCAGTGGGAAAAGTCTACTTGTATTTATTCCACCTATACACTCATAATTTTGTATACCGCTATCAAATTTCCCCCAATCTTCTACATTCTAGGGAATAAAGTCCGAACCTATTCAACAAATATGAGAATATCTGCGGATGCGGGAAATCCAAAGCAACACACTTAACATGCTGGAGGAATTCAGTAGGTTAGGCAACATCTATGGAAAAGAGTAAACATTCAATGTTTCTAGCCGAGATCCTTGAAGAAGGGTCTTTTCCATTCTTGCAGCCTGACCTGCGGAGTCTCTCCAGCATTTTGTGTGTGTTCCTAACTTACTCAACTTTTCTATGCCCACTTTGACCATCAAAATGTGGACAAACCATCACAAGCTCCCACAGTCCCCAGTGATCCTGTGATTACAGTCTCTGAAGGGGACATGCCGGCAGCTTATGGGAGGGTGAATCCAGTAAAAGCATTTGGTCCAGACAGGGTAGCTGGCTAAATATTGAGGACCTGTACTAATCAACTGGCTGAAGTCTTCACTGAAATCATTAACCTCTCGCTTCAGTAGTCTGAGGTACCCACCTCCTGCAAGCAGGCTTCAATTATACTGGTGCCCAAGAAGGTGGCAACCTTCCTCATTGACTATTGTCCAATAACACATACATCCACTCAACCCTGGAACATCTGGACAGCAAAGATGCATACATCAGGAATGGTCTGTACTGACTACAGCTCAGCATTCAATACCATCACCCCTCAAAACTAATCCATAAGCTTTAAGACCTTGGCCTTGATACCACTTAGTGTAATTGGATCCTCAGTTTCCTCACTTGTAGACCCCAGTCAGTTCAGATTGGCAACAATATCTCCTCCACCATCTCCATTAGCACAGCTGCAGCACAAGGCTTTGTACTTGGCCCCCTGCTCTGCTCGCTTTACTCTTATGACTGAGTGGCTCAACACATCTCCAATGCCATCTTCAAGTTTGTTGACAATACCATTGTAGGAGGGAGATTAAAAATCTAGCTGATTGGTGCCATAAAGCAAACTCATATTCAATATCAGCAAACTGATTATTGAATTCAGGAGGTGGAAACAAGAGGTCTATGAGCCAGCTCTCATTGAGGGATCAGAGTTGGAGAGCGTCAACAACTTTAGCTTCCTTGGTGTTCTCATTTCAGAGGACCTGTCCTGGGCCCAGCCTGTAGGTGCGTTTACAAAGAAAGCACAAAGGTGCTTCTACTTCCTTAGGAGTTTGCAAAGATGACATCTAAAACTTTGTCAAACTTCTATAGATGTGTAGCGGAGAGTATATTGTGTGACTGCATCACAGCCTGGTATGGATATACCAATAGCCTTGAACAAAAAATCCTACAAAAAGTAGTGGATATAGCCCAGTTCATCACAGGTGAAGCCTTCCCTAACATTGAGCACATCTACATGAAATGCTGTCGTAGGAAAGCAGCATCCATCACCAGGAGCCCCACCATTCAGGTCGTGCTCTCTCCTTGCTGCTGCCGTCGGGAAGAAGGTACAGGAGCCTCAGGATTCACACCATCAGGTTCAAGAACAGTTAATATCCCTCAACCATCTGACTCTTGAACGAAAAGGGATAACTTCACTCAACCTCACTTGCTCCATCATTGATATGTTCCCACAACCTATGGACTTATTTTCAAGGACCCTTCATCGCATGTTCTCAAATGTTTATTGTTTATTTATTATTATTATTATTATTTCTTTTTGTATTTGCAGAGTTTGTTGTCTTTTGCGCACTGAAGTTGGTGCAGTCTTTCATTGATTCTATTATGGTTATTATTCTATTATGGATTTATTGTGCATGCCTGCAAGAAAATGAATCTCAGGGTTGTATATGGTGACATACTTCATAATAAATTTACTTTGAACTTTGCCTATAACTCAGGCCCTCAAGTGCTGGAAACATCCTTGTAAATTTTCTCTGCACTCTTTCAATCTTATTTACATCTTTCCTGAAGATCAACATCATCATGTGCCATTGGTGATCATGACCATGATTCTTTTTGGCGAATTTTCTACAGAAGCCTTCTTCTGGGGAGTGTCTTTACAAGATGGGTGACCCCAACCATTATCAATACTCTTCAGAGATTGTCTGCCTAGCGGCAGAGGCCACATAACCAGGACTTGGATATGCACCAGCTGCTTATACAACCATCCACCATGGCATCACATGACCTTGAGTGGGGGGGCCAAGCAAGTGTTATACCTTGTCCAAGGGTGACCTGCAGGCTGGCAGAGGGAAAAAGCGTCTTACACTTCCTTTGGTGGAGACATACCTCTACCCCACCACCAAATTTCTGTAGTGAAGTGACCAAAAATGGAATATTCCAAATTAGGCGTCATCAACAGCTTATCCAATTTTAATATAATATCCCAACTCTTGCACTCAATACATAGAATTATGAAGGCCAATGTGCCGAAAGCTTTCTTTATGACCCTATCTACCCATAACGCTACTTTAAGGAAATTATGAATCTGTATTCCCAGACACTGCCCAGAAGAAGGCGATGGCAAACCACTTATGTAAAAAGTTTGCCAAGAACTATCATAGTCAAGGACCACAAAACATACGACACGGCACATAATGATGATGATGATGATGATGATTCTCAGATCTCTCCATTCTACCACACTCCTCAGTACCATACCGCTGACTGTGGAAGACCTACCCTGGTTGATCCTCCCAAAGTGCAACACCTCATACTTGTCTCCATTAAATTCCATCTGCCATTTTTCCAGCGGGTCCAAGTCCTGCTGCAAACTTTGATAGTCTTCCTCATTCTCCACTACATCCCCAATATTGGTGTCATCCACAAATTTGCTGAGCCAGTTTATCACATTACTGTATCACCCTTTCCTAATCCAGGTTGTTGATATAGATGACAAACAATTTTTTTTGAGTTATACAGCTCTCGTTACATGCACATGCAGTTCAACTCTTTGAATGATTATGCAGAAAGTTTGAAGTTCATAACTCATCTCCTTCTACTTTAGGCCACGAACTTATTAATCACCCCTGCTGTGGACCACTTCTGGAGGTCCAAGACGCCAACTCCTACAAAGAAGGGATCCGAATGCTCCACAACCGCTGGACTAAGTGTGTAAATGTAGGAGGGGACTATGTTGAAAAATAAATGTGCTGGGTTTTCTAAAATTGATTCCTTCTACCTTAGGCCACGAATTTATCAATCACCCCTTGTATGACTTCTTCAATGATGCCAATGTCTAATCGAATTTACTACTTCATCTTGAATGCCCAGCAACTAAACCTTTTTGACCAACCTCCCATGCAGGACCTTGTCAAATGCCTTGCTAAAGTTCATGTAACAACATCCATTCCTTGCCTTCATCAACTTTTCTGGCAACTTCCTCAAAAAACTCGATGTACCATGTACAAAGCCATGTTGACTAACATAATCATTCCCTGTCCATCCAAATACTTATATATCAGATCCCTTAGAATACCTTCCAATAATTTACCCGTGACTAATGTCACACCCACTGGCCTGTAATTTCCTGGTTTATTCTTAGAGCCCTACGTAAACAATGGTACAGCATTAGCTATCCTCCAATACTCCTTCACTGTGGATAAGGATTTTTAAATATCTCTGCTAGAGTCCCTGCAATTTCTGAACTAGCCTCCCCAGGGTCCAAGGGAACACGTTGTTAGTTCCTGGGGATTTATCCACCCTAATTTGCAACACAACAGCTAACAACTTCTCCTCTAGAATCTGTATAGAGTCCATGACTTTGCTGCTGCACTGCCTCACATTTATATACTCCGTCTCCATCTTCCAGGTAAATACAGATGCAAAAAAAAAGATACATTAAAGATTTTCCCCATCTCTTTCAGCTCCATGCATAGATTACCATTCTGACTTCCAAAGGACCAAAGGACCAATTTTGCCCCTTACTATCCTTTTGCTCTAATATATCTGCAGAAGCCATTAGGGTTCTCATTCATCCTACCTGCCAGAGCAATCTTGTGTCTTCTTTTAGCCCACCTGTTTTCCTTGTTATGTTCTCTTGCATTTCTTCTATTTGTCAAGGTCCTCATTTGTTCCTGCCTGCCTATACATGCTATGCACCTCCTTCTTTTTCTTAATATCTCTCAAAAACCAAGGTCCCATAAAACTGTTATTCTTGCCTTTCATTCTGACAGGAACATACAAACTCTGTGCTCTCAAAATTTCACTTTTGAAGGCCTCCCACTTACCAAGTACACCTTTGCCAGAAAACTACATGTCTTAATCCACACTTGCCAGGGACTTTCTGACAACATCAATATTAGCCTTAATCTGATTCAGAATCTCAACCCAAGGACCAGACCTATCCTTGCCCATAATTACATTGAAACCTACGGCATTATGATCACTAGATGAAAAGTGTTCCCCTAGACTAACTTCCATCATCTTCCCTGTCTCATTCCCTAATAGGAGACCTAGTATTGCACTCTGCGTACTGATTAAGGAAACTTTCCTGCATACATCTGACGAACTCTTTCCCATCCTCCCCTTTTACAGTATGGGAGTCTCAGTCAATAGTGGAAAGTTAAAATCATCAACTATCACAACCTTATGCCTCTTGCAACAGTCTGTGATCTCTCTCCAGATTTGCTCCTCTAAATCCCGCAGGCCGTTGGGTGTTCTATAATGTAACCCCATTAATATGGTCATACCTTTGTAAATCCTCAGTTCTACCCATAAAGCCTCACTAGACGAGTTCTCCAGTCTGTCCAGACTGGGTAATAACATGATATTTTCCCTGACTAGTAACATCACCTCTCCTCCTTTAATCTTCCCATTGTGATATGTCTAAAACAGCAGAACCCCAGTACTCCGAACTACCAGTAATGGCCCTCTGCAACTAAGTGTCACTAACGGCTACAATGTCATAACTCCACATGCTGATCCATGCCGTAAGCTCATCCGCCTTTCCTACAATACATGGCAAGCACAATATTACCATTCATTTCTACTATTGGTTGAAACTAAAGCAAAGGCACAAATATTAAGCCTGAATTCACAGAATATAACGTTCTACACCATGAAAGTTAATTTGTAATCCTATCCCACAATATTTATCCAAAGTGTCCACATCCTTTTCTGCCGAAGGGTCTCGGCCCAAAATGTTGACTGTACTTTTTTTCAAAGATGCTGTCTGGCCTGCTGAGTTCCTCCAGCATTTTGTGTGTGTTGCTTTGATTTCCAGCATCTGCAGATTTTCTCTTGTTTTTAATACATTCATATTCAGTATCACCTCCGTATTTCTTAATAAATTTGGAAAAATCCTCAATGTTAGTTTTGATACTCTTGCTAAGTTTATTTATCATTTCCTTTTGCTCCTATTTTTATAATCTTTGGTTACCTGCATTTGGGCTCCTTGTCTGCTGACTTTTATTTTTGTTTGCATCTCTTTCAGTCTGATAATGCCTCTTAGCTAATTTATCTACCCTAGTTTCTTAACAAAGAATCATTATATGGTTTTATAACACATAAAGTAGTAATCATGGTTGGGCTGGAGACTCGACACAGTCCAATCTTTTGAAGAGTACCTGAAATCTGACTCTCACAGCTATCTGGACTATTCCTCTTCTCACCCTGTCTCTTGCAAAAACGCCATCCCCTTCTCGCAATTCCTCCGTCTCCGCTGCATCTGCTCTCAGGATGAGGCTTTTCATTCTAGGATGAGGGAGATGTCTTCATTCTTTAAAGAAAGGGGCTTCCCTTCCTCCACTATCAACTCTGCTCTTAAACGCATCTCCTCCATTTCACGTACATCTGCTCTCACTCCATCCTCCCACCACCCCACTAGGAATAGGGTTCCCCTGGTCCTCACCTACCACCCCACCAGCCTCCGGGTCCAACATATTATTCTCCGTAACTTCCGCCACCTCCAACGGGATCCCACCACTAAGCACATCTTTCCCTCCCCCCCCTCTCTGCATTCCGCAGGGATCGCTCCCTACACAACTCCCTTGTCCATTCGTCCCCCCCATCCCTCCCCACTGATCTCCCTCCTGGCACTTATCCGTGTAAGCGGAACAAGTGCTACACATGCCCTTACACTTCCTCCCTTACCACCATTCAGGGCCCCAAACAGTCCTTCCAGGTGAGGCATCACTTCACCTGTGAGTCAACTGGGGTGATATACTGCGTCCGGTGCTCCCGATGTGGCCTCTTATATATTGGTGAGACCCGACGCAGACTGGGAGACCACTTTGCTGAACATCTACGCTCTGTCCGCCAGAGAAAGCAGGATCTCCCAGTGGCCACACATTTTAATTCCACATCCCATTCCCATTCTGACATGTCTATCCACGGCCTCCTCTACTGTAGAGATGAAGCCACACTCAGGTTGGAGGAACAACACCTTATATTCCGTCTGGGTAGCCTCCAACCTGATGGCATGAACATTGACTTCTCTAACTTCCGCTAGGCCCCACCTCCCCCTCGTACCCCAGCTGTTACTCCTTTTTATGCACACATTCTTTCTCTCACTCTCCTTTTTCTCCCTCTGTCCCTCTGAATATACCTCTTGCCCATCCTCTGGGTCACCCCCCCCCGTCTTTCTCCCTAGGCCTCCTGTCCCATGATCCTCTCGTATCCTCTTTTGCCTATCACCTGTCCAGCTCTCGGCTCTATCCCTCCCCCTCCTGTCTTCTCGTATCATCTTGCATCTCCCCCTCCCCCTCCAGCTTTCAAATCCCTTACTCACTCTTCCTTCAGTTAGTCCTGACGAAGGATCTCGGCCTGAAACGTCGACTGCGCCTCTTCCTATAGATGCTGCCTGGCCTGCTGCGTTCACCAGCAACTTTGATGTATGTTGCCTGAAATTTAATGGCTTGGTTTGAAGACTACAGTTTCCTTGCTAAAGCATAATACCTACAGTTATTAATGATTCTCTCACCATTAAATTGTTGACCATTTCTGATTTATTCTTCATTAATGATCTGCTTCTTTCTTGGTTCTAGTTTCTTTTCGTAGTCAACCGTTCAAAGTCAATTGCAGAAATTCAACAACCTTGCAATTTAAACTCTTCTGCTTCTTTCAGGCTCTGAGGAATTTCGAGTCTCTAACTATAATACCTTCATCCAAGTTGCTCAAAATGCTTCACCAAGTGCAATCACCACTGAAATTGAAGGTTCATATCTGAAAGGGTGACCCCACAGAACTAAATGTATTGTACCTAAGCACGAGGCACTTTCTCCAGCACACCCATATACTTCCTATAGTGTAACACACATCAAAGTTGCTGGTGAACGCAGCAGGCCAGGCAGCATCTCTTGGAAGAGGTACGGTTGATGTTTCGGGCCGAGACCCTTCGTCAGGACTAACTGAAAGAAGAGCTAGTAAGAGATTTGAAAGTGGGGTGGGGGGAGAGATCCAAAATGATAGGAGAAGACAAGAGGGGGAGGGATGGAGCCAAGAGCCGGACAGTTGAGTGGCAAAAGGGATATGAGAGGATCATGGGACAGGAGGCCCAGGGAGAAAGAAAAGTGGGAGGGGGAAAAACCCAGAGGATGGGCAAGGGGTATAGTGAGAGGGACAGAGGGAGAAAAAGGAGAGACAGAAAAAGAATGTGTGCATATAAATAAATAATGGATGGGGTACGAGGGGGAGTAGGGGCCTTAGCAGAAGTTTGAGAAGTCAATGTTCATGCTATCAGGTTGGAGGCTACCCAGATGGAGTATAAGGTGTTGTTCCTCCAACCTGAGTGTGGCTTCATCTTTACAGTAGAGGAGGCCGTGGATAGACATATCAGAATGGGAATGGGATGTGGAATTAAAATGTGTGGCCACTGGGAGATCCTGCTTTCTCTGGCGGACAGAGCATAGGTGTTCAGCGAAATGATCTCCCAGTCTGCATTGGGTCTCGCTAATATATAGAAAGCCACATTGGGAGCACCGGACACAGTATACCACCCCAGCCAACTCACAGGTGAAGTGTCGCCTCACCTGGAAGGACTGTCTGGGTCCCTGAATGGTGGTGAGGGAGGAAGTGTAAGGGCATGTGTCACACTTGTTCCGCTTACAAGGATAAGTGCCAGGAGGGAGATCGGTGGGGAGGGATGAGGGGGACGAATGGACACGGGAGTCGTGTAGGGAGCGATCCCTGCGGAAAGCAGAGAGGGAGCGGAGGGAAAGATGTGCTTAGTGGTAGGATCCCGTTGGAGGTGGCAGAAATTATGGAGAATAATATCTTGGACCCAGAGGCTGGTGGGGTGGTAGGTGACGACAAGGGGAACCCTGTTCCTAGTGGGGTGGCGGGAGGATGGAGTGAGAGCAGATGTGCGTGAAATGGGGGAGATGTGTTTGAGAGCAGAGTTGATGGTGGAGGAAGGGAAGCCCCTTCCTTTAAAAAAGGAGGGCATCTCCCTCGTCCTGAAATGAAAAGCCTCATCCTGAGAGCAGATGCGGCAGAGACGGAGGAATGTGATGACCAGAACTGCACATTTAACTACAAATATGGTCAAGTGAGTCAAGATGCAAAATAACATCTCAACTTGCATAATCTATAGCCTGACCTATGAAGGCAACACACTATATGCCTTTCTCATTGCCCTCTCTTCTTGAATTCCAACTTTCAGGACTTGAATTCAAAGGTCCTTTTTCCAGCAACATTCTGCAGTCCTCCACCATTTATTGCAATGCTTCTTTGACTTCCCAAAATACATCACATCACACTTGTCAGGATTAAACTCTGTCTATCAACACTCTGCCCAAAATTCTATTTGGTCTATAATGACCTTCCTCACAACACCATCAAGTTTTGTGTTATTGTGTAATGATAATCATAAAGTTATAAAATAAAGGCATCCTTTAGTCTTGCGAGACCATGGATCTGCGCCTGGAAAGTCGTCACTCTCCAGGGCACAGGCCTGGGCAAGGTTGTATGGAAGACCGGCAGTTGCCCATGCTGCAAGTCTCCCCTCTCCATGACACCAATGTTGTTCAAGGGAAGGGCATTAGGACCCATACAGCTTGGCACCAGTGTCGTCGCAGAGCAATGTGTGATTAAGGGCCTTGCTCAAGGACACAACACCTTGCCTCGTCTGGGGCTCGAACTCACGACCTTCAGGTAGCTAGTCCAATGCCTTAACCATTCGGCCACATGCTCACATAAAGTTATATGAATGTCATAAAAACACATCTGATTCATGAATGCCCTTCACTGAAGGAAATCTGACATCCTTATCTGGTCTGGTCTATAGGTGACTCCAGACATAAAGGAAATTCCCTGACTCTTTAAAGTTGTTCTCACTGAGTTCAGGGGCAGTCATGAATGGAAAATAATGCTCACCTCGTCAATGATACTAGTGAATAACAAATATCTTCAAAAGTTCCAAATAAAATCAATAGCAAGTTGAGAAACAATGTTATCTGGAATGGTTAGAAAGTAAAACTCACATACACAGTACGTAGAACAATTGAGTTAAAGGACAAGATTGTAATTCAGGCTTGATAAAAAGGACTAACTATTTTGTGTGTGGCTTAACCACAAGAAATGGGTGTTTTTTTGTGCACTAGTATTCTTTGTATTGCCTTCAATGCTGACATACCATCTGAAGTATTAGACTGGTAATCCAGCAACCTAACCACCAATTCGGAGATCAAAGTTCAGACCCACCATGGCAGTTTTACAAGAAAGGAAACTGTCTATTCTTACTTGGTGAGACCTCTATGGACACCAGACCACCCCTAATTCCTGAGTTTTAAACATTCTCTGAACTGGTCTCACAAGCCTCTCAGTTGAATCATTACTGCTACATTCAGAGAGCATGAACAAAATGCAACGGACTTCCTGGCATTGAATTCAGACACAGCAAAGTCATTCACAGCCCAATCACCCTTGCAAAGTCTTCCTTGTATATATCTGGGGATTAAATTTCATGAGTCACACAACATCCGGACTTGAAAAAGCCTGGAACTCCTTACCATATGTTCTGAGAGTATCTTTACCAGAAAGACTGAAGCTGTTCTTGAAGGCAGTACATGAAATAAGCAGTAAATGCAGGCTGTACAACATTCCGATTCAAAATATGAATTTTAAAGTTTTCATTTAAAAGTGCATGGCATTATGTTTTGTACTCTGTTCCTCAAAATGGTACTAAATTTAACCTGGGTATTTCTATGATCCACATATTTGCCAAATAGATGACTTCATTTTCCCCATACCGAATACCTGGTTTGTCATGTTACCTTCTTTAATGTCCTCCATCTTTACGATGGCATTAGCCACAGCTGTGCTCAGAGGGTGGACCTTCATCAATGCAATTTCCCGTTGTACTGCAATAGCTGTTAAATTTCCAATAAATGAACCTGCCTCTCCCCATCATTCAGCATTATTCATGGAATATCTACACAATGGCTTTTTTAAAACAACAGAGCCTCTTGTGGAACAGATCAACTCTGGATTTGCTGCTGCGTAATAATACAGACTTGATTAGGGATTTTAAAGTGAGGGGACATTTCAGAAGTAGTGAGCATACTATGATAGACTGGATGAGCTGAATAGCCTGATTCTCCTATTTTTATGGCCTTGTGATCTTATATTTACCTTCTAGATCAACACATTCCTGTCCAAATTATGAACTGGTTTGAGCAGCGGGTCACAGATCATCAACCACAAAACCCTATTTTTTAAAACTTAATTTTATAGGCATCCGTTAGTCTCGTGAGACCATGGATTTGCGCCTTGGAAGGTTTCCAGGGCGCAGGCCTGGGCGAGGTTGTATGGAAGACAGGCAGTTGCCCATGCTGCAAGTCTCCCCTCTCCATGCCACTGATGTTGTCCAAGGGAAGGGCACTAGGGCTGATACAGCTTGGCACCAGTGTCGCCACAGAGCAATGTGTGGTTAAGTGCCTTGCTCAAGGACACAACATGCTGCCTCAGCTGAGGCTCAAACTAGCAACCTTCAGATCACTAGACCAACCCCTTAACCACTTGGCCACACGCCGACACTTAATTAAACCTGTATGAAAAACAGAAAATGCTGGAAACCCAACCAATCGGGAAGTATTTGTGGGGAAAAAAAAGCAAGAATAATATTTTGGGTCAAAAATCCTTCAACAGAAAGAGGAAAGTAAGAAAGCGAGATGGTTTTAAGTTATAGAGAGGGTGGAGAAGAGGTGGAGGACAAAGAATTCTCTAATAGGGTAAGACTAGAGTTGCTGCAATGATTCCACTGAGTACTGTGCCATTTGGGGGGAGGTGTGGTGGTAGGTGTGGCACCTGTCCCACTTGCAGGGTAAGTGCCAGGAGGGAGATCAGTGGGAAGGGACAAGTGGACAAGGGGGTCATATTAAGAGTGATCCCTACGGAAAGTGGAGAGTGAGAAGGAGGGAAAGATGTGCTTAACGGTAGGATATCATTGTAGATGCGCAGGATATGGAGGCTTGTGGGATGATAGGTAAGGTCAAAGGACACAGTCACCCTGTTATCGAGTAGGAGGATAGGGTGAGGGCAGGTGCAGGAATTAGAGGAGATGTAGCACACAGAGAGCCGTGGAGCATTGCCACTGTAGGCTTGGAACATGGACTGTTCCACGTAGCTGATGAGAAAAGGCAGGCATAGCTGGGGCCCATATGGATGCCCATGGCTACACCTTGGGTTTGGAGGAAGAGGGAGGAGCATAAAGTGAAACTGTGAGGGTGAGAACCAGTTCTGGCAGATGGAGGGGGGTGGGGTGGAGGAAACTGGTTAGGTCTGCTGTCCAGAAAGAAGCTAAGAGCTTTGAGGCCTTCCTGATGGGGGATGAAGTGTGCAAGGACCGGACATCCGTAGTGTAAATGAGGTAATCAAGGCCAGGGAACTTCAAAGTGATTGAAGTGATTGAGAGGGTGTGAAGTGTCACGGATGTAGGCAGGAAGGGACTGAACCAAGTGGGACAGAATGGTGTTGAGGTATGCAGACTTGAGTTCATTGGGGCAGGAGAAGGCGGAGACAATGGCCTACCTGGACAGTCAGATTTGTGGATGTTGGGGAGGAGGTAAAAACAAGCAGTGCAGGGTAAGGGAACTATGAGGTTTGATGGCTGAGGATGGGAGATCTTCAGAGTCACTGAGGTTGGTAATGGTGCAGGAGACAATGGCATGAAGCTGGAGTTCTGTTTGAGGGGTACACAAGAGGAGGTACCTGAGAGTTGCCACCTGGCCTCAGCAAGGTAGAAGTCAGTCTGCCAGACTACCACAGCAACCTCTGCTCTATCTCGTGTTTGATGGTGAGGTTGGAACTGGTGCAGAGAGAGTGGAGGGCAGTATGTTCAGAGAGCATTGGGTTCAAATTAGGAGAGAAGTCTGCCTCAGTCAAAATAATTGATGTCTTGTTGGTAGTTAGAGAAGAAATATTCAGAGCAAGTAGGAGACCAGTGCAGGGTGTCCAAGAAGAGGAGGAGGATTGAAGACAGGAGAAGAGGAGGAGGATTGAAGACGGGAGAAGAGGAGGAGGATTGAAGATGGGAGAAGAGGAGGGGGATTGAAGACGGGAGAAGAGGAGGAGGATTGAAGATGGGAGAAGAGGAGGGGGATTGAAGACGGGAGAAGAGGCCATCTGTGAGAAGTGGGAAATCCCTGCCAAAGTAGTAGACTTGGAGACTGATACAATGGAAGAAGAGCTCAGCGTTGTGGCAGATATGGAATTGAGGTAAAGCCCTCAGAGGACAGAACATTACTCCTCAGAGAAGGGAAAGTCAGAGGGGTTGGTGAAGACACAGCAGGGATGCAAGCTAGGACCAGAGGGGGTATAGAGAGTTGGAGAAGTCAGAGGAGGGTGGGGGTTGCGATGTTCAGGGAAAGTGGGGTGAGAGGAAGATAGAGGCTCATATGAATGAAGGGAGCCCGAGAGAAAGCATTCCATTCAGCATCTTGAGCGGGCAGTATTTCATGGTAAATCTGACCGTGTTCACTCCTTCACCCTATCTCCACAATCCTTGATTTCCTTACTGATTAGAAATCTATTTCATGTACTCAGGGATTCCATTTCCACAATTTCCCAAATAACAACATACCACTCACAAAATGTTCCACAGGAAAATACAACCTTTATCTGCTTTCCTGCCACAGGGTGTCACTAATGCATTGTGTATTTGAAATTTACCTTGCAACATCCAACAGAGTCAAATAGGTTATTAGGACTATTTTACAGAAACTCCCTGACAAGCAGCAAACTTGTACCAGCAAACTTTAAGCCAGTTACATGACTTACTGTACATTTAAGCAATACCAAGAGAGATATTCCCTTTACCGTACTGGGGCAGATCAAAATGTTGGCTCCCAACTTACTGTATGACTAAGTAACTTCACTACAAGGACTAGAGATATTTGTGGAAATAAGTTATCACTCTTTTAGAGCAGCTGGTCATTTGATAGTAAATTCCTATAGCAACATTTATATCCCAAAATGATCTCAATATATATTGAAAAGAAGTATTTTGCGATGGCACAGTGCACCAGTACACAGGTGCATTAAGTGTTTTTTTTAAACTAATAGAATGTGATTGTTTATGGCTAGGGGAATTGAATACAAATGTAGGAGGATTATGATTTCAGTTATATAGGGAACTAGCTAGACAGACATTGGTGCACAATGCACATTATCAGTCTCCTCATTTCAGGAAGAATTTACATGATTTGAAAACAGTACAGGGAAGATTTAAATGACTCATACTTGGAATTACAAATGGTTTCATGAGAAATATTGAACACATATCAGAAAAAGAGGGGTCTTGGTTGAAATATAGGATCCTGTAGAATCTTAACAAAGTGGAGATGGAGAGGATGTATCCTCCTGTGGGAGAATTTTGAAAATCTGGGTCACAATTTAAAATTAATCAGTCAGCCACTTAATACAATTTTGGCAAATAAAAGTTTCTCTCAGAGTCTTTGACACTTCCTTAAGTGACAGGTGGAAGCAGTCTTAATGTTTTTAAGGGAGAGGTAGATAGATCATTGGTCAACAAGGAGTGAAACATTACTGTAGATAATGGGAATATGGAGTTGACATTACAATATGATTGACATAATTTAATTGAATGATCGAACAAGCTTAAGGTACCAAATGACCCACTTTTTCTCCTAATTAAAAGGTTCAAAAATGAAAAAAAAAGCTTTAGCAATAAGCATAAAAAATTAGATAAGTAACAAGAATCAGAGCAATCATGAAATGCTTCTTGAACAGGAGAGGAATACAGACTACCATAATGGTTGATACAACAACCACAGTAACTTGGGCTTGGGTGTACAGAGCAGAATTTCTAGCTTTGCAAATGGCATAAATCTTGGAGACATAATGAACTGTAAAGAGGTTAGAAATATACTCTTAGGAGATATATACAGTCTGGTGATAGGAAAAATTGAAGCATTGGAAACTAAGGGACAAAATTCCAAAATTGGTGCAAGAGCAGAGAGATTGGGGTGTGTAAGTTAATTTAGAGAACATTAAAACTAATAAAGCTATTTTAAATAATTAAGAACACAAAAGATTAGACATGTGAGATGCAAGTAATTTAAAAAAAAACATTGAAATAAGCAAAATGGCTAACTGAAAACATTTTCTTCCTGATCTCCAGATCAGTTATCCCAATTCAAACTGAGTATAGTTGTAGAGTCATGTAGGACAGAAGCAGGTCCTTTAGCCATCACATCCATGCCCACACTTCTGCCCAGCTACACTACTCCATTTGCCTTGCCTATGTTACATCTGTTTATCCTCCACACCTCCTTCTTTAAGTGCCTTGTTAAAATACCTGTAAAATGTAATAATTTTAGTAGATGCTGCACCTCCTCTAACAGTGCATTTTGAATCTTCCGTATTTAAAAAAATTTACCCTTCACATCTTCTTTAAAATACCTTCCTCTCACCTTAAACTTATGCCCTCATGTCTTTGATAACCCTACCTTGGGAAAAACTGACTTTAAATATCCACTCTACCTATGTCTCTCATAATCATACATATTCCATCAGGTCAGCTCTCAGCCTCCTTCACTCCAGGAAAAACTGGCCCAACTCGTCCAATCTCACACCATATCTAAAGTCCTCCAAGTAAGGCAGTATCCTTCTACATCTGCTCTGCACTCTCTCCAGTGCAATCATATCTTTCCTACAGTGTATGATACTCCAGGTGTGGCCTAAACAGCATTTTGTAAAGCTGCCACCAATGTTCCCTCTAATTTTTAGTAGTCAGTGTGCGCAAAAATCTTATGTTGTGCAATTTTTTTTCCTGTGACAGAAGCATGTTAGCACTGAATGCACACATGGGACAGTTTATGTAGGGTTACAAAATACTTGACATAAAACTGCACAGAATAACAACAAAATAACATACATATTTAAGTCACACACACAAAAACTGCTGGTGAACACAGCAGGCCAGACAGCATCTCTAGGAAGAGGTACAGTCGAGGTTTCGGGCCGACACCTTTTGTCAGGACTAACTGAAAGAAGAGATAGTAAGAGATCTGAAAGTGGGAGGGGGAGGGGGAAATCCGAAATGATAGGAGAAGACAGGAGGGAGAGGGATGGAGCTAAGAGCTGGAAAGTTGATTGGCAAAAGGGATAAGAGGCTGGAGAAGGGAGAGGATCATGGGACGGGAGGCCTAGGGAGAAAGAAAGGGGCAGGGGGGAAAGCCCAGAGGGTGGGCAAGGAGTATAGTGAGAGGGACAGAGGGAGAAAAAAGAGAGAAAAAAAAGGGAAAGAAAAAATTCATAATAATGATAATAATAAATAAATAAGGGATAGGATACGAAGGGGAGGAAAGGCATTAACAGCAGTTAGAGAAGTCAATGCTCATGCCATCAGGTTGGAGATATTTAATTTTTATCACATTTAAGTCACTCAGTTATTCTTTCTCTCTCTTGTCTTTGGCATTTACACATTCTTTGTAAAATCTATCTCGACTAATAGAACTTCCATCCCATTGATAGCTTTTGATTCTCATTAACATATCCAAATGACATTGACCTAAATGGTTTCTCAGCTTGTTTTTGAATTGATTCATTAGGCTAAAACCTCATTCACAATCCGCACTAGACTCAAGGAAGATTCTCCCAATGTCCATCAACTGTGCAAGGTTGCAAAACTGTTCATTTTGAAGTACAAATGCCACCATTTGAGCAAAGTTTGAAATCGGTTTGGATTTAATTTTTTCTTGCATAGAAAATTTGAAATCATTAAACTGTCTAATTATTACAATATTTTCAGCTAAAAAGTCATGATATTTTAGACATAAGGCATGAACTTATTCATCGCCAAATGTGAAGTCACAATCTGCAGTTGCGGAGAAATCAAAAGCTGACCATTCTTGTACCTCAACTTTGATCTCCTCTGAGATTGATCGTTTTCACTCTCGCTCATCTGCACTCATGTAACAGGCAATGACGGGTTCTGTTGCCTGAGCTTTTGTACACCGTCCAAATGCGATTTACTTGCCAAATGACACTTCAAAAAGTCAAGTTTCCAAATATCATCCCACTTCTTTCCACTAGCAAATTCTCCAACAACTTTTGCATCACGACAGTACAAACAGATAATTCCAGTTTCCGAATCATACATAAATATTTCTTGTAGCTGAACGTTCATGACCTCGTGAGCTTTCGGTGTAACAGTTTCTACTATTTTGCTAAGCCATTCAACTTTAAACAAATTTGCTGTTTTTTTTGCGCTTCACGCCCTTCGCTTCTTTTGAATTCGACATAGTGAATCTATATTTTTTCCAATAAAAACTTAGTAAGCTATCTACTGGATTCGAAACAGATCTTTGTAAACTTTACGATATGAACACTGTCCGCCAAACATGGCTGCCGCCGTGATGCAGCTGTACAAACCGGAACAGGATAAGTGACGTGACGTAAATTAGTGACGTGCATTGTGGTATTTGAAAAACTGGCTAACTAGTTAACAGAAACAGTTAGTTAAAAGATCATTTTCAATAAGTATGATTATTAACTACTACATTATTTTAGGTAACTGACCTTTTGTGCGCACATTAATTTCCTTTGTGCGCTGGTTGAAAAACGTGTGTGCACGCACACAGCTTAGAGGGAACTATGGCCGCCACATCATATCTCAACTCTTATATTCTATGCTCTGAACCAAGAAAGCAAGTCTGCCAAATGCCTTCTTCATCACTCTGCTGCTCTGCTACAAGCACTTAAACTCCAAAAGATTCCTCCAGGAGTCTCTTGCTGAACCACCAGTCATAACCATCTTAATTCAGCTCACTGAAGTTTCTGCACAAGTCTTCACAATCATACTGTCAACCTGTCAAGTAAGGCCTATAAGATCCTATTTCCCTAAAATGAGGTTAATCTCCCTATTTTTCTGTTCCACTAAAACTCTGGTTCAGCTGCAACTACCTGGACAACACAGTTCCCTTCACTACAGTGGAAACCATTCAGCCATGTGTTCATTTCCCTACTATGCTCATTCCTGAACTAATGTACAGATTTTGGGGAAAAATCTGGAGACTGTGGCTCTAAAAGTTTTGTTCTATTACTTAGGTTCTACTTATCAGCAACCTCCAAACAAGACTGCTTGCCTTACACTTTCTAATGCTGATGGTCTTATTCTTTTTAGACAAATTTGAGATGCCCTTCAGCTTGACACAAAGTGAGTAAGATTCCTTCTCAGGCTTTTGCTCCTGTTAACACTGGATGTTGTCCATCTTCTGATTCCTGAATTCTCTACAACTTCATATGAAGTTTTCATTTCTCATAGCTTTGTACAGCTTCCAATTCTAGGGTGCCATGGCTAACGTTCCAGCTGATGGTCTTTACTGTATAGTTCAGATTTTGCAGATCCTCGTACTTCATCTTATTTAGGGTACCTTTGCTCCTCAAATGATTGGTCGCTTCACCCCCATTCTGATTATTAATCCCTCTGTGAAGGGTGATATTTATATCACTGTTCCTAGAAATTTCCCACCTTGATGTGTGAACTACGTTTGTCCTTTAGAGCTTGATATATTGAAAACTTATTGTGAAGGGAGAATGAGAACTTTGGACTCTGCAAGAGGCAGAAATACCTGACAGCACCTTTGGAAATGGACACGAAATTAAAAAGTCAATGTAGATTTTACAAATTGTAAAAAATACAAAAAGAAAAATTAAAAAGCTTATATCACAGCTGTCAAATTTGTAATTCAGTGCTAAGTGAATTATTCTACATGGTGATACCTGGAACGGGCAAGTTGTGTAATGAAGAAAGCTTAGATAGGCTAGCAGGTATCCACCAGAGTTGAGAAGAGTGAGGGGGTCTTTGATTGAATTATACATGATCCTGAGTAGCTTGACAGGGAGGATGTGGAGATGGTCCCTTTTATGGCAGAGTATAACATTAAGGTTCACGCTTTAAAAATAAGAGCTTGTCCATTTAAGAAAGAGATACATTTTTTTTCCCTCAGACATGAATCTTTGGACTTCTTTACCCTAAGGAGCAGGAAATGCAGTTTTTGAATATATTTACAGCATCAGTAGCTAGATTCTTGACAAGCATGAGTGTAAAAAATTACTGTGGATAAGCAGGATTATGGATTTGAAGTTACAAACTACTGAGTGGACTCAGGGGTTGGAATGGGCTACCCTTGCTCTGAATTCCTATGTTTATGTGTTCTAAAACAAGCTAACATTACGGCAAAACACCTCACAACATGGGAATGTTTTCTAAGCAGAGTATAGAAGTGACGGTGGAGATCTAAAGGCATGGCCACGGAGGAGAACTTGAAGAAGGCTTTTGGAAATAGCAGGGAAATGACAGCTGAAAGAAAATGGGTCCAGAAATTGGGGTCAATCTATGAGTGATTGCTGCACAAAAGCATAGAGAGTGACAGGTGAGAGATGAAGAGGGTTCATCCATCAGCGCAGGAGAGGAAAATAATCGACAGAAGTGTGTTAGTGGGTGATAAGAGTAAATTAACTATTTTTTAAAAAATAGCACAAAAGAGATAATGATGGATTTAAATTTACAGTCTGTAAACTTACAGTATCTCAACTACCTTCTCCTATTAACCTCAAAAAGGCAATAAATTACTGTATATGAGGATAATGTTCAGAAGAACACACTTTAAAGTGTGCTCGTAAGTATTAACCATCTCTAAGTAGAATTGATATCATCACTAAATATAGGTTTACTACAATGTGTCGTGCTTTGATGTTCTGTACTGCCAGATAATGTACAACAGATTGTGTGTCACCAGCAATGTAACATGACAGTGTACCTCAGTCTTTTATTATTGGAATCCTTAGTGTCTCTTGGGATAATTTATTTTGTGCAGTGGAAAGCATTAGTCACTGTCAATGCGAGGACACCTGCAACCCTTTGAACTTTACTCGGAGGAAATGAGTTTCACAAATGAGTAATAGACATTTCTAGTATTAGTTGAACAGGAAAAAGTAGAGAAAGAAGTAAGTTGGAGCAGTCCTCACCAAAGTGTTCTAAATTTAAAGCATAAAACTGTGAAATAGCAAAATTCATTATAAATGCTTATGCCTCTGAACAAATGTTTTGGAAAAGACGTGTTAACACTTTTCATTGACCATTTTATTTTCTAACTCCTGCAATATAGAATTTAGCACAAATGATGGAGAATGTATTGTGTACAATATTGTTTCCCACTTATTCAGGCACTGTTGGAATTAATGGGAATTCTGAACTCTATCTTTTCCTACAATTCAAGTTGTTCCACTTTACTTTGATAATATTCCTCTCTCCTCCTTCCCCATGAGATTCCCTCAGTAAGAGGAAAGCAGGCAAGCAGCTGTTTGATCTCACCCAAAGGTAACCTTATTCATATCACTGGATTACAGATGTGGCAGCTGCAATATAAGTAGCCCCTCACAAACCAGCGAGGACTGCATCCACTTCTTATTCAGAGCATATATACAAATTAAATTTGCTCTTATTAGAACTCTAAACTCTTGTAAGTCGAAATTGATTGCTAACTTTCAATCCACAATATCTCAATATGCATTCTTGGTAGATGAAGATCTTTTTGAGAAACATAAATTAACACTATTAATTGTACCTGTATTCTTCCTCTCTCTTGGGCCTTGAATCAGCCATTGCAGTTATACAATCAACATTTATTTGGCTGAATTTCAGACAATAGTTAAGTGTTAGATTTTATTGATATTATTCAGCATATCATGTGACCTCATTTGGGAACAAAACGTAGGAACTAAAAATGAGGGGGAAAAATTCATTGACTCTAGAACGTTCATACTCTCAATGAAGCATATTAACTTTCCTGACAAAATAATAGGCATCCATTAGCCTCATGAGACCATGGATTTGCGCCTTGGAAAGTTTCCGGGGCACAGGCCTGGGCAAGGTTGTATGAAAGACCAGCAGTTGCCCATGCTGCAAATTTCCCCTCTCCACGCCACCGATGTTGTCCAAGGGAAGGGCATTAGGACCCATACAGCTTGGCACCGGTGTCGTCGCAGAGCAATGTGTGATTAAGTGCCTTGCTCAAGGACACACATGCTACCTCAGCCAAGGCTCGAACTAGCAACCTTCAAATCACTAGATGAACACCTTAACCACTTGGCCACGCGCCAACACCCTGACAAAATATTTATTGAGGTAATCAAATATTTGATTTTTTGCATCTGACTGACCTTCCCCTGCTCTATTTTATTACTTACAGTCATTGTTGGTAGAATCTCAGCTGGTGACGAGAGGGCGTACAGGAGTGAGATATGCCAACTAGTGGAGTGGTGCCGCAGCAACAACCTGGCACTCAACGTCAGTAAGACCAAAGAGCTGATTGTGGACTTCAAGAAGGGTAAGACAAAGGAACACATACCAATCCTCATAGAGGGATCAGAAATGGAGAGAGAGAGCAGTTTCAAGTTCCTGGGTGTCAAGATCTCTGAGGATCTAAGCTGGTCCCAATATATCAATGTAGTTATAAAGAAGGCAAGACAGTGGCTATACTTCATTAGGAGTTTGAAGAGATTTAGTATGTCAACAAATACACTCAAAAACTTCTATAGATGTACCATGGAGAACTTTCTAACAGGCTGCATCACTGTCTGGTATGGGGGAGCTACTGCACAGGACCAAAAGAAGCTGCAGAGGGTTGTAAACCTTTGTAGGCTAGTACCCAAGATGGAGAAGTACCCAGGACATCTTTAGGGAGGGGTGTCTCAGAAAGACAGTGTCCATTATTAAGGACCTCCAGCACCCAGGGCATGCCCTTTTCTCACTATTACCATCAGGTAGGAGGTACAGAAGCCTGAAGGCACACACTCAGTGAGTCAGGAACAGCTTAGTGTCCATTATTAAGGACCTCCAGCACCCAGGGCATGCCCTTTTCCCACTATTACCATCAGGTAGGAGGTACAGAAGCCTGAAGGCACACACTCAGCGATTCAGGAACAGCTTCTTCCCCTCTGCCATCCGATTCCTAAATGGACATTGAACCCCTGGACACTACCTCACTTTTTAAAAATATATACAATATTTCTGTTTTTTGCACGTTTTTTTGAGTTTTTGTAACTGATTTACTTATTTTTTTATTTTATTAATATTAATTTTTTCTCTTCTATATTATGTATCGCATTGAACTGCTGCTGCTAAGTTAACAATTTTCACATCACATATTGGTAAGAATAAATCTGATTCTGATTCTGATTCTGATTCAATTTGTTTCTTGATTAACTTTCATTTGACTGATTGAATTTTTTTCTCAGAGGTAAGTTTTATGTCATTTGTAGAACAACTTTTGGATAATGTACATTAAAAAATTATACATTCTGGAGATCTGAAATAAAGCTCTCTTAATAACAAAAATGAATTTTCATTTCAATTGCTTTATAATGAATATGGTCCCAGTCAGGGACACAACACAATTGAAGTTACAATTCAGATAAAAGTCCCAGAGAAATAAAACAATTCAAAGCCACAATCTGTACTCCCTTACACTATCAGAGTTAACTCAACATCACCAGTGTTTTCATCTATGAAAAAATAAAATGTAATAATGCACTTACTTTTAAATAAAGTTAAAGTGTAGTGACAGGGACTCCCTTATTACGGTGCCTTGAAAAAGCATTCAGCCCTCACAACTACTTTCACATTTTACTGTTTCATCTTCCAATTTTAAAATATATTCAAGTAGGATTTTTGAGCTAACCTATGAAACATCATGCATCATGCCAAATCAAAAGAAAAATTCCAAAGCCTGTCAACAATTTACTAAAAATTAAAACTAGAATTGTGAGGCTGAAAAAGTATTTGTGCCCTTTGTAATTACTATGCTAACTTTCCTCGGGTGCAATACTGTATACTCCCTCACCAACTCACCCAATTTGTTGATGTAGAAAATTGGAAGATCACCTGAATAAATATCGCCACTTTCTGTAAGGTCCAACGTAATGATAAATTTTCAAAAGACCAAAACAAAATGAGGACAAAAGAGCATTCAAGTCAAGTCAGAGAAATGATTGTAGAGAAGCATAAATCGAGGGAAGTGTACAAGAGCATCTGAAAGGCACTTAACATACTTGGGAACTCAATGCAGTCCATCATGAAAAAGTCGAAAAAATATGAAACCACAGCCACACTGCCTAGGTCAGGCAGTCCCTCTAAAACCTAGTCACTGGAGAAGAATGGTACTTGTAAAAGAGCTACTGCGACACCAACAGTCACTCTGAGAGAGCTACAGAAGTTAGTGGCTGCAACTGGAGATGAAGTTCATGGCTCCACAATCTCGAATGGCAGAGGTAGCATCATGTTATGGTGATGCTTTTCAGTAGTGGGCAGAGGAAATCCTGTCAGGATTGATGAGAAGATGAATGCTGCTAAATACAGAGAGATTCTGGATAAATACCTGCTAGCATCTGCAAGAAAGATTAAACTGGGGAGGAGGTTTGTTTTTCAGCAGGACGACAATCCAAAGCACTCTGCCAGAGCAGCCATGGTGTGGCTTCCAATGAAGAAAATAGATGTCCTTGAGTGGCTCAGTCAGAACCCAGACCTTAGCCCAGTTGAACATCTCTGACAAGACACCAAGATTGCTGTCCACTGCTACTTCCCAACTAACCTGGGACAGGAGGAAGGAGGAATGGGCAAATCTTGCTCAATCATGTTGTGCAAAGTTAATAGAGACTTACCTAAACAGACTACTGCAGTAGCTGCAAAGATAGTTCAACTAAGTACTGAACAAAGGGTGATGAATACTTTTCAACCACTGACCTTTCAGTTTTTGAATTTTTAGTTTTTTCTGCTTTATAATTTCCTGTTTTTTGGACTCTACTGTGAAAAAAGAAACGTTCATAGTTCAAGGTGCATTATTATAAAACTACGTAGGCAAAATCCAACTCTGAGATTCATCTTCTCCAGATAACCACAAAACAACAAAAAAGAAGCCATTCAAAAGAAAAACAGCAAACCCTGCGTGCACGAAAAAAACAAATCACGCAAGTGGCAACAAGAACATCAACCCCCCAACGTGCAAAAAACAAATCATGCAAACGGCAATAAGAACATCAAAACCCTCTCAGGCGCAAAAAGCAAATCGCACAAATGGCAACAAGAACATCAAAACCCCCCAAGTGCAAAGAAACAAATCACGCAAACAGCAACAAGAACATCAAAACCTCCTCCAGAAGCAAAAAAGGCAAACAAATCGCTCACAAGGCAACAAGAACATTAATCCCCCCATGCACAAAAAAACAAATCACTCACACGACAACAAGAACATCAACTCCCCCCCATGCACAAAAAACAAATCACACAAGCAACAACAAGAAAGAATGGGCAAAAACATAAAATTGGAAGAGTCCAACTGAACTACTGTCCAATCCATAAACCGCAGACCCAGAACTTCGGTATCATCCTCTGATGGCATCAAGGGACAAAGAGATCATTCAAATGCAGGAACCTTCCCTCAGGAGAAGTGAGTGAGACATCTTTCTCTGGCAACAGCAATGAGAAGCTGGTAGACGGCACTGAACACTCACTCATCTCCTACATTCGCCTCAATATTTCAATCTTCCACGACGCTTTAATCAGTGAGAAATGGAGTCGATCATGGGCTTGCGCCATGTCTCTAAGCTTCTTGGCCTCCAGGCAGCACACCTCCTAAATCTTCTCGGAGACAGCAAAGCACCAGATTGTTCAGTCGGCCTAAAAACATACCTTCAAACTGTAGATCAAAGGCTCCAACAATACCAGAAACACATTTAAAATAAAAAGAAGATGTAAAAGAAGTGAAAGCAGTTTCGTGGACTATCTGAAAGATGTCACCAGAAGTAGTGTTGTTCGCTGGCACCACCTTGACAGAAGCCCAGAAGTTTATTGGTGAATTTGTGATTCACAGATTAAAATTCTCAATTAAATTGATCAAAATCCTTGGTTGTAATATTTATGTGAGTAAAGGATTGGAGGCCGAATACTTTTACAAGGCACTCTATTATTTCATTACCAGAATCTGAAAAATCCATTTCTCTGATTACAACACTGGGAAACCTTAATTCTCCAAAATTACTGAAGCTCTGTTTCACAGGTGAGTTTTAGAGAACCCGGGGTAGTTTAACCCTTGGATAAAATAATTATCCTCAATGGAAAGATCAAGCAGACTAGACCTATACACCCTTAAGAAGTTAGAAAGAATAAGAGAAATGTACAAAATTCTTACCAACAGGGCCAACAGATTTGATGTTTCTTTAGGCAAGGGCGACAAGAACTGGGGAACATTGTACTAAAATAAGATGTCATCCATTTAGGACGTGCCTTCACCCAGAGAGTAATGAATCTTTGAAGGCCTGTGGAGGTTTAGTCACTGGGTGTTTATTAGACAAAGATCAATAGATTTTGTAAAATATCAGCAATGACAGCAGTGAGCACGAGGAGACAAAAGTCCTGTTCCTTCTACTTTTTATGCCTTTACTGACCAAACGATTTTTACTATCAGTGAGAAGATAGCAAAGGATTGGCACACAATTCTAGTTCCCTTTCTCTTTGAACTAAGACTTTCAAGAGCCTCTTCAATGTCTTATTCTGATTATTAAATAAGTGAACACAAAGTCCTGTGGAAAATCATCAGAGGAAATTCAATGGATATTTGACATTAACAGTCCCTCCTTCCAGAGCATATCATAAGCCTTCTCAAAATATCACAGGAGACTGACACTATAACTTCCTTATTAACCTGTGCCTTTCTAACATCAGATCCCAGACACAAGAGTCTAAAGCCATCCTACCTTTACAAAAGTAAGTTGATAAGATAACAGAAATCTTCTACTTTCCAAATAAAATACTACCTACCTGTCACCATCCTCTTCATAAGTTTACACCTATTCAAGGTCAAAGAAATTGGCCTGTAACTAGCAGGATCTGACTGTTGTTTGCCCGGTTTTGGGACTGGAATTACCATAGCTACCTTCCACACTGACAGAAAGCATCCAGCAGTCCAAATTTACAACCGGTTGAAGCTTGCTGTGTGACATATGGGAAAACATACAATAACAAAGCCCTTTCCTGATGCACTGCCTTTTCCAAATCTGTAACAGCACTTTTCTACCCAGAACATAAGACAGGAAAGACTCTGCTCTGTCTCACACCTCCCATCTTTCGATTCATACCCCACACTTCACCTGCTGGAATCTCCCTACAAAACCCTGCTGTGGTATTTCCTCCTGAACTTGTTTTGTGCACACTTAGTAGTTTCTCTAAGCACCACCTGTGCCCTTTTATACAGAACTAGATATTCTATAAAATAAAACTTCTTAAGTTTCTTAAATGCCTTTTTTCTATCTTTCACTGCCTGAGCAGGCATCTTTCTACGAAGGCACAGCCTTTCTCCTGCCACAACCAGCTACTTTAGAAATTGTGTCTGCAGCTATTTGGCACAGGACATAGCTAAAAAGTTCAAAATTATATTAATATCCCCCTCTAAAAGACTAAACTGCCAACTTCTAACATAATTTCTCAAATTCATGCCATTCTGCATGTCTAAAGTTCTGTCTAGGAGCAGAAGTGCTCACAGTCTTACCTTGTTCAACACCTACCATACATTTGATCAAGAAATGATCACTCCCTAACAAATCCTTCTTGTAAATATCTCCCTCTGTGACACCTGCAGTAGTATCAGATTCCAATGTGAGGACAATAGCAGATACTGAATTTTGCCAAACGTCAAATATAGTTGCTCTACCATCAAACAATGACATTCCAAAAATCCTCCACCATAAAAACATTAGCATTCAATTTACCGCTACCCTACAGTGTACTGTGCACATTAAAATCACCACGCCGAACATTCTCTGAGTCCTATAACCCCAAGTCTCCAACACTTCAGAGGTTTATTTATCACAAGGATTATAAAAATTAATAACCACTATTTTCCCCACATTTATCCCATATTTCCACCACCACAAACTCATAAGATTTGCCTATCTTCCCCATCCTACACCCTATCCCATGCTTGATAAAAGTAGCTACAGCTCCCACAGTACCTGAATCCCATTCCCTCCGTACTATATCATATCCCTGCAAAGCAAAATCCAGCCAAGGTTTTGACCAAATCTCTCGAGTATAGATAACATCTGAAAGAGAAGGCATATCCTCCACAAACGTTTTTAAAATCCAAACTCCCAGCATTCCACTGTAAAATAGTAAGCACCATTAAGCAAGAGACTGTCAGAAAGTTCTATCATGTAACACGTCACTAATTAGCTCTAACAACAATCCTGAAATACTAAGATATTTATCTGCAGCCGTCAAAATAATTTTTATTTTCTCTATTTGACTCTTAGCTTCAGAGGTACAGTTGACTACAACAGCCATAAAGGCCAAAAATCTTACCTTAACCACTAACAAAGTTTCATTAACAATAAATGAGTGAACCAGACAAACAAATTTTCTGTCAGGCAGGAACTCTGGGTACAAACCTCTCATCCTTATCAATTTCCGTGACCTTCTGCAGGGCTTCAGCATATGACATACCTGATTTCAATTTAACCTGCTGAACCTCTACCATTTCCTCAATGGGCTAAATCAAGGTCTGTTTGTTTTGGAGTATTATATGGTGAAGTGGAAGAGATTCAAGAGTTCCAAAGCCATTGAACTTACTGATGTCAGTTCAGTGCGGGTTAGCCATGGTGTAGGAAAAGCAGCTGAAGTACTGAATTGCAAGTGATCCAGACAGGTGAAGAGATTTTTGAAAGTGTAGAAAATGCACAGAGCAGCAACAACCACTTTACAGGACCTTTTTAGATACTACAGATTCCTTTATCTCTTTCACTTCTGGCAGCCCTCAGAAATTTGTCTCTTTTTGATCTCTGTTACATGATGATATGCAAACTGTGACCTTAGCCAAGAGGTCTACCACAGATCTAACTGCAGCAGTGAATCAGAATCAGAATCAGGTTTAATATCACTGGCAAATGTCGTGAAAGTTGTTAAATTAGTAGCAGCAGTGCAATGCAATGCATTATAATATAGGGAAAAAAGTAAATCAAAGTATATAGAGTATATGCAAATTAAATAGTTAAATTAAAAAGTAGTGTAAAAACAGGAATCCTAAAGTGAGGTAGTGTTCATGGGTTCAATGTCCATTCAGAAATCAGATGGCAGAGGGGAAGAAGCTATTCCAGAATCGCTGAGTGTGTGCCTTCAGGCTTCTGTACCTCCTCCCTGATGGTAATAGTGAGAAGAGGGCTTGTCCTGGGTGATGGGGGTCCTTAATGATGGGCATCGCCTTTCTGAGGCATCGCTCCTTGAAGATGTCTTGGATGTTACAGAGACTAGTAGCCATGATGGAGCTGACTAATTTTACAACACTCTCAGCTTCTTTCGATCCTGTGCAGTAGCCCCTCCCTCCCCCACCCCAAACCAGATAGTGATGCAGCCTGTCAGAATGCTCTTCACGGTACATCTATAGAAGTTTTCGACAGATGACAAACCAAATCTCCTCAAACTCCAAATGAGAGATAGCCGCTGTCTTGCCTTCTGTATAAGCTGGGACCAGGTTAGATCCTCAGAGATATTGACACCCATGAACTTGAAATTGCTCACTCTCTCACTTCTAATCCCTCTATGAGGATTGGTTTGTGCTCCTTCATCTTGCCCTTTCTGAAGTCCACAATCAGCTCTTTGGTCTTGCTGACGATGAGTGCAAGGTTTTTGCTGCAATACCACTCAACCAGCTGGTATGTCTAGCTTCTGTACGCCCTCTCGTCACCATCTGTGATTCTGCCAACAATGCTTGTATCATTAGAAAATTTATAGATGGTATTTGAGCTATGCCTAGTCACACAGTCATGGGTATAACGACAGTAGAGCAGTGGGCTAAGCATACATCCCTGAGGTGTGCCAGTGTTGATTGTCAGCAAGGAGGAAATATTATAACTAATCCGCACAAATTGTGGTATTCTAGTTGGGAAGTCAAGAATCCAATTGCAGAGGGATGTTCAGAGGCCCAGGTTCTGTAACTTATCAATCAATGATTTGACTTTAAGAAAAGGCAATGTCATCCAGATATCAATCATTCTTGCCACAATGCTACAACTCATCTCCACAAGCTTCCCATAATGGAGGTATCATCGTATAAGACAAATGTGAGACACTTCAACCTGCATTGCAAATCCAAAGCCACTCCAGCCTCAATCATCAATCTACAAGTTTGCAGAAAAGGGCATACAAAACAGGAGCAGACCATTTGTCTTGTCGAGCCTGCTCCGCTATTCAATAAGATCCGACTGAGGATTCAGAGCTACCTATCTGCCTTTTTCCCCAATACCTTTAATTTCCCTGCAATGCAAGAATCTATCTAACTGTGTCTTAAATATATTTAATGAGGTAACATTCAGTGCTTTCCTGGGCTGGCAATTCCAAAGATTCACTACTCTTTGGGAAAAGTAGTTTCTCTCCATCCTAAACGGGCTTTTTGGGCCTCTTATCCAAGAAAGGCTATGCTGGCATTAGAGAGGATCCAGAGAAGGTTCATAAGAATGATCCCAGGAATGAAAGTCAATGTATGAATGGTATTTGATGGCTCTGAGCCTGTATTCACTGGAGTTTAGAAGAATGAGGGGTGATCTTATTGAAACCTATTGAATATTTAAAGGCCTAGAAGGAGTGGATGTGGAGAGGATGTTTCCTATAGTAGGGGATTCTGGGACCAGAGGGCATTGCCTCGGAATACAAGAATGTTCCTTTATAACAGAGATGAGGAGGAATTCTTTTAACCAGAGGGTGGTGAATCTGTGGAATTCATTGCCACAGACAACTGTGGAGGCCAAGTCATCTAATATATTTTAAATGGATATTGATAGGTTCTTGATTAGTAAGGATGTCAAAGGTTATGGGGAGAAGGCAGGAGAATGGGTTGAGAGGGATAATAAATCAGCAATGATGGAATGGTGGAGCAGACTCGCTGGGATGAATGGCCTAATTCTGCTCCTATGTCTTTTGATTTGTGGTCTTATGGTCCTAAGTCTATTTTCCCAAATCTTCAGACTGTCACCTAGTTCTCGTTTCACCTACCAGTAGAAACAACTTCCCTGCCTCTGTGTTATTTATCCCTTCTGTAATTTTATATGTTGCTATAAGACCCCCTCTTATTGTTCTGAATTGCAGCAAATATAGTCCCAGATGTCTAAATCCCCTTTCATAGGCTAACCCCCTCACCTCCTGAATCAACTTAGTGAAGTTTCTCTGCACACCTCCAAATCCAGTATATTTTTCTTCAAACAAGGAATCCAGAACTGTACACAGTACTCTGCGTGCAGCCTCACCAATATTCTGTATAGTTGCAGCATTATTTCCCTGCTCTTAAATGCATTACCTTTAGCAACGAAGGCCAACATTCCATCTGCTTTCTTGATAACGTTTTGCACCTGCCAGCCTTTTACAATTCATGCACAAACACTCCCAAGTCTTTCTGCAAAACATCATGCTGCAATCTTTCACCATTTCAATCTGATCTTTTTTCTTCCAAACTGGATAAGCTCACATTTACCAATGTTGTACTCCATCTGCTAGATCCTTGCCCACTCATTTAACCTATTGTATCTCTCTACAGACTCTCCGCATCCTCTGCACAATTTGCTTTCCATTCAATTTACGATCATTAACGAACTTCGATATGCTACATCTTCCAAATTAGGAATGTACTGTATATTGTGAACACTTGTATGCTTAGCACCAACTCCTGTGGCACTCCACTTGCCACTGACTATCAACCAGAGAAACACGTATTTATCCCAACTGTCTACATTCTATTGATTAAACAATTGCTAATATATTATCCCCAACTTCATCCATCTTTATGATGTCTTTTTATGCAGAACCTTATCCAATGCTGCTGGAAATCCAAATATACAATATCCACCTTTTGCAACCTATCAACTGCATTCATTCTATCTTTAAAGAACGTCAGTAAGTTTGTCAAACAGGACCAGACCTTCATGGATCCATCCTGTGTCTGTCTGATGGGACCACGTCTTTCCAGATAATTTGCTATTTCTTCCGTAATGATAGCTTATTTAAGCTTATCTGGCGAGAAGGATTAGTCTAGTTGGTTATGGCGGAGCCCATTTGGAGGTCGATACATTTATTGTCATTGTATTGTGCCCTCTAATGTTAGACTACCCTCTCCTGTGAAAACCCACTTTTTCTATGCTCCTCATGATTTTAAAAACCTCTATCAGAAGGAAAAGGAAAAAGTGAGAAGACTTCTTCCAGAAGCCAAGGCATCAAGGAGAGACACCCGCGGCCTGAGGCCAAGTACAGGCATGGCTTCCGCAGCCTCGGTGCCGTGCTTCCACTTCACCTGTAGCACGGCAGCCGCCATGGCCAGGGAGCCCCTAGGTCCCCGGACGCACCAGCGGGTCCGGTTCACTAAGGAGCACTTCAGGCAGCACCATTACAACCAGCAGCTGTTCGCCAGCTTGCCGCCCGCATGTGACTGGCTCAGCTACTGCCAGCGCCACGACAACCAAGTAGGCCTGAGGTCAGCTTGAGCACTGGGGAGCAAGATAGTTCTACACTTGCAAAGGAAGCTAATGTTTGCATTTTTCAAATGGGAATTTTGATAGAATTGGCAGAATTTTAACACCTGATTTACAATAAACCTCATTAGTGAAGTTTTATTTGCTGTCATTTTAATTTTTCATATTTTTATCAAGTAAACCCGTGTAGCAGGGCCTTAAGTTGGATTAAGGGTATGGTCGACCCTTCCCTTGCGATTCGCCCCAGGTCCAGCTGACCCGGCTGGTAGCACCTGGTAAGGGTCCCCTGCTCGGGGTTACGAACAATGGCCAATGGCGGACGGAGCAGGGGACTGGTGGGGAAGGCGGAAGAGCTACGACCTTGGAAGACAATGGTTGCTTTGCAAGCAGATGATCTACTGAGAAGAGAGGTGGTGATCTCTTTAAACTCACCCGGCAGAAAGCAAAGGCAAACCACTGCTGTAACCTGCCAAGTACATGATTTCCCAATATGTTAGTCTCAATAAAGCATCAAGACAATGATGTTAACGGAGCCACGAATAACAGTAGTGGAGTCGCGTCCGGCAACGGTAGGAATGAGGCTACTATGGTCGTCATCAAGCGAAAACCTCATATCAGGATAGCTATGTGGAATATTAGATCTCTTTCATATACGAGGTAAACTAGAAAATGTGGTTATGGAAATGAAAAGACTGAAGATAAACATACTCAGACTATGTGAAACGAGAGGGACAGAGGGGGGATGGCTCAAAAGGGATGACAGATACCAACTGATCTGTTCAGGAGGAGGTGAACGTAAGCACGGAGTTGGAATCTTGGTAGGCAAAGAAACAGCAAGAACTATCAAAGGCAGTGTATCCATTAACGAAAGAGTGATGATGATTAAAATCTCGGCTAAACTATTTGACATTAACGTCATACGGGTCTCTATGCCAACCACGGTCTATGACGATGACAAAGTCAATATGGTCTACGGAGAAGTTGAAAAGCTAATGAAAAAGACTAAAAATAACAAAGTAACTGTGATTCTTGGTGATTTTAATGCCAAAGTTAGCGGTGCAAGAGAAGTTTTGACTGGAGGACCCTTCGGGCTTGGGGAAAGAAACGACCGTGGAGAGAGACTGGTTGAATTTGCAAAAGCTAACAAACTAATGATTGCGAACACCTGGTAAAGTCTGCCAAAGCGGAGACTGTACACACGGACAAGTCCTGATGGTTCAGTAAAAAACCAAATTGACTATATTTTAGTACCCAATCGGTTCAGGAATGGAGTGAAACAGGTGAAAATGTACCCTGGTGCTGACTGTTATACAGGTCACAACCCTGTGGTATTGGACATGAGTTGCGTTTGAAGAAGATGAGAAAGGCCAAACCATCAAATAAGATAGACTTTTATTTACTCATTACGGATGAAGCAAAAAAGATCGAATATTTGGTTGAAACGGAGAATAGATTTTCAGTCTTAAATGACAAGGGGAACAACATGGCAGTGGAGAACATCTGGGAGGAGTTTAAAACAACAGTGACAGAAGCTGCGGAAAAGAGTTTGGGTTATCGGAAAAAGAGCAAAAGACATAACCCTTGGTTCACCGATGAGTTGAGGAAGTTAACTGAAGAAAGAAGAAAGGTAAAACATCGAGATAATGAACATTACAAAGCCCTACACTGCTTGATTCAAAGAAAATGCAAGGAAGCGAAAGAGAATTGGATGAATGAACAGTGCGAAGAAATTGAGCAGTATGAACAAAGTCACGATTATAGAAGCCTTCACCAAAAGGTAAAGAATATGATGAAATTAAAGAGGACCGTGCCATCAACTGGGTGTATCGAAGACGGCAGTGGTAATCCATGCTATGGAAAAGAAAAGATCATGGACAGATGGGTTGAGTACATCTTGGAATTATTGGAAGATAGCAGGATTGAGGATTTACCAGAATTAAATCAAACGACTAATCAACCTAAAATATTGATGTCAGAAATGGAAAGTGCGATTTGGAGTCTAAAAGTCAGAAAGGTGGCTGGTGAAGATAAGATTTCCACTGAAATTCAGAAATCACTTGGTCTGAAGGGAAAAACAAACCTTTTAGCGATATTAAACAACAGTTACACACATCAAAGTTGCTGGTGAACGCAGCAGGCCAGGCAGCATCTCTAGGAAGAGGTACAGTCGAGGTTTCAGGCCGAGACCCTTCGTCAGGACTAACTGAAAGAAGGGCTAGTAAGAGATTTGAAAGTGGGAGGGGGAGGGGGAGATCCAAAATGATAGGAGAAGACAAGAGGGGGTGGGATGGAGCCAAGAGCTGGACAGTTGATTGGCAAAAGGGATACGAGAGGATCATGGGACAGGAGGCCCAGGGAGAAAGAAAAGGGGGAGGAGGGGAAAAAACCAAGAGGATGGGCAGGGGGTATAGTGAGAGGGACAGAGGGAGAAAAAGGAGAGAGAGAAAAAGAAAAAGAATGCGTGTATATAAATAAGTAACGGATAGGGTACGAAGGGGAGGTGCGGCATTTGCAGAAGTTTGTGAAGTCAATGTTCATGCCATCAGGTTGAAGGCTACCCAGACGGAATATAAGGTGTTGTTCCTCCAACCTGAGTGTGGCTTCATCTTTACAGTAGAGGAGGCCATGGATAGACATGTCAGAATGGGAATGGGATGTGGAATTAAAATGTGTGGCCACTGGGAGATCCTGCTTTCTCTGGCGGACAGAGCGTAGGTGTTCAGCAAAGCGGTCTCCCAGTCTGCGTTGGGTCTCGCCAATATATAAAAGGCCACATCGGGAGCACCGGACGCAGTATATCACCCCAGCTGACTCACAGGTGAAGTGTCGCCTCACCTGGAAGGACTGTTTGGGGCCCTGAATGGTGGTAAGGGAGGAAGTGTAAGAGCATGTGTAGCACTTGTTCCGCTTACATGGATAAGTGTCAGGAGGGAGATCAGTGGGGAGGGATGGGGGGGGACGAATGGACAAGGGAGTCGCATAGGGAGTGATCCCTGCGGAAAGCAGAGGGGGGGGGTGGGAAAGATGTGCTTAGTGGTGGGATCCCGTTGGAGGTGGCAGAAGTTATGGAGAATAATATGTTGGACCCGGAGGCTGGTGGGGTCACCTACCACAGTTAAACAACAGTTATATGACAGGAAATCTTCTGGAGGGCTTTCTCAAATCAGTATTTATCGTTTTACCAAAAAAGCCAAGGACGATAAAATGTAATGAACACAGGATGATAAGCATAATGTCTCACTGTGTCAAGTTACTTTTGAAAATAGTGTTCGGCAGAATGCAAGGTACAATCAGCGATGAAACTGGAGAAATGAAGTTTGGTTTTCGTAAAGGCTCAGGAGCAATGGAAGGAATATTTGCAATGAGAAACATCATGGAGAGATGCATTGAGGCACAAAAGACCATCTACTTATGCTTTATTGACTATGAAAAGGCTTTTGATAAAGTAAAGCATGAGAAAGTAATAGAGGTGCTGAACAAGTATGATCTGGGATGGGAGAATGTGCAGATAATAAGGAACTTGTATTGGAAACAGAAAGCGGCTGTCAGGGTAGAAAATGAGCTATCACCATGGGCATGTATTAAACAAGGCGTAAGGCAAGGCTGTGTTGGCTCGGCAGATTTGTTCAACCTCTACGGAGAATAGATTTTTCGGGAACGCAACCATCAGGAGGCAGGTATTCCAATTGGAGGCCAGAAGGTGGAAAACATCAGGTATTCATGATGGTATCGTTACAAGTGAATGGACAAGACATTGAACAGGTGTGAAAGTGCAAATATCTTGGCAGTTGTCTGACAGATGACGGGAGAGGTGAAGTTGAGATCAGAAGGAGAATAGGTATGGCTAAGACCCAGTTCATGAAGCTAAAAGATCTACTGTGCAATCGGAAGGTAGACATCCAAAGTAGAATCTGCTTCCCCGAGTGTTACGTATGGTCAGTACTGAGGTATGGATCAGAAACATGGACACTGAAGAAGGATGACATGAAACGAATTAATGCTTTTGAAATGTGGTGCTATCGATGAATGTTGAAGATCAGCTGGGTAGAGAAAAGTTTCAAATGAGAAGGTTTTGTCCGAAGTTGACAAACCATGGATGTTGCTGGAGAAGATTATGAAATAAAAAGTTGCTTATTGTAGGCACGTTACGCGGAGAGATAACATCTTGTCGGACTTGCTATATGGAAAGGTGGAGGGAAAGAAAGGAAGAGGAAGGCAAAGAACAACGTGGCTGGATAACATCAAGGATGGAACCAAGCTGGACAAGACTACGGATGTTGTGGACAAGTGTTGGGACAGAGCGGCGTGGAGGGAGATCATCTGCCAACTGGAAATTCCAGATGCAACCTAATGACGACGAATGATAGCTTCAAGCATTTTCCCAACTATAGATGTTAAGCTAACTGGCCTATAGTTACCCACCTTTGGCCTACATTCTTTTTTCAAACAGTGGTGTGACATTCACTATCTTCCAATCTGCCAAGACCAGCCCAGAGTTCAGAGAATTTTGGGGTAAATGATTACAAATGTGTCTGCTTTAACGTGCACCATTTCTTTCAGCACCCTGGGATGCATGCATCAGGACCAGGGGACTTGTCTATCTTCAGGCTCATCATTACCTCTTCAGTGACAAAACATAATAGTATTCCTTATCACAGATATAAAGCTCATAAACATCCATTTTAAGCAGATATTCTGTAAACATTGTGAGTCGTTACAGTGCTCACAACCAGTATTATTGAGTTCTGAAAAGGCACTTTAGATTTAAAGGATCAATCGATGTCATTAACCTGCTAACCCATATGTCATTTGGAACATAGGAGGCAACCAGATTACCCAAAAGAATTATCACTGGCATGTGACGTGAAATTTGTTAATTTAGCAGTGGCAGTTCAATGCAATACTAATAAAAAAATAATAATTAAACAAGTAAATCAATTGCATATATTGAATAGATTTTTTATAAAGTGGAAAAACAGAAATACTGTATATTTAAAAATTGAGGTAGCATCCAAAGATTCAATATCCATTTAGGAATCGGATGGCAGAAGGGAAGAAGTTGTTCCTGAATCGCTAAGTGTGTACCTTCAGGCTTCTGTACCTCCTACCTGATGGTAAGAGTGAGAAAAGGGCATGCCCTGGGTGCTGGAGGTCTTTAATAATGGACGCTGCCTTTCTGAGACACTGCTCCCTAAAGATGTCCTGGGTACTTTGTAGGCTAGTGCCCAAGATGGAGCTGACTAGACTTACAACCTTCTGCAGCTTCTTTTGGTCCTGTGCAGTAGCCCCTCTATACCAGACAGTGATGCAGTATGTCAGGATGCTCGCCACAGTACGACTATAGAAGTTTTTGAGTGTATTGAGTGTGAACATACAAATTCCTTACAGAGAGCCTCAGAATTGAACCCATGAGCCACACTGCCCAAGTATACCCCTGTGACCGATTAACCTACTAATTTATACGTCTTTTGGGGTGTGAGAGGAAAACAATACCGTGACACAGGGTTCCTCTGGGTGCTCCAGTTTCCTCCCACATTACAAAAGACATATGGTTTGTTAAGTTAATTGGTCACATGGGTGTAATTGGGCCGTGCAGGCTCCCCATTGTGAACCTTCAAATTTAAAAAAATTAAAAATTTGGAGACAGGGAATCCTTCCAGAATGGCCTCAAAACCTTCTGGAAAAATTGTAACATTCTCACCAACGGGGGGAGTCTGTGTCCTGTGAGTAACACCCAGCAAGGTAGAGAACCTCAAACTTCAACGGAAGACAGAAGCTCAGCAAAAACAAAGAATGAAGTGCACTCCTTCTATTCTTCCCATCCACCCATGCCAGGAAGCATTCCTGTCCCACCTGCAGCCAAATCTGCATGTCCTCAGCCACCTCAAACTAATCGAAATGCAGTGAAAGAAAGCTAACCTTATCTATAAAGGACAGCCAACACAGAAATTGCTAATCTTTAGAAAATGTTTTGTAAATTGTGTTTATGGTTATGTGCACAGAGTATGGGCTGTAAGATATTTAAAGTTTATTTGTCATTTATGAGAATTATCAGTACTTTGACTACATATTGAGGTACCATTAGGCTTATCAGGGAGAATTTGTAATAGAGGGGACTAAAAGATAGAAAGAAAAGATATAAAGAATAAACTTCAGCTGGAGGTTCAGTCATGATCTTCCTGAAAAGTTAGCCGCAAAGCCTAATTCCGTTGTCACATCTATATTATGAATGCATAGGATTTTTTTGCCTGCTCCTCTCTTACTGGGATTTTGACTGAGTGTAAAATGCATGCTCATGTTGCTTAATTGGATGTTTGGTGTTTTTTTTTCTTTAAATTATCTTCTTTCAACACAAATAATAAACTAACGTGACCCTGCACACCCAGAAAAATTTACATTATTTGTCATTGCCATTCGACATAAGCACAAACACTAAAGCTGAAAGGCTTCTTTGGAACTGGTAGAAAAAGTCAACAGGCTCCGGGAAGCTGAATGCCAATTCTCTTTCTCGCCTCTCCTTGCTATCATCATCAGCAATCTGAAAGCCAGGTCACAGAGAATTTTTCTGCTAGAGGTCAACAGTGATCTGATAATTACACCTCACTGCCTTTTGTTGTTTAAACAGATGCTCCCACTTATTAGAAAGAATGGCCACCTCCTCCTTCTCAATGCTGACTGATTACAAGAGCGGGAATAGGCATCCAGGTTCCACTTTGTGAACTTTTCCCAAAGCAGATAGCACAATGGATCAGTCACGAGAAATTAGAAATGGTTTAAACTCAAATTGTCTACACTTGCATTGACTCCTCCTCCGTTGACATTACTCAATAACAAGCAAAATACATGGAATAAAAAAACCTTGAGTATAAAATTTAAAACACAAGAGAGACCGCAGAAGCTGGAATTGATTTAGAGATACAGTGTGGGACAGGCCCTTCTGGCCCAATGAGTCACACTGTCCAGCAACCCAACTATTTAACCCTCGCCTAATCACATGACAATTTACAACGTCAAAATAACAAACCGTCTTTGGAATGTAGGAGAAAAGCAGAGCACTCAGAGTGAACACGTGTGTTCACAGAGAGAATGTATAAACTCCTTGCAGACAGCGTCAGAATTGAACTCTGAACTCCGATGCCCCAAGCTGTAATCGTGTCACGCTAACCACTACGCCACCACGGTGCCCCCGATAAAACATATAAAATGTCTTTTTAACCCAGCATTACCATGCTGCTTTAGTTTCTTCTCTTGGGTAAGAAAAAATTTGTGCAGGGGTTTTCTAGAATCCCTAAACTTCCTTTCCCAAGCAACCATTTTTCATGAGCAAGTTGTCACAATGGACGGCTTCAGACTATCTAATATGAAGTATGATTTAACAATCCTGTACTTTATTCTTTACATTCCAAAAGCATTTACTGGACAACCACTGAGCAAAAAAAAAGCTCATTTGTTCTTCTTCTCTCCAAGGACACATAACCATTCCAATAAGGATGACATTCACCGTCCATTCCTAATTGCCTCCAAACTGAATGGTTTGCTGGGGCATTTCAAAGAACATTTAGGAGTAAACTACACTGATAGGGTTGGAGGCACGTCTCAGCCAGGCAGATTTCTCTTTCTGAAAAGCAATGTAGTATCAATTTTTTAATGATAATCCAGCAGTTACGATTACAGATACCAGTCTTTTATTCTGGATTTAAATTCCCTAGCTGGATTAGAACTAATATCCCACATCAACACCCCAACATCAACTGCCAGAGTCCTGTACCCAGCATAAAATCCAGAGCAATTTCAATGTTTGAAACCTACTTCTCATTGTCGCAAGCCTGTGAGCCACAGAGTGAGATGGCACAAGAATATTTTTTAGAAACCCAAAATGATACCAAATGATGGAAAAAATATCTTGCACCACTGATTTCTCCTGTGACAATTTTCAATACATGATATACAAGGACTCAGCAGGCCAGGCTGCAGCTATGGACAAGAGTAAACAGTCGATGTTTTGGGGTGCAATCTTTCATTTTTATGCAGCATTTTGAGTGTGTTGCTTTGGATTTCCAGCATCTGTAGATTTTCCTTGAGTTTTCAATAAACAATAACCTTCTTTGTCTTAATGTTCCTTTATCACGGGTATAATGCTCATGGCCATCTATTTTAAGCTGATGTTCTATAAAACTCTGAGAGTCATTATGGTGCTCACAACCAGTATTGCTGAGGTCTGAAAAGACACAAGATTTAAAGGATCAATCAATGTCATTAAATGAACTCCAATCTTTGTACATAGATACACAACACATAATCTGCTTTCTTCGGAGATTAATGCACATTATACATTGGCTAGGAGATTCACAACAATGAGCAGAAATGCCTACCTGAGAGGGCAGGTTGAATTAACAGTGAACATCAGAACAGGTACTGAACAACTGGGTAGTATTTAATTTCAAGACTATCATGTGTCAATGCTTTTGCTAAATCTTACTGATCAGGTTCCTTACAGTTATTTGTTTTGCTTTCACCGCTGTCATTTTGTGATGATTTTCATAAATTATTACAAGTATAATTGTATGATCACAGTTCTAATGGTGCTGAGTTATTTGTAAACACATAACACTTGAAATTGTCCTTCAAAAATGAAAAGATCTATGTGAGCTGCAAGTCCAAATGTGCTTCAGGAAGTCTAGAAGTTACTAATGAAGGTAATGCCTTCAAGCCTCTCCCTAACATCCTGATTCATTATTCATTATATTACCCTGACAGGTTAGACAGGCAGACCAGCAGACTGAATATACTTCACTGAAGCCCTTTGAATGCAAGAACATGTTTCTTTTTTTTTACATGTTTGTCCTTTACACCTGCTGTTAAGGAACCATTCACATAATGTTCTGTAACCAAAAGCCTCTGATGTAAGCATCTACTGAATTTTTCATTTATAAATTTCACCTCTAGGGTTACATCCAAACACATGAATATCACAGCTTTCATTGAGTTTTCTCACATGAAAATCCTCAAAACAAGTGATAGAAACAATCCACCAACTCAAACCAGAACTTGAAAAGCACAGCCTCTCCCATTACCAGGCATAAAGTGAGTGTGGACAGACCAAAATGGTAAACTGCATGACAAACTGGATATGCACCACTGATTATTGGTGTTAGGCTTGTACGAATCAGTCCCAATACCTGTTTCAGGCCCCTTGGCAAGGTCAACTGCAAACTGTCCTGTGTGCATTGTGGAGAGCAAAGTCACCAGTGATTTTTAACGGGACTCTAAATGCTGCAAAAAAAACAATTCTTTAAGAGTACTTAACCTGAGGATGCAAAATTTAGGATAATTATCAGAAAAGATTCAGGAGGAGATGGGGAGGATATTTTATGAGGGAAGTAAGTAGTGGTCTGAAACATGCTGCTTTAGAGGGTACAGAAGGATATTGTTCCTTCACTATCGCAGGTCAAAATCCGGACACTCTCTCCCTAACAGCATTGTGGGAATACATAGAAACATAGAAAACCTACAGCACAATACAGACCCTTCGGCCCACAAAGCTGTACTGAACATGTCCTTACCTGAGAAATTACCAAGGGTTACCCATAGCTCTCTATTTTTCTGAGCTCCATGTACCTATTCAGGAGTCTCTTAAAAGACCCTATCATATCCGTCTCCACCATCATTGCCGGCAGCCCACTCCACACACTCACCACTCTCTGCGTAAAAAACTTACCCCGATATCTCCTCTGTTCACCACTCTGTGTAAAAAGCTTACCCCTGAAAATACCCGAAGGACTACAGCAATTCAAGAAAGCAGCTCACCACACCACTTTCTCAAAGGGAACTAGGGGTGCGCAATTAAACCTTTGAAAACCACATCATGTGAGTGGATATGAAAGAAAAGATTTAACCCATGCGCTCACAGGGAGAACAAGCAAACTTCACATAGGCAGAACTTGAGGTCAGGAATGAACCTGTGACTATGGAACTGTGGCTGCTGTACTAAACTACTGCACAATCTTGGGCCAAATGTCCTCTTCCCGCAACATGGACAACTGAACCTATGCTGGAATCTTTCCAGCTAACCTGGAAAGCTATTCTGCTGCAGTGAGATACATGAGAGTGACCAAATAGGCAGCTATGTTTCTTTGAGAAGGTTATAGCCTCTGCTTGGCAGATTACAATGATAACTCAGCATGGTGTAACATTTCACCAGATACAGCCTTTTCAGTAAAACCTCACAGAAGAACATAATGGGATGGATCATGCTCAAGGTTGTCACTGCATTTTCTTTGCCTCAGAGTGACTGTCATATTGTCAGTAACCATTAGCAACTCCACACTGTGGCTCTTACTGAGATAGTGGCAATGCACGCTGAGAATGTGGTTAAGTCTTGTTAAACTCATAGGTTTGGAGAAAGTGTAAATAGGAGATGAGATGAGGATGGAGAAGAGGAAGAAGGAAAAAAATTGCAAGGGTAAGATGCAAAGCATTGGAGAAATAAAAAAACAACAGATGTGGAAAATCTGAAATAAAAAAATAGGTCAAGTGAGAGAAACAAAGTTAACATTACAGGTTAACTTTCATCAAAACAGGTTGGTTCTCTGAAGTTGTTGAAATCAACTTTATGACTCTATGATTCCAAGAGCTGTAAAGTGTCTTGAAAAAAGATAGGTTCTTCCTCATGCTCACATTTGGCTTTGTTGGAAAGGTCAAAGGGTAAAAGCTCTGAGTGAGAGTGGATGCAGAATTAAAATGACTGGAGACTGGAAGCTTGGGGTCACTCCTGTGGACTGAACGGAGGTGGCTGCATTTGGTTTCTCCTGTGTAGAGCAATTAAATAAGTTATTGGCATCAGACTGGGCTTTTAAACACAGGGTAGTTGCCACATCAGATATTAGCAGTAGTTTTAAACTCAGTCTCCCATGTATAAATGTAAGGTTTTCTGGCAATAACCATGTATTGTAAATAATCTACTATCACTATTAATTAGACTAGAGCTGTCCTTCAAGAAACTGCACATTCTGTGGCTGTTGTGAATATAAATTGAGGACGGTTGGCAAGTACTGGTGTGCTACCAACACTTTCAGAAATGATGACCTAACCATGTCAAAGTAGTCAGGTCACTGATTAGGGGAAAAAGAAATGATAGCATGTGGCTATCTGTCAGTTACCAAACCGACATGCTGACCATGCTGGGACAGACAACCATTTAATTGTATTTCATAGCCTTCACTAACTGTTGTTGCTTCTTCAGTTTCAGTGTCTAGCTATCCCGTGTGGAAGGGGAAGGGTTTCCCGCATCATGTAAAAAAGCTATTAGAGGAATGCTGGCACCATCACACATTGATTTACAAGAGGCACTTTAACTGAATAATATGCATTGCAATCCTGGACATTTACAACATACATACACAATGATCATGGACAGCCACCTAAATAGGACAAGTACAATAATCATTTTGACAGTAATATTAAATTGAATTTCAACATAACATGTAATAATATGTTGAACACAGCGCCTGGCTCAGACCATTCGGTAGTTTCATAAATAAACTTTGCAACTTCCACAATCTCCAAAAGGATCCTACCACCAAACACATCTCTACCTCCTTCTCCCCCCCCCTCCACTTTTCACAGGGATCACTCCCTCCATGATTCTCTTCCATTTGACCCTCCTCACTAATCTCCCTCCCGGCACCGAGCCCTGCAAGTGGCCAAGTTACTACACCTGCCCATTCAACTCTTCACCTCCATTCTGGGCCCCAAACAGTCCTTCCAGGTGAGGCAACACTTCACTTGTGCATCTGCTGGAGTCACCTACTGCGCCCAGTGCTCCCAATAAGGCCTCCTTTACAATGGTGAGACCCGTCGTAAATTGGGGGACCGCTTTGTCAAACAACTCCACTTCATCTGCCAAAAGCAGACTTCCTGGTGGCCAACCATTCTAACTCCTATTTCCATTCCTGCTCCGACATATCAGTCCAGGTCCTTCCCTTCTGCCACAATGCGGTCACACTCAGGATGTAGAAGCAACACCTCATATTCCATCTGGGTAGCCTCCAACATGATGGTAATGACATCGATTTCTCCTTCCAGTAAAAAGAATTCCCTCCCCTTCCCACTTCTCCTAATCCCCACTCTAGCCTCTTACCTCTTCGCACCTGCCTGTCACCTGCCCCTGTTGTCCCTCCTTCTTCCCTTTCTCCAATGATCCACTCTCCCCTCCTATCAAGATTCTTTCCTCTCCAGCCCACCTACCCACCTGGCGTCCCCTATCACCTTCTAGCTATCTTCCTACCCCTCCCCTCCCCCACCTTTTTATTCTGGTGTCCTCCCCCTCACTTTCCATTCCTGAAGAAGGGTCTTGGCCCAAAACATTAATTGTTTATTCATTTCCATAGATGCTGCCTAACTGGCTAAGTTCCTCCAGCATTTTGTGCGTGTTGCTTTGGATTTCCAGCATCTGTAGAAATTCTTGTGTTTCATAAATTAATTAGTCTTTAATTTGTTGTTAATTCTTTTTGTTAAATTAACTATATGTCTTGATAATTGGGCCCTTCAATGACAGGAAAAAAGAAACATACAACAAAATTGACTGTGTATTCAAGGATTGCCTTTAACTCTTTCCCAACAGGCTGTAGTTTGATTTCAGTATTTCAAAAACGTACCAAACTTCAGATATATAAAAATGGAACACATATATATATATATAAATTTATTCCACAAATAAACTCTTCTTGGTCTTCCAGCCAGGTACAGGTATCATTTACAACCAGTGTTTTGATGACAAATTCTGCCATCTTCATCAGAGATGATGCCTGGGTATGTCTAGTCCGGTGGTAGTTATACCCCCATCATCCATCCCTCCTGATTGGTTTGTCCTCATCCAGTCAGGTTTACATAGAACATAGAACATAGAATAGTACAGCACATTACAGGCCCTTCGGCCCACAATGTTGTGCCGACCCTCAAACCCTGCCTCCCATATAAACCCCACCTTAAATTCCTCCATATATCTGTCTAGTAGTCTCTTAAACTTCACTAGTGTATCTGCCTCCACCACTGACTCAGGCAGTGCATTCCACGCACCAACCACTCTCTGAGTAAAAAACCTTCCGCTAATATCCCCCTTGAACTTCCCACCACTTACATTAAAGCCATGTCCTCTTGTATTGAGCTGTGGTGCCCTGGGGAAGAGGCGCTGGCTATCCACTCTATCTATTCCTCTTATTATCTTGTACACCTCTATCATGTCTCCTCTCATCCTCCTTCTCTCCAAAGAGTAAAGCCCTAGCTCCCTTAATCTCTGATCATAATGCATGCTCTCTAAACCAGGCAGCATCCTGGTAAATCTTCTCTGTACCCTTTCCAATGCTTCCACATCCTTCCTATAGTGAGGCGACCAGAACTGGACACAGTACTCCAAGTGTGGCCTAACCAGAGTTTTATACAGCTGCATCATTACATCGTGACTCTTAAACTCTATCCCTCAACTTATGAAAGCTAACACACCTTATGCTTTCCTAACTACCCTATCCACCTGTGAGGCAACTTTCAGGGACCTGTGGACATGTACCCCCAGATCTCTCTGCTCCTCCACACTACCAAGTATCCTGCCATTTACTTTGTACTCTGCCTTGGAGTTTGTCCTTGCAAAGTGTACCACCTCACACTTCTCCGGGTTGAACTCCATCTGCCACTTCTCAGCCCACTTCTGCATCCTATCAATGTCTCTCTGCAATCTTTGACAATCCTCTACACTATCTACAATACCACCAACCTTTGTGTCATCTGCAAACTTGCCAACCCACCCCTCTACCCCCACATCCAGGTCGTTAATAAAAATCATGAAAAGTAGAGGTCCCAGAACAGATCCTTGTGGGACACCACTAGTCACAACCCACCAATCTGAATGTACTCCCTCCACCATGACCCTCTGCCTCCTGCAGGCAAGCCAATTCTGAATCCACCTGGCCAAACTTCCTTGGATCCCATGCCTTCTAACTTTCTGAATAAGCCTACCATGTGGAACCTTGTCAATTGCCTTAGTAAAATCCATATAGATCACACCCACTGCACTACCCTCATCTATATGCCTGGTCACCTCCTCAAAGAACTCCATCAGGCTTGTTAGACACGATCTGCCCTTCACAAAGCCATGCTGACTGTCCCTTATCAGACCATGATTCTCTAAATGCCCAGAGATCCTATCTCTAAGAATCTTTTCCAACAGCTTTCCCACCACAGATGTAAGGCTCACTGGTCTATAATTACCCAGACTATCCCTACTACCTTTTTTGAACAAGGGGACAACATTCGCCTCCCTCCAATCCTCCGGTACCATTCCCGTGGACAACGAGGACATAAAGATCCTGGCCAGAGGCTCAGCAATCTCTTCCTTCGCCTCATGGAGCAGCCTGGGGAATATTCCGTCAGGCCCCGGGGACTTATCGGTCCTAATGTATTTTAACAACTCCAAAACCTCCTCTCCCTTAATATCAAAATGCTCCAGAACATCAACCTCACTCATATTGTCCTCACCATCATCAAGTTCCCTCTCATTGGTGATTACCGAAGAGAAGTATTCATTGAGAACCACGCTCACTTCCACAGCCTCCAGGCACATCTTCCCACCTTTATCTCTAATCGGTCCTACCTTCACCTCTGTCATCCTTTTGTTTCCGTCTCCCACCTTGTTTGCAATCGAATTCCAGTTTGTACTTAGAGCAAGACCTTCGTCTTTGATAAATTTCTTTTCCTCTAGTTTTATTTCAATGGCTTCCTTCACCAAAAGCACAGTAGTTTCATGCAGTCAAAGTCAATCCTATGGCCACTGCAAATGCAGTGTTTTGCTGCCATTGATTTTTCCGGGTAACCCAAATGGATACACCTCCTGTGCTTCTTGATGCGAGTTTCCACTGTGTGTCCCATCTGGCCAATATATGCTGCTCCACATTTCCTGTAAACGCCAGCCACCCCAAGTCCCAGGTCATCTTTGACCCACATAAAATGTGATTTGAGTTTTCTTACAAGTTTGTGGATGGTATTAATCCGGTATTTCTTCATGATGCCAGCGATCCTTCCAGAAACTGTGGAAATACAGGGAAGAAAGGTAGTAGCAATGGGTTCCTCCTCGTTGTTATGTTTCCTGGTTTTTCTGTCAACCATTTTTAAGGGCCCGAATGGTTTCCTTCACCTGGTAGCCACTCTGTAGGAACGTCATGCATAATTATTTCCTCGGGAAGTCTCTCTAGGTCCAAAATAGTTCTCGCATAGTTAATCAACAATAACAGCGGCCATCATGACTCCCAATGTAGAGTGGAGTTCTTTCTACTTTGATTTACCATACAAAAACTTCTTTCAGACCCAGAGTGTCCCCCCAAGGAAATAAGACAATTACACATGATGTTCCAACAGAATGGTGAAGGAAATCAATCAGGTCCTTGAAAGCTGGAAGCCTGAGAAGAGTTTTATTCGTCATATACGCTGGGAAAGCACTAGATCCTTTTTCAATTTGTTTTGGCAATATTACCCTTAATTCCAATACTGTTTAATTTCTGAGGAACAGTTCCATTGAGTATATTAGAATTCCTTATGAAAAAATGAACCATGTTTTGTTGATTTCAGTTTTGATATTCCCTTATTTGTCAGCAGTTTTGTGCTTTTAGGAGAAGTAATGCCAAAAATTACAAAAGTTCATTCAAAATGATCAGATTTACTGAGCTTCAGCTTCCAGATCTAAATATTCCAATGAAGGTATTTGCAGACGGATTCAGGATGAAGCAAGTGTTTTGCTCCATAGGTGTAGCTCCAATTCTACTCAAAATCTCAAACGAAACAGGGTCACCCCAGGGACAAGGTGCAAAGCACAGTACCAACAGTCATACATATCATAAAGCACATGTAGCACATAAAAGATAGAAAGCACATGCAAGGTAGCAGTAAAATACATACAATCACACAAATAAGTATAGTCTAAGTCCCTGAGTCCATGGATGTTGCAGCAGTCTGCGGCTGAACACAATACAGCTTGAATTGAATAGAATTGAACTGAATTTATTTAAATCCTACATCCGTCCCACAATGTGAAGGAGTAAAAGTCTTTGCGTTATGACTCTGTGGCAATGTACAGACATGTGAATTCATAAGTCTAATGGCTTGTAGAAAGAAGCTGTCCTGACGTCTGTTAGTCCTGGCTTTAATGCTGCGGTACCGTGCGTCAGACAGAAGCAGCTGAAACAGTTTATAGTTGGGGTGACTGGTGTCCCTGATGATCTCCCAGCTTGTCTTCAGCCGAGCGAACGCTGGAGAGCAACACCAACTCCAACATGGATGCCCCGCTACACTGGAGTGCCGACTCTGGCACCTCACCTTGGGCGGCAGCAAACAGGCTTAAGGCCTAGTCCTTGCTACAGCCAAGGTCACACAGCGTCCCTGCCGTTTGCCAATAAATCAATGAATTCAACTTGCAACATTCCACACCACCGAAGCCCAACAGGGTCTTGCGATCACAAGAAAATTGAGGAAGATGATCACTCACTGTTAGACTGCGCCTCTCTGACGCAGGCAGCAACATGATCCACAGCAAGTCCCGCTCCTTCAGTTTCTCCACCAATGAGCAACTCCCTGATGGGGTAGACGGGCAGAACTTCAAGCTCTTAATGCCCATAATGGGTCTTGCGATCGTAAAAAATACATTTAAAAACACAATAACACTTTTTGCATCTGAGTGCACCACCACCTTACCAGAAGTAATTGGCATATGTCATGAAATTTGTTGCTTTGTGTCAGCAGTACAATGCCATATATAAAAAACTACTATAAACTACAATAAGAACATATAATCAATGAGAAGAGGGAAGAGGTCATATCATAGGTGATGGAGCCTCTTAATGATGGAGGTCACCTTCCTGAGGCATCTCCTTTCAAGATGTCCTCGATACTGGGGAGGCTAGTGGCCATGATGGAGCTGGATAAGCTTGCAAGCTCCAACAGCTTTCTGCAATCACGTGCCGTGGCCCCTCCGTACCAGACAGTGATGCAACCAGTAAGAATGCTCTGCAAGGCACATCTGCAGAAATTTGCTGCAGTCTTTGGTGACATACCAATTCTCCTCAAACTCTGAATGAAATATAGCCACTGTCATGCCTTCTCTGTAATTGCATCAATATATTGGGCCTAGGATAGATCTTCAGAGATGTTGACACACAGGAACTTTAAACTGATCTTCCACCATGTATGACCATTAAATACATACTTATTTTGGCAAAGAAAAACTTCAAGGCCAATGTACACCTGCTAGAAAAAAAGTGCACAGAACAGGTTTAAAAGCATCTTGCTAGGGATAGAAAAGGCTAAATATGAGGACTACTTTATTTCAAATAGCTGAGTGCAGATTTATTCACATAAAGGTGATAGGCATAAGTGGGTGAAATGCAAGTATGTGTCGCTCCGAGAAGAAAAGTCATCTATTAGGGGCATGAGAAGAAACTACATTTTCACCTAAAGTGTTGGGTACCTAGGCACTGAAAATTTAAATGGTTACTCAGATGTTCATTTTAAGCAAAATAAGAATAAGTTATAGGAACAGAATTAGGGCATTTGGGCCTATCAAGTCTGCTCCACCATTTCATCATGGCTGATCCATTTTCCTTCTCATCCCCAGTCTCCTGCCTTCATATCACTTCATGCCCTGACTAATCAAGGATCTATCAACCTCTGACTTAAATATACGTTAAGACTTGGCCTCCACAGTTGCCTGTGGCAACGAATTCCACAGATTCACCACTCTTTGGCTAAAGAAATTCCTCATCTCCATTCGAAAAGGATGTCCCTCTATTCTGAGGTTGTGTCCTCTGGTCATAGACTCTCCCACCATAGGAAACATTCTCTCCACATCCACTCTATCGAGGCCTTTCAACATTCGATAGGTTTCAATTAGGTCATCCCTCATTCTTCTGTATTCCTGTGAATACAGGCCCAGAGCCTTCAAGTGCTTTCATATGACGAGCCATTCAACCCTGGAATCATTTTCGTGAACCTCCTCTGAACACCACTTGTTACATCTTGTTAACCAGAAAAAGACCCATTTATGCCGACTCATATGGTACATGGGGTAATGTATGGGCATGGATTATCTTCTGGCTATGCCAATTAGTTACCTCTCCCTTTAAGAGTTTTTATTTTCCATAATAACCTTTGATGTGACATCTTATCAAATGGCATTTGGAAATTTACTGTTATTGGTTGGATCCAAATACAAGCAGAGTTCCTCAAATTGTTAGATAGGATGGTCAACAGTTTCAGTAACGTTTACTGCAGCAATCCAGTGGAATGAAGTGATACTGTTGTTTGTGCCCTTGTGTGACAAAAATAACGGAACATTCATTTATTGCTGCAAGAATTTTACTGCTAAATTCATATAAAACACCTCGACAATCACGTTAATGAGAGCAGGACTTGTAGTCGTACTTAGTTTGTATTTGTTATTTGAAATTGATATATTGTGAAAGTTGTTGAAAACTAGTAGGATTAAACTATCAAAGCTCATGGTTGGTAGTTCCAGAAGGGGGTGAGCAACATTAAAATTAAGGTTTCTGTGTGGAACAACAGCACGCTAGTCTAGTTTATAGCTCCATGTTGGAGTTTATGGTTGAGGTCAAGTGCAGTAGGACAAGTGAGGAGAGCAAACAAGCACCACACTTCAGTAGAATACTCCCACTCATAAATCACTACAGAATAGTATTATCCTGCATACAGCATAAGTGGGCTGCACTTGAATATCATGTTTAGTTGCTGGGGCAACATGGCAGGGGAATTGGCTCTCATGGAGTACATTACTTTTCTGCATCAGTGTTCTGGAACTGCAGAGCATAAGCAGACTGATAAATTGGAATGACACACTGACCTGCTGCATTTTTGTTATCATTTTTGTAGCTAGTCATAATTAGAGAACTTACTCCAAAATCCAGGAAACATACTATGTGTGATCTATTCTTAAAATAAATTATGATTATTCAGCTACATTCTTGTTTTCAATTCTGAAATGTTTCCTCACCTTTATTGTGTACATTTGCCTTGCAGAAAGCCTACGTATGAAGGTACTGCTGACACTCCAGCAAAGAAAGTTAAGTAAATCAAATTGTATTCAAATATGCAAGCTTCATGATGGAAAATGCACTGGAAAATTACATTTTTACAAAATCCTGACCATCACAGTCCATTAACTGGGTTTAAAAGAGAATTCTGTGAACACAGGAGAGAATAGAATCCCTCACTGGTTAACTGTTGGAACACTGGAAAATTATGACACAATACATGCTGCATTTTCCCCACCCATACAGTATGTCTGCTGGTGGTACTGGTCTTATGCTGAGTGGTTGCAAACTCGCTCATATACCATATCATTTATAGATAGTTCTATTAAAATTTCTATTGAGCTCCTAAACAAATAACCTATGTAGATTTGTATTTTGAAAGCAGGAATTAAAGCTAAGCATTATCATTGTACATCAGGAAGATCTTAAAGGAAGCTCCTCTTTGTTCTATTAATGTAGGTGTCAAAAATAGAAATCTTAGTCATTTCCCTGCAGAAAGTATTGGAAAATAAATGATCAATAAAGTACATGTTTACACACATAGATAAGAAGTGACAGAGTTAAATAGAAGTTATCTGCTCCATCAATGAAACGATAAGTACTTTGTTAATTTGTCTCAATGATGAGAAAACACCTCATCCTCATCGCGGTGGAATGTTCTTGGTTGTCTGTTCTGTAACTGGATTAAAGACATATCAAGGAATATTAGCACACCAAGGAAAAGAATTTTTGAAGAAGCAAGGCTACAAAGTGTGACCAAATTTATTAATGGAAAATCTGTACTTTAGTTGGTGTACCACTGTTACATATACAACAGGATATATTTTTGTTTAAGTTAAGTAACATAACTCATGAAAGTGTGCAGTTTCTATTTCATAGGGAAGATATATTGTGAGAATTGAATTAACTGAGTCTCATTTTATTGGCTGTTTTATACATTCATCTTTTTAATTAAGCACAGTTTATTGATTCATGCCAAATTATGTCCTTCCATATGTTCAGTTCATCAGCGTTCAGAGGGATTGCTGGAATGGAAAATACTAATTAATGCTTCAGTTTATAATTAGTACCATTTTAAAACATTGGGTTCCTGCAATCATATTTTCATACATTTAGGATGATCCATGCCAGTTTCCATAAAGGAAAGACGTTCAGAATTTCCAAATCTTCCACTTTCCCCTCTTCAAGCTATTTCAGACTTAGGCGGGTAAAGTACAATAAAATCACATGGTTTCTAAATGTTGTAATATTAACCTAGGAGAATACGCTCTGTGTGTGCCAGCAGAGCTGTCGGGTATCCATTGTACTGTAGCTGTGAGCTACAACACCCAAGGGACTTCCATCTCAATCTGTTTTCAGTGCAAGGTGAACAATTGCATTTTTGTCTATGATTGAGCATCACGCCTTTTAGAGCTCCCACAACAACTGCGACTCTGCAATCAAGTCACCAAAAGTCTTCCTCACATGACAGAGAATGAACATCGCTGAGCATGCTGAGAGGTCAATCATAGAATCAGAGTGGCGGAGCGTTCACTGAGATCTTGAACCTTTCGCTTCAGCAGTGTGTGGTACCCACCTGCTTCAGGCAGGCTTCAATTATACCAGGTCCAGTGAGAGCGCCGTAAAGTGCCTCAGTGACTATTGTGTAGTAGCATTTACATCCAGAGTGATGAAGTGTTTTGAGAGTTTGGCGATAAAACACATCAGCTCCTGCCTGAGAAGCAACTTGGATCAATTCTAAATTGTCTACCAGAGTACCAGGTCCACAGCAGATGCCATCTCACTGGCTCTTCAATCACCCCTGGAACATCTGGACAGCAAAGATGCATACATCAGGATGCTCCTTATCGACTACAGCTCAACATTCAATAGAAATATCCCCCTAAAACTAATCAATAAGCTCCAAGATCTTGGCTCAACACCTCCTTGTGCAATTGGATTCTGGATTTCTTCACTTGCAGACCTCAGTCAGTTTGGATTGGCAACAACATCTCCTCCATAAATCTCCATCAGCACAGGGACATCACAGAGCTGTGTGCTTAATCTCCTGCTCGATTCACTTTACATTTATGACTGTGTAGCTAAGCACAGCTGTATTCAAGCCATATTCAAGTTTGCTGATGACACCACTGTTGTGGACCAAATCTAAGGTAGTGATGAATTGACATATAGGACGGAGATAGAAAATTCTGGTTGAGTGGTGCCAAAACAACAACCTCTTACTCAATGTCAGCAAGATGAGGAGCTGATTATTGACTTCAGGAGAAGGATACCAGAGGTCCTTTAGCCATTCCTCATCTGAGGATCAGAGGTGAAGAGGGTCAGCAACTTTAAATTCCTCGGTGTTATCATTTCGGAGGACCTGTCCTGGGTGCAATTGCGAAGAAAGCACGTCACACCTCTACTTCCTCAGGAGTTTGTAGAGATATGGTATGACATCTAAAATTTCGACAAAGTTCTGTAGATGTGCAGTGGAGGGTACATTGGCTGCATCACAGCAGTATGGAAACACCAAAGCCCTTGAACAGAAAATCCTACAAAAAAGTAGTGGATATGGCCCAGTTTTTCATGGGTAAAGCCCTCACAACCATTGAGCACATCAACACAAAACACTGTCACAGGAAAGCAGCATCCATTATCAGGGACCCCTGCCACCCAGGACATGCTCTCTTCTCGCTGCTGCCATGAGAAGGGTGGTACAGGAGCCTCAGAACTCATGCCACCAGGTTCAGTTACTACTCCTCAACTATAAGGCTCTTGAATCAAAGAGGATAATAGTAGTCATAGCCATAGTCATACTTTATTGATCCCAGGGGAAATTGGTTTTCATTACAATTGCTCCATAAATAATAAATAGTAATAAAACCATAAATAGTTAAATAGTAATATGTAAATTATGCCAGTAAATTATAAAATAAGTCCAGGACCAGCCTTTTGGCTCAGGGTGTCTGACCCTCCAAGGGAGGAGTTGTAAAGTTTGATGGCCACAGGCAGGAATGACTTCCTATGACGCTCTGTGTTGCATCTCGGTGGAATGAGTCTCTGGCTGAATGTACTCCTGTGTCCAACCAGTACATTATGTAGTGGATGGGACACATTGTCCAAGATGGCATGCAACTTGGACAGCATCCTCTTTTCAGACACCACCGTCAGAGAGTCCAGTTCCATCCCCACAACATCACTGGCCTTACGAATGAGGTTGTTGATTCTGTTGGTGTCTGCCGCTCTCAGCCTGCTGCCCCAGCACACAACAGCAAACATAATCGCACTGGCCACCACAGACTTGTAGAACATCCTCAGCATCGTCCGGCAGATATTAAAGGACCTCAGTCTCCTCAAGAAATAGAGACGGCTCTGACCCTTCTTGTAGACAGCCTCAGTGTTCTTTGACCAGTCCAATTTATTGTCAATTCGTATCCCCAGGTATTTGTAATCCTCCACCATGTCCACACTGACCCCCTGGATGGAAACAGGGGTCACCGGTGCCTTAGCTCTCCTCAGGTCTACCACCAGCTCCTTAGTCTTTTTCACATTAAGCTGCAGATAATTCTGCTCACACCATGTGACAAAGTTTCCTACCGTAGCCCTGTACTCAACCTCATCTCCCTTGCTGATGCATCCAACTATGGCAGAGTCATCAGAAAACTTCTGAAGATGACAAGACTCTGTGCAGTAGTTGAAGTCCAAGGTGTAAATGGTGAAGACAAAAGGAGACAAGACAGTCCCCTGTGGAGCCCCAGTGCTGCTGGTCACTCTGTCGGACACACAGTGTTGCAAGTACACGTACTGTGGTCTGCCAGTCAGGTAATCAAGAATCCATGACACCAGAAAAGCATCCACCTGCATCACTGTCAGCTTCTCCGCCAGCAGAGCAGGGAGGATGGTGTTGAACGCACTGGAGAAGTCAAAAAACATGACCCTCACAATGCTCGCTGGCTTGTCCAGGTGGGCGTAGACACGGTTCAGCAGGTAGACGATGGCATCCTCAACTCCTAGTTGGGGCTGGTAGGTGAACTGGAGGGGATCTAAGTGTGGCCTAACTATAGGCCAGAGCAGCTCCAGAACAAGTATCTCCAGGGTCTTCATGATGTGGGAGGTCAATGCCACCGGTCTGTAGTCATTGAGGCCACTGGGGCGCGGCATCTTCGGCACAGGGACGAGGTAGGACGTCTTCCACAGCACAGGAGCCCTCCGGAGCCTCAGGCTCAGGTTGAAGACATGGCAAAGTACTCCACATAGCTGAGGGGCACAGGCGTTGAGCACTCTGGTACTGACACCATCCGGTCCTGCAGCCCTGCTTGGGTTGAGGCGTTTCAGCAGTCTCCTCTTTTTCTTTCTTTTTAAATCTTTTTATTAATTTTTCAAAATTATAAACTCAATAACAAAGTTGGTGCAAAGAGATTGGAAAAATGTTCATCAGCATATATAAAATGAATTTTAAGTGACAGAGAAATAAAAGACTTCCAAACTCATGATGAGATTAAACATTAACAAAGAAATAAAAAGAAAAAAATATATAAACAAAATAGAACCCCAAAAGAAAAAGAGAAAAAAAAAACAAAAAAAAAGGCAAAACAGGGCTAGACCAACAACTTGTATCAGACAAGATCCATAATGTCGCTAACTCTGCTCCTCTCATCATATAATTTTAGAAAAAAGATTCGGAAAGGTCAGATTACATCATATGAAAATGTTGCATAAAAGGTTTCCAGGTATCTTCAAATTTAACCGAAGGGTCAAAAATATCACTTCTAATTTTTTCTAAATTTAAACTTAATATGGTTTGAGAAAACCATTGGAATGTAGTTGGAGGATTAGTTTCCTTCCAGTTCAACAAAATAGATCTTCTTGCCATTAAAGTAACAAAAGCTATCATTTGAGAGGCTGAAGAAGATAAAGATCTATGTTCTACCATTGGCAATCCACAGATTGCCGTAATAGGATGGGGTTTTAAATCAAAGCACAGAAATGTTGAAATAATATCAAAAATGTCTTTCCAATATTTTTCCAAAAGAGGACAGAACCAAAACATATGAGTTAAAGAAGCCACTTCAGAGTGACATCTATCACAAGTAGGGTTTATATGGGAATAAAAACGAGCTAGTTTATCTTTGGACATATGAGCTCTGTGTACTACTTTAAATTGTATTAAAGTATGTTTAGCACATATAGAAGAAATACTAACTAGTTGAAAAATGTTATCCCATTTCTCTATAGGCAAGGAAAGTTGAAGTTCCCTTTCCCACTCATTTTTAATTTTATCAGATATATCTGGCTGTAATTTCATAATTATATCATAAATTATTGCTATTAATCCCTTCTGCAAAGGATTAAAACCTAAAATTTTATCAAAAATGCCAGAAGGATTTGAAGTCGGAAAGGTAGGCAACATAGTATTTTAAAAATTTCTTATTTGTACGTATCTAAAAAAATGGGATCCAGGCAAATCAAATTTCTCAGATAACTGCTCAAAAGACATAAAGCAGTTATCCAAAAATAGATCACGGAAACATATTATGCCTTTCGTTTTCCATATCAAAAAGGCTTGGTCCATAACCGAGGGTTGCAAAAAGAAATTAGATATAATAGGACTTGATAACATAAATTCATTCAGGCCAAAAAATTTACGAAATTGAAACCATATTCGCAATGTATGTTTAACTATAGGGTTGAAAATTTCTTTATTCAATTTAGATAGTGCAAAAGGCAGTGAAGCTCCTAAAATGGAGGCTAAAGAAAACCCTTGTACAGAATGGCCTTCAAGGTTTACCCAATGTGGGCTTGGAGTTATATTCCAATCTTGTGTCCAAAATATTAAGTATCAGATATTAATTGCCCAGTAGTAAAATCTTAGGACAGACAATGCCAAACCACCCTCTTTCTTAGATTTCTGTAAGTATTTTTTACTTAATCTGGGATTTCTATTTTGCCATATATAAGAGGAAATATTAGAGTCAATAGTATCAAAAAAAGATTTAGGAATAAAAATCGGTATCGCTTGAAATAAATATAAAAATTTGGGTAAAATAATCATTTTAAAAGCATTACTATGGCCAATCAATGATAGAGACAAAGGGGACCATTTAGTAATCAGTTGTTTAACCTGATTAATTAATGGTAAAAGGTTGAAATTGAATAGATCCTTATGTCTCTTAGTAATTTTAACTCCCAAATAAGTAAAATAATCAGTAATTAGTCTAAATGGAGAATTTCTATAAATAGGAACCTGCATATTTAATGGAAAGAGTTCACTCTTACTTAGGTTCAGTTTATAACCAGAAAAACTACTAAACTGAGCAAGCAAAGTTAATACTGCCAGAATAGATTTTCCTGGGTTAGAAATATATGATAGTAGATCATCTGCATATAGTGATAATTTATGAGTCTCATTTCCACGGGTAATACCAAATATATTAGGGGAGTCACGAATGGCAATAGCTAGCAGTTCCAAGGCAATATCAAATAGTAATGGACTAAGAGGGCAACCCTGCCTAGTACCACGGAATAAATGAAAGAAAGGGGATCTTTGGTTGTTAGTAAATACCGAGGCCAAAGGGGTAAAATATATCAGTTTAATCCAGGAAATGAATATCGGACTAAAACTAAATTCCTCAAGGGTATTGAATAAATATACCCATTCAATTCTATCAAAAGCTTTTTCAGCATCCAATGAAATGACACATTCTGGAATTTTGGGTGAAGGCGTATAAACGATATTCATTAATCTCCTAATATTAAAAAAAGAGTAACCGTTTTTAATAAATCCAGTTTGATCAGCAGAAATAATTTGGGGTAATACATTCTCCAATCTCGCTGCCAATATTTTAGAAAAAATCTTAGAATCAACATTCAGCAGAGATATAGGCCTATAAGATGCACATTCAGTAGGATCCTTATCTTTTTTAAGAATTAGGGAAATAGAAGCTCGATAGAAAGATTGTGGTAATTTACCTATTGAAACTGCATCCCTAAAAACACTACATAGCCAAGGAGTTGGTGTAGTTGAGAAAAATTTTAAAAATTCTACTGTAAATCCATCTGGACCAGGTGCTTTACCTGAGTTCATTGAAAAAATAGCATTCTCTATTTCCTGTACTGTAATAGGTACATCTAGTTTTGAACGTTCATTAGATGATAATTTTGGAATATTGAATTTCTTTAAAAATTCATGCATTATAGTGGAGTCATCAGGAAATTCTGATTGATAAAGGGAGGTATAAAATTCTTGAAAGGATTTATTAATCTCGTCATGGTCAACTTTCAAAGTGCCATCTTGTTTACGAATTTTAAGAATCTGTCGTTTAACCGAGGCTGATTTCAATTGATTAGCTAAAAGTTTCCCAGTTTTATCACCATGTATATAAAATTGACTCTTAGTTTTGATTAATTGACTTTCAATTGAAGATGATAATAAGAGGTTATGTTCCATTTGAAGTTCAACTCTCTGTTTATACAGTTCTTGACTAGGAGCCAACATATTACATAGTCCAACATATTATTCTCCGTAACTTCTGCCACCTCTAACGGGATCCCACCACTAAGCACATCTTTCCTTCTCCCCCTCTCTCTGCATTCCGCAGGGATCGCTCCCTACGCGACTCCCTTGTCCATTCATCCCCCCCATCCCTCCCCACTGATCTCCCTCCTGGCACTTATCCGTGTAAGCGGAACAAGTGCTACACATGCCCTTACACTTCCTCCCTTACCACCATTCAGGGCCCCAAACAGTCCTTCCAGGTGAGGCGACACTTCACCTGTGAGTTGGCTGGGGTGATATACTGCGTCCGGTGCTCCCAATGTGGCCTTCTATATATTGGTGAGACCCGACGCAGACTGGGAGACCGCTTTGCTGAACACCTACGCTCTGTCCACCAGAGAAAGCAGGATCTCCCAGTGGCCACACATTTTAATTCCACATCCCATTCCCATTCTGACATGTCTATCCACGGCCTCCTCTACTCTAAAGATGAAGCCACACTCAGGTTGGAGGAACAACACCTTATATTCCACCTGGGTAGCCTCCAACCTGATGGCATGAACATCGACTTCTCTAACTTCCGCTAATGCCCCACCTCCCCCTCGTACCCCATCTGTTACTTACTTTTATACACACATTCTTTCTCTTACTCTCCTTTTTCTCCCTCTGTCCCTCTGAATATACCCCTTGCCCATCCTCTGGGTTTCCCCCCCTCCTTGTCTTTCTTCCCGGACCTCCTGTCCCATGATCCTCTCGTATCCCTTTTGCCAAACACCTGTCCAGCTCTTGGCTCCATCCCTCCCCCTCCTGTCTTCTCCTATCATTTTGGATCTCCCCCTCCCCCTCCAACTTTCAAATCTGTTACTCACCCTTCCTTCAGTTAGTCCTGCCAAAGGGTCTTGGCCTGAAACGTTGACTGTACCTCTTCCTAGAGATGCTGCCTGGCCTGCTGCGTTCACCAGCAACTTTGATGTGTGTTGCTTGAATTTCCAGCATCTGCAGAATTCCTGTTGTTTGTGTATAAAAATTGACTCCACTTTGCAAACACGAGGAATTCTGCAGATGCTGGAATGCTGCCTGGCCTGCTGCGTTCACCAGCAACTTTGATGTCCACTTTGCAATGTAGTTTGAAGAAATGTGGCAATACCTTAATTGATAGTCAATGAGCTAGCATTCACAGCAATGTAGATAAAATGTCTTATCACATGGAAAACAAAATTCAAGAAACTGCATTTATACGGTTTAAAGAGTATGTTCAACGTCTTCAAATTAACTCTGATGAAAGCTAATTTTTAAACTCTCTCTTGCTGTAGATGATGTTTGACCTGCTGGGTATTTCTTACACTTTCTGCTTTATTTGACATATTTAAGATTAGCTTTATATGTCACACCAAAACATCGAAATGTAGAGTGAAATGCATCGTTTTTGTGTCAACCAACCAACACAGTCCAAGGATTTGGCTGAGGGCAGCCCACAAGCATCACCACACTTCTGGCGCCAACAGAGCATGCCCGCAATTTATTAACCCTAACCATACGTCTTTAGAATGTGGGAGGAAACAGGAGCACCTGGAGGAACCAATACTGTCACAGGGAGAACATACGCACAGGAGCAGAAATCGAACCCAGGTCAGTGATCACTTTCACTGTAAAACAATTGTATTAACTGCAATGTGACCATGCTGCCCTGCTGTCTGACCGTTCTGTCCTGCTATGCTACCGTGCCATCCTGCTATCTGACCGTGCTGCCCTGCTGTCTGACTGTTCCGTCCTGCTATGTGACCGTGCCGCTCTGCTATGCTACCGTGCTGCCCTGCTATCTGATCGTGCTGCCTGCTATGCGACCGTGCCGCCCTGCTATGTGACCGTGCTGCCCTGCTATGTGACCGTGCCGCCCTGCTATGCGACCGTGCCGTCCTGCTATGCTACCGTGCCGCCCTGCTATGTGACCGTGCCGCCCTGCTATGTGACCGTGCTGCCCTGCTATGTGACCGTGCCGCCCTGCTATGCGACCGTGCCGTCCTGCTATGCTACCGTGCCGCCCTGCTATGTGACCGTGCCGCCCTGCTATGTGACCGTGCTGCCCTGCTATGTGACCGTGCCGCCCAGTTCCAGTAGCTGCAGCATTTTTGGTAGTATGTACAAATGTATTAGTTTGGGCAAAATTGGTCTGACACATAACACCACCCAATTATTACTGACTTTGCTCCATTGTTATGGAGGTAAACGAATTATGAACAAAATATTATATTGACTGTACATTGCAAAGCAACAGGAAAATTTCCTTGGCTGTTCTGTTTATTAATGGGCAATGAGGACACTATGTTTTGTTAGCCTGACTAACAAAACATAGTGTCCTCATTGTCCATTAATAAACTTACCACAAAAACTCTGGCCTCTTATCTCACACTTCGACATATGCTTGTTACTGCGGCAACCATAATAACAACCTTCATATGAAGAAGGTTGCATGGAAGGCTTTAGAAAAGTTCATGTAATCTACCTAATTTAGTACCAGAGCAAAACAAACTGATCTATGTCAAACTTAACACAAGAGAAATCTCATCAGTCAAAATAGACCAAATAAATAAGTTCTTAACCAGTTAAGGGTAATCTGAAGTGAATTAAATAGTTGTTGAAGGAAGAGCATCTTTGAGCATCTTAAGCAGATAGTAGACTCAGCAACAGCAGTCAGCTGATATCTGGCTCCAAACACAAGCAGGACTCCCCACTCTTCAGATGGTTTCCATGCTATTTACCACAACTTATTTTCATCACCCAGTGGGATGAAATCAGAGTGCTGTCAGTGCCTTTGTGTCGAGTACAACTCGAGTTCCATGTAAACCTGGAATTGCAACCAGGTAATGTTATCCACCAGAGTCCAACTACACTGAGCACAGCCCCCTCCAGTGCTATATGGCGGGAGCATGGCACTGATGCCTTCAGGGTGGCAGAGAGGCTTCATCTGTTCTCTCAGGTGGGTGAAAATTATTCCAGAGTACCAAACTGAAAAAAGAGCAGGGAGTAGAGGTTTTTAAAACCACAAACACGAGGAAATCTGCAGATGCTGAAAATTCAAGCAACACACACAAAATGCTGGTGGAACACAGCAGGCCAGGCAGCATCCATAGGAAGAGGTACAGTCGACGTTCGAGCCGAGACCCTTCGTCAGGGCGTAGAGGTTGTTTCCCTTTCTTCTCGCCAATATTTATCCCTCATTCAATATCAGAAAAACAGAGTATGCGATCATTAGCACATTGCTGTTTGTGGCTGCTTGCTGTGCACAAACTGACTGCAGAATTTCCTGTATGACAAAAGCAGCCACACTTCAAAAGTACTTAATTGGCTGTAAAACACTTCAGGATATTCCAAAAGCTGGCATGTATATATGTCTTTCTTCACTTTCTTTAACTGACCGTATTTTGTTAAAGGAAAACACCTGTAATCCTGGATGTCTCAGAACAGCCAGCAATTGCACAACAGATCAGTTAGCAATTGTGAAAGGAAAAGATAGATGATGGTTTCACGGTGATACGGCCCTTCATTAAATCGGGTATGAAAGATAAATGAAAAATGTAAGTAAGCTTGGAAGAATGTGTCAATTAACAATGAAAAAGTAGCACGTCAGCAAGTACACTGGTACAGACTGGGTTCATGTTCAGCATATCTTCAGTTTCTATACTGATTACCTGCACTTGGGTATTATAAGACAGCTTATAATTCAGACTTGGAGAACTCACCTTTCAAACAGGCATGTTTTCAGAAATAAACTTTACATAACTCCAGGTGTCCAGCAAGCATTGCATTAAAATAGCTATCGCATTGAGTCTGACCCCTTTTATGGGAAAGGTCATTGATAAAATATGCATTTGTACATATTAATTATCATTGGGAGCAGCACAGAATCTATACATCAGAGTAAAAAGCCTACTGCTGTCCACAGCATTGCTCAATGACGGATGTCTGCATTTCTCTTGTCAATTTGTTCACTCAAACCAGTTCTCAAGTGACCCTGAACGTTTCCCTATGACATGACAGGCAGTTCACTGAATATGCAATGCCTTGTCTTGCAACATTAAATTTGAACTCTCACTATAAGTAGGTCAAAGGAGAAGAACTGCCAAGGAGGAGTGGATTCCTCAGCTTTGATTTGAGGCCTGCTATTTAATACAGTCCTTTGGACTTCTTCTCTAACAGTAATTTTATTTATTCCTGTAAGACCATCAGTTGACTAGAATAAGAATGTTAACTTTTCTGTTCTGTTCTGAACTAACAAATAATGTGCAGTTTATATGCATTTGTGAGGAAGAATGGTGTAGATGAGGGACAAACAAGAGATGTAGAATCTCATGAGCTAGCTATCCTCCCCACTCAACAGGAATTGTCAGTGCCCTGTTACCACCAGCCTTAGCTCCAGGCCATTCAGGCCAGGTAACAAAAGGTCAAGGTTTCATCAGAATTCTCAGAGCATCCTTAAGACATCTAATTAGAGTCCTTGGGAGTAGCCAAAAGACTCAGACCAAAAGAGGCTACATTTACAGTACTGGTCCCCGGTATGCATCTGCCTAAAACATGGCCTGAATCTAAAAATTCAGGAACAACCAGCGGAAGAGATAAATAAACAAAGTTTTTTTTCCCACCTAAATTTGGATAAAGCAGCATGTTTAAGCAAAACAGAAGCAAAGTCTAATAATTTACAACCTACTGCAGTCATGAAAGGTTGAAAACTGTTAATATCAAGCAGAGATTATCTTATATATTGTGCCCAACAACAATATTTTGTTTTCATAGACTAATTAAAATGTGCTAATTTTTTAAAGAAGAACCTTTGTTGTGTTATAAAATTGAATAATCTTTCAGGCAGCTCCATAGTCTAGGTTTACATATTTCACCAAATACAAATCCAGCTGTCTAAATCAGCCATTCTCAACGGGGGCCACCAACTGAAAACTATGAGAAGGGGAGCCCCAAGGGTTTATGGGGGCCCTGGTAATTGAACCGATGAAATACCCAAGCAGTAACCTTCATTGGGGTCAATAGTTTCCCTCCTATTTATAATATCTTTCCAACACACCGTTTGAATTCGGCGCAGCTGGTAAATTCATTGCTTAAGCTCCTCCCACACAGCCTCACTTCAGAGTCAGTCGTGAATCAGACTGCACCGGGTCAACGTATTCAATCAAGGGTTCTCCCATCCATTATCGCCATACTTCATTCTCCAAAGATCAGCGTGTCTTGCTAGGCCTTTTTTAGCCTAGTAATTTTAAAGTATATGTGTTTGGATATATTATACATTAAGGTAGGTTGTGAAAAGTGTTTATTACTACATATGAAGCCTTTCCCTCAACGTATTTGGTTGAGAGCAGATTCTGCGAGGTAGTTTCCTTGACAAAATCCAGGAAAAGAATTGATATCACAGCAAGAGGTGACCTTCGACTGTCAGTGTCTAATTTGGAGCCCGATATCATGAAACTTGTGTAAAGCACCAAGCTCAAGGATCACATTAGGCCTGATAGATGTTTAATTTCATATAGTCTTTTTTAAAGTTTTGTCCAGTATGTCGGAATATTCAAGTTTTTTTGGTGTTCAATAATAAATGATTTTCTGTCTATCTGTTCATGTTGTATCTCTGTTTGAAAGGGGGGCCCTGGAACCTGAGAAGAGAAGAGCTCCTAAGGGAGCAGTGGCCATAAAACGGTTGAGAATCAGTGGTCTAAATGATTAACAGGTAAGTAAAGATCCTTTCAACTAAAAACTGCCCTTCAAAGTAAGACTTATAAAAGTTAACAATGTGGAATATAAATGGGACACATCCTAACTACTAAGATCTTTTATATCCTCCATTAATGTCCACCAAGAGACAATGTTCTGCCCTCTAGAGGCACAGTTCATTTCGTATGAACATCACTTCCTGTACATAAGCTGTTTTTTTATACAATTTCCTGCACAAGTTAATTTGGATTTCAATCTAAGGCACACAGTGTAAAGACATCTGTATCTATCTACTCTTTATTTGTCCTTGAAACAGCAATATCTGTGAGTCTTAAGTTTTGTTAATATCAGGACCTCGTCACAGCAGGACTAAAAGTGTTCAACAACCAGTCTGTCAGTTATTTGTCCCGGAAGTTAAGCTTTCAGAACGTCATGGAAGGACTAAGTTTTGAGCGCAGTGAAGAGTAGACCCTTTCTGTAAGTGGCTTGGTGGGGAGTCACTGCAACATGCAACAAGGATTAGGGAAGTGTACGTTAATAATTCGGCTTCAGGTTTGCAAATACTGTGGCAAAGGCTGGACAAGCACTACAAATCTCTCTTCAGCACACTCCATAACTTTCCAAATCTCTCAGACAAAGAGTCATGGAAGCTACTGGAACTTGCAATCTGCAAAATAACCATGGTTACCCACCAAGACTGAGTTTCTTCAACACTGCAAGAGGAATAAACACTCAGGTGGATAATCTACCAAGCAACTTACAATACAGTGGATAACCAATGGTTTCAAGTATAAAATGAAGCATCATGCCCAGTATCCACCATTTTCATTCCTGGTGGAACTCGTCTGCTGAATATACAGAAATACAAAATAACCCTAGTTTTGTGCTCTCAACCTCCGGCAGCACCTCATTCAAAGAGAGGTCTCCAGCGGAAGCATGGAAAACTAAAACCCCTGTCATGGTCAACAAAATTGAAGTAGAAAACTCTACCATGAACCCTGATAGACAATGCCCCGTCCATAAGAAACCTCATGCAAACAGGAAATGCAGAGGGTTCAGAAAAAAATCTCTAGCAGACCAGCAACACCTTCTAAAGGAGCGCTCAATGTGTTAAATGTTGTGCTCCAACAGAGCACCAGGCAAAAGACAGTAAGCTATCATACACTGCGCTGAATGCAACAGTGACCAACACATATCAGAACTTCATTCAGGACCAGCACCTTGGAACACTACCGGTTCCAACCCACCTGTAGCAGAGCACAGTGGGGAGCCAGCTACTTCCTCAAGCATGGAAGTCTGCGGGAAAGGATTCCAAGGCAAATCCTGCTCTAAAATACGTCTAGCCAGCATCCACCCGAAAGGACACCCTGAGCAAAAAAAAAATTAAAGGCATCTGTGATATTGGATGATCAGAGCAACATGTCATTGGCAAAGTCAACATTGTTTGACACATTCAGCATTTACGCTGTGACAGGGTCCTGAATTACCCCTATAAACTGTACTGGATTACCCCTATGAACTGTGCTTTTGGAAGGAGAGAGAGAGAGATATTTAATACAAACACCTTGTTTAAAAGAGAGAGAGCGATGAAGACTGCTCACAGTTTGCTTATACTTTCCCAAGGACATCGCCTGCTTGTACGTTCTTACAGACAGAGAAGGGAGGAGTTATTTGAGAGACAGTCCGTACTCAGTACGGTGAGATAAATAGAAGGTCAGATGATAGACCTGAGACACATGATTTTGGACACTGAATGAGCTTTGTTGTGCCCACAGAAAAAGAGGGTTTTGGAGGATTGGTTAGGCGGATCAATCAGTGGCTCTTGCAGTGTGAAAAGGAAGTGACCAGTGGGGAGTTGTTCGTGTGCCCAACCCTTGCCTGGGTTGATAGCTCCACCGCAGAAGAACGGTCCCCTTTGTTGTGGTCACAGTCGGTGACTTCTAAAGGATTTCGGAGGACAACGGGAAGATCGACGGCGTCAGCTCACCTGAAGACTCAAATCCCTCTCTCTCTCTCCATCACCACTCAACTCAATACCATGAACTGAAATTAACTTTACTCATTATCGTAAGAGTATCTATTTACCCCTAGATTTGAAGAAGCTTGGTCTTCATATGTATTCCACACTTACTTATATATAATCATTTGCTAATCTGTTTGATTTATCTGCATTTATATTATTGTATTGCGTAGTTACCAATAAATATCATTAGTTAATAGCAATACCGGACTCCAAAGTGTTTTCCATCTCTGCTGGTTCTTTAACCCGTCACAGGGTACGTGACAATGGATACTTCTGGAACATCAGAAGTTGCTGGAAGAAGAGCCAATAGATTTTCCACAGAGTCAACTGGAGGGGAGGTCAGCTGACCCTTGCCAGCCCTCGTTGAGTGCGACCATATTCCCAACAACAGGGATAAAACTATCCAACTCCCAGAGCTGCACCTGGACATTCTTATCATAAGAACATAGCTGACAAGATCCCCCCACTTGAATCTTCTGCTGAGATTCTCCTATCGATTGACAGAGTGGCAGAGGCACCATCCACGCGCATAATGTGCATGAACAGCGCAATGGCCGGCAATTTGAGGGTCTGCTTAAATGAGCAAAGCTATAAAAAGGCACTGACCTGCTTGACATAATTTCACTATTTCCACCTTGCTGCCTGTTGTCCCAGGTCTTGGGTTAAACTTAAATCAGGCCTTTCCCTGCACAATGGGAGCCTGATTGACAAATTGCAGTTAATGGACCCACCACTCAAGAATAAGACATCGGAGTTTGAAGCAACCTGCATCTTAATAAAATAGGTGAGCTTGCAGTGAATGAAGTGGTAGATTTTTTTTAATCACTTTTTTAAGCAGCTTCCTCCATCTCCAGCCTGTTTTACAGCAGAGAGGATTGCATTGATGCAAATTACGGCTAATTGTGCTGTACGCGGTACGTTTATACTTATTATAGGAGGTAAGGCAATTCTTATTCTTTCAACAGAATTCGATCAGACACTGGCTGCTCCAGGGCATTTTGTGTTCACATGGCCAGCAGAAGCAACCATAATGGAAAATCAATCACATCAAGCAAAGGATTTATACAAAACAACAAAAATCCTTCAAATACTATCGACCAAACCAAGCAATGATTGCACTAACTAGATATGCAGCAGTCATGTTAACCATAGAGAGTTTACATTTTATAAAATAGCTTATTTGGAAATGATCCACCATCCAAGCAAATGTTTTAAGTAATGATCAGACAGGCTCTGTAAAACCCATTTGCTTTTATTAATTTATTACTGTGCTCAATCATTTTATAATGTGAAATACAATTCACCAGACTCCTTTAAATGCTGAATGACTCCATGTCTTTAAGAGTTCCGGCTTATAAAATATATTATATGTTTACAGTATTTTTTTCTTTCCAATAGCCTCTGACCAGTATGTTTTGCATGCTGTGCAGTTGGTGCTTATTTGTGCTAATCTCATTACCCATAACAGCTATGGAATAAATGTTCTTATGTGAAATGTACCATTTACTGTCATTTCCTGCCCAACACAGCTGTGTTAATGAATGCATATGGAGTGCCTTGAGGTCATTACTTGATTGATAAAAAAAACAGGCATAAAGTTCTCTTTGCTGGTATGAAATCTTTAATGGATCTTTTCATTATCTTCCATTATCTCTCTCTCTCTCCCATTCACACTGGGAGACAACATTAAGGTTTTCTTTATGGTTATTGTCCCATGGATGCTAGCACATTCAGACAAAAGGTTAATAATGTGCTACAGCTATAATATTTTCTCCCAGTGGAAAACCATATAGTAAAACAGTTCGACATACTTCAAGCAGTCATTGGAATGTTCCCCAAAACCATACCTTAAAAACAAAAATCAAAGGACTTAAGCATACTTTAGTTTATATTTTGGTACCAATTTGTTTACAGTTAAAGATATTTCAGTAGAAAATTCTCCTGTGAAATTATCAGATGGTTTCACCACCAGAGGACTCCATTAGCTTTCAAATATCAGGATCTTCAGGGGACATTCTTTAACTGACCAGTATTGCACTGCATAAAAAAAATTCCCTCAACTAAAAAGCCGAGTGATTTTACTGGACAGATTATTTATAAAATATTTACTAAATTTAAATAAAATGTATGATCCTCGGGAATAAATTGTAAAAAAAAAACAGACTTCAAGGGTCACCATGGTAGAATAAACCATTATAAATATGACTACTTTAAAATATAATCGCTTAATAATCATATAATCACCTGGCTTTGTTCTGACAACCAAGATGAGTGGGTACTTCTGAAGATTTAATCACTTGGTGTTTGTAGCTTATAGTGCCAATGTCAAATGCAGCAAAATTAGTCATAGTTGAGGTAGTGGTGGACTGGAGTTATTCCTTCTTTTATCCAACAAGATCCTTCAACCATAATCTGCTCATAATCAAGGGTGTGCCCAATGTTCCATCACTGTGGCTCTCTCCAATTCAGATTACAATAATGTTTTTAAATGAGAAAGTAATCAACTATTTGCTCACTCATTCCATCAAGCTTTCATTCCACAAGTTATTACATGTGGAATCTGCTCTACAAATGACACAATGAAACCCAAGTTAATCTCAAGAGAAAATTCAGCATACTACCTCCTGGCTATCAAATAAAATTCCAAGTTCACAACTTTGCCTCCACTACGTAATATTGAATCCTTACATTCCTCATTCACAGTCAACACAGGATATATTGTCTTCTGCACAACTATGCACACTTTAGTGTTCTTATGTGTTCATTACTTCAAGAGAGTGCAGCTTAATTGATAGTTGCTTCATTTTTGTCAAATGTACAAAGTCCAAAGCCTTTTATCCCCATGCCATTCATATAGTTAATTTCAAAACCTAAGTACATCAAGGTAGTACACATCAAAGGCAATAAAAGAATGTAGAATATATTACAGTTTCAGTTACTGAGCAAGTGCAGTATAAGTACAGGTAGGCAAGGTACATGAGGTCTGTCGCATGCCCTATCATAGTGGCATAGCCATTGTCCTTCAGCCTAGTGAGACATGTTTTAAAGCTTTTATACTTTCTGTTGCATAGAAGGAAGAACCACCTGGGTGGAAGGAGCCTTTGATTTTGATGGCTGCTTTCCTGAGGCAGTAGGAAATGTAGACAAGGTCCATGGAGGTGAGGGTGGTTTTCATGATAGGTTCGGCTGAGTCCACAACTCGCAGCAATTTCTTGCAGTCTTGGGTAGAGCAGTTGCCGTATCATGCTGTAATCCACCTGGATAGGATCTTTCTATGGTGCATCTATAAAATTTGGTGAGGGTTAACTGGGACATGCCAAACTTTCTTATCTTTCTGAGGAAGATTGAAAATCTGGCTGAGTGATGCCAGACTGACAACCTCTCACTCAATATCAACAAGACCAAATAGCTGACTACGGACTTTAGGAGGAGGAAACTGGAGGCCCATGAGCCAGTCCTCATCAGGGGATCAGAGGTGGAGAGGGTGAGCAACTTTAAATTCCTCAGAGTTAAAATTTCAGAGGATCTTTCCTGGGTCCAGCATGTAATTGTCATTACACAAAAAGGACAGCAGTGCCTCTACTTTCTTACATGTTTGCAAAGATTCGGCATGCCGTGTGAAACATTGACAAACACTTACAGATGTGTGGTGGAGTGTATATCGACCTGGTATGGAAATTCCAATGCCCTTGAAAGGAAAATCCTACAAAAAGTAGTGGAAACTGGCACGGTTAAAGCCCTCCCCACCATTGAGCGTATCTACATGGAGCACAGCCACAGGAGAAGCAGCATCCATCATCAAGGACTCCTGCCAGCCATGTCATGCTCTCTTCTCGCTGCTGTCATCAGGAAGGAGGTGCAGGAGTCTCAAGACCCACACCATGAGGCTCAGTAACAGTTATTACTCTTCAACCATCAGGCTCTTGAACCAGAGGGGATAACTTCACCCAGCTTCATTGACTCATCACTGAAATATTCCGCCACAATTTATGGACTCACTTTCAAGAACTCTTCACCTCGTGGTACGGTATGACACGGTAGTGTGGCGGCTAGCACAACGCTATTACAATTTGGGGCAGAGATCAGAGTTCAATGCTGGCGTCCTCTGCAAGAAATTTATACATCTCCATGTGCAATACAAGGGTTTCGTCCAAGTGCTCCAGTCTCCTCCTGCAGTCCAAAGACTTGCCATTTAGTAGGTTAACAGTCATTTTAAATTGTCCCTTGATTAGCCTGGGGTCAAATCAGTAGTTTCCGGTGGTGCAGCTCGAAGGGCTGAAATGGCCTCTTCTGTACTGTACCTCTAAATAAATAAATGTTCTCCATATTTATTGCTTATTTATTTATTATTATTGTTTCCTTTTCATCTTTGCACAGTTTATTGTCTTTTGCACATTAGTTGTCTGTCTTAGTGTGTGCAGTCTTTCATTGATTCTATTGTGTTTCTTGCATTTACTATGAATGCCCACAAGAAAATGAGTCTCAGGTTTGTATATGGTCCCGTATATGTACTTCGATAATAAATTTACTTTTACTTTGAACTTCTGAATGATTCAACTAAAATTTATGTGCATGTTGTGCAAGTAACTAGGAAGTTAAATTAATATGCTGACAATTAATGAAACAAGATTGGATTACATGAAGAAAGACATTACTTACAGTTAAAACAGTCTTGATGACAATGATGGAAGTGGCACTGTGGTGTAAAATAAATAAATAAAATGAAAATCAGCTTTGATCTTGAAATACTCATGAAGCGCTGAATGGTTACTTTTGCTTCCACTTCTTATGCTTTTACATTCAAGTGCATTTTATGCTAGGTTGCTCTGACACGAAGAGATATTTGCTTTAAGAATGTTAAGGGATATGCTAAAAAGTTGTTTACTTGGTCACAGAGAGCCCATGAATGGAAAAGCAGGTTTAAAGAGCAGCTGAGGAGCTTTCTAATACTCCTAGGTTATCCTGACATATTTTCCTTCATCTTTTTGATTCAACCTTCTACTTTCTGACCCTTGTCATCACAGCCACAGAAAGAAACAGTCAAAGAGTTAGAATTTTTACGTACCCTCTTAATTTTGCGGCATCCTGGTTACTATTGCCTCAGAAACTTTTCTTAAGAATCCATTATTTAAGAACACATTTGCTCCTTGGTCTTGATGCTGCTTGTGCCATTGACTTCTTGCTATATCCTGCTTTACTCCCTAGATAAATCAGTACAAAAGTGTCCAGCAATAGCTAGATACTTTGCTGCATATTCCACAAGCGGCCCAATAAGTAAGCATCAGGCAATGAAATGGACCCATGCCTCTCTTCAAGCAGGTCCTCTGCTACACACAACCAGAATTTCAACTATTCATTCCGGAATCTGTCCCATAAACAGGTTGCTAGCCCCAGGACAGAAGCTCACCACATGCAGTGAGCCTTAAAATCCTGGGAGCTTGTGTTTGCAGGCTTCCAACATGGAATCCATTTGTTCCTCAAAGCCCTTGCATGCACCTTTGGCACTAAGATTGGAAAAAGTTCCCACATACAAGTTTTGCATACTTTCTAGCAACAAAATAACACAACCGTAAACCAACATTGCAACAAATACTGCATTGTGTAATTTAAGTCTAGAGCCATCTGAATTGAACTTGACTGACATTTGCATCACAATTACAGCATTCAAATTCCCTTGGTATACCCTCCTTTTCCCAGATCTAGGTGACAAAGCTGTGGATTTGTGACAGAAGCTACTAAGGTCTTGTTATTATCTTAAGCACAAGAGGAAATCCTTCAAGTGCTTCTCCCAATGCGCATAGACTGCTTCTGTATCCAATGAGTTCACACTCAATGCTGGCACACTAAAATTGTGCTGCAATTTTAGGTGTTGGGACTTTAAAATGCCTAAAACGATACTGTAGAAACCACAGACGTCATGGCTGATGGTCAGTTGCTAAGCCTTCTGCAGTCTCTTAATCAATCTGTTCTTTAGTTCCCAGGTTTTCTGTTGGATCTCTGAGTACCTTCCTGGTACCTTTTTATTTTCCACTTGAAAGTTCCCCTTGATGGTGTTTCCAATTCAGGAACACTTTGTGTTTACAGTTAGTCATAGAATCATAGAGTTGTACAGCACAGAAAAGGGCACTTTATCCTAATCATTGCCTATTTCCCTCTACTCCTTTCCTATCCACATACCTGTTTGAGCATTGTAATTGTATTTGCCTCTATCACCTCCTCTGGCAGCTCATTCCATATAACAACCACCTTCAGTGTGAAAAGCCTTCCCCTAAGGTTGCCTTCAAAAGTTTTTCGTCTTGCATTAAACCTACACCCTCCGGTTTTAGACTCCCTTACCTTGTAAAAATCTGACCACCTATCTATCCTTGCCCTTCCTAACTTAATAAACCTCTAAAGTCACCAACCAGCCTCTCACACTTCAGTGAAAACAAACCCAGCCTATCCAATTTATCCTTGTAACCAAAACCCTCCATTCCTTCTCCTAATTAGTTTCTCAATCTCTGGTCATTCCCACAAAACCTATTCTGCTTTTTGGCAAGAAGCCAAGAATCTCAACACAATTGCCAATTATGTCAGACTTCAAGGCAGTCCATTGGTGGTAGATGCTTCTTGGCTCCTTTAGATGGGGATGGGGGTGGTTATGAGGAGATCTCCAATGAGAGCTGTATTTATGAGATCTTTGAAAGCTTCTGCACTGATCTTTTGATGGTAATTCTTCTATTGAAGCTGATATTTCGGTGCCAGGTCAGTGGAGATAATAGAGTGGAGTTAGGTAGTTGCCAGTCCAGTGGCTATCATTATGTTTTGTGGTGCGGGTGATGTTCTTTGTCATCCAACTCTTGGAGCTTAATGCAATTCACCAGTGATGGTGCTTGAGTTTTGGCCATGATGTTTTGTGTTAGTCTGTCTGAAGAAACAGGGTATTCATTAAATTAAGATGGTGTTCCAACAACTTTATCAAGAGTTAGCCTTCCCACCTTCTTCATTGCCAGTCATATCTTGCCTTATCCTCTCCCCTAGTGCTGGTCACCTGGGAGAATCAACTTAACTACTGTTCCTTTGGAATGCAGACTAGGAATTTCTGAAGATCAGAATAAAAATCCTCCTTCAGCACATCTGAAGCATCTAAGCTTGGGGCTTTTGCACTGGTGACACCAGCATATTTATTCTATGTCAGAGTAAACTGAAGGATCATAATGTGTTTGCCAGTTCTGCAGACTGAGTCACTGAAATTTTTGAGGCAAAGCTTCCAGTTTGCCCCCTCCAGAATAAGGTGTAACATTGCCTTGTTCTTTAAAATGATCATCACATCATGTGTCATTTAGCATGGTGATATCAATGGCAAAGTGTCCAAATTCTTGAACTGAGAGAAAGGAGTAGCACATAGATTTGCCACTGCTAAGACTGCCCAACATGGATCCCAACATTGATACCTGGCCAATGCCTATGGATCAGTTTCTCATTCCCTACTGTGGACTGCATTTAAATTCTTTCAGGTGCCTGCAACAATAACAAATCCGGTAAAGCACCACTTCCAGGATCTGCAAGTCTGTCTCACAACATCAGACTTCACCACAGCGTGGCAACCACTGGAAGTAGGCATCATGGCAGAGTGCACCATCTCCCGATTTGCCTTCAATATGGCAATGGAGCCCATTATCAGAGCCTCAAAATGGGTTGTGGGAGGAAAAGGGCTACAGTTTGGTCAACGGTTACCACTGATACGAGCCTATATGGACGATATAACAATACTGACGACAACTGTCCCCCGCACCAAGAGACTTCTGGAAAAGCTTCATCAAAACATCACATGGGCAAGGATGAAAATCAAACCCAGCAAGTGCAGAAGCATCTCCATTGTCAAAGGTCAAGTCACGGATAAAAGATTTCAGATTGATGGGACACCTGTCCCAACTGTTTCAGAAATGCCAGTGAAGAGCTTGGGCCGATGGTATGATGCTCAGCTCAAGGACACTGAGCGGTTTGAACAACTCAAAAAGGATACCATCATGTGCATAGCTCGCATCAACAAGACCTGGTTGCCAGGAAAACTCAAGCTGTGGTGCTTCCAGCTCGGCATACTCCCAAGACTCATGCGGCCTTTAACAGTGTATGAACTCCCCATCAGCAAGGTTGAAAAGCTTGAAAGAATGATCAGCACACATGTAAAACAGTGGCTTGGACTTCCACGATGCTTAAGTCCTGTTGGACTGTACGGGAACGGCAAATTGGAATTACCAATTGCAAGTCTTGTGGAAGAATTCAAATGCACCAAAGCAAGATTGGTCATGACCCTCACTGAATCTGAAGATACTGTTATTCGAACAGTGGCCCTCCGTGTGGCAACGGGGAGGAGGTGGGCCCCGTCTGAAGCCGTTCAGAGTGCTAAGTCTGCTCTTCGCTTCAGGGATGTGGTTGGCCAAATCCAACATGGGAGAGCCGGGCTCGGGCTTGTCCCAAAAGTTCCTCAGTGGCACAAGGCAACATCAGTGCAGAAGAGATGACTCGTGGTGGAGGAGTTGAGAAGACAGGAGGAGGCAGAGCGACATGCCAGGGCCGTCTCAGTGGCCAAGCAGGGCCAATGGACTAATTGGGAGAGCCTGGAAAAGAGGAAAGAGGAAGCTGGCGTGATATCTGGGAGGCGGAGGGATCTCAGCTAAGTTTTGTCATCAGAGCCACTTATGACCTCCTACCCACACCCCAGAACCTGAACCAGTGGTAGGGAGAAGACCACACTTGCCCTCTTTGTCAAGCACCCGGATCACTAAGGCATATTTTAACAGGATGCACCACGAGCCTCACCCAGGGGCAATACACTTGGCGGCATAACAAAGTTCTCAGACAGCTAGCATCAATCTTGGAACAGAGGCGAATCATCACAAATGCTCTCCCACAAACATCGGCAGGAGATGTCCACATCACACGATTTGTACCAGCAGGCCAACCTCCAGAGCACCATATAACATCAAAAGATGTAGGCATTCTGCAGGTTGCTCGGGATTGGAAAATGGACGTGGACTTGGAAAAAAAGCTTGTGTTTCCCCCAGACATCGCAGCTACAACACTCCAGCCAGACATGGTCCTGTGGTCCATAACAGCCAAGATGGCATATGTTGTGGAATTGACAGTACCATGGGAAGATGGTGTCAAAGAAGCTTATGAGAGGAAAAAGACCAAGTACTCTGAACTGGCAACTGAAGCTGCCCAGAGTGGCTGGAAGACCAAGACTTTCCCTGTAGAAGTAGGATGCAGGGGATTCGTTGCTACATCTACGACCAGTCTATTGAAGAAGATGGGGGTGAGGTGTCACTCCCTCCAACAAGCAATCAAGTCCTTGTCAAATGCAGCAGAATAAAGCAGCAATTGGATTTGGATTAAAAGGAAAGACAACAACTGGGCTGCAAGATGAAGACAGGGGGGTATGGAACTGAGAGGGGAGTATCTGGGACGCCAGGTAGCACCGCTGAGCCCTCTGGAGATGTCGTGGGCTTATCAACGAAACGTCAAAGAAGGAGGGTGCCCACCTGATGACTCGGATGATGTACCTACCCTCCCTCCTTGTCACCACTCCAAACCCACTGCCAACATCAAGAGTGCCAACTTACCATAGGGATTGAAACATCAAGTCCTAGTAGCTCTACTACTCTACTATGGAGTGGAAATTGCCTTTGTATGATTTTGTTTAATGTGAAGTAGTTGCACTCTAGCTTTCAAATGCGCTTCATAGAGCAAGGTCTTGACCCAGTGGTAAAAGGAGACCAGACTCACAGCATTAATGGGCACGAGTTTAGGTGTGACCAGTATGTGCAAACCAGCTTGCAACTATCCATGGTCTCTTTCCCACCTTTCACCTATGCTCTGGTCTTCACTGAAGAACGCCACGAAATTTGCAGTGAGCAGCATCAGCCACAACACGTGCTTTTCTTTCCACGCCATCAATGAGGAAGGTCTGTAGAGACATCTCCTCAAATTTAGCAGCCCACAGAAACAGTCTTCATCTTATGCTTGATCCATGATGACATGCAGGCTATGATATTAACCAATGGATTTATAACAGAACTAATCTTTAACTACGTTGCTGCCACAACACTTCTATCAGTTTTCCTCACTGCAATGTTGCATCTCACCTCAGCTAGAGTAGAGTTAATCTTCAAAACCAACAGAAAGCACATTCTAGAACCAAGGCCATCTATAGCTCAGTAGCTGAGCTGTACTGCAAAGATGACACTTATGTTTGCACACTCTAAGATATGGAGCACCAGGTACTGTTGTCCCTTTCAATGAAGCAGACAAAGATTTGGTCCTTTCATTCAACATCCGCAAGGCATGGATCTGCCAACTTGCCTGTTACTTCACACTGTCCTGACAATAACGATGCACAGCAAGGCCCCCCCCAAAAAAAAACACATAGGCATCCTTGCCTTTCTCAGGAGCCACTTCATAGTGAGGGCAAAAATTGATGATGAAATTCACCACTGAGCCAATGGAGCCTTTGGTCAATTGAGGAAAAGGGTATAGAAGATTAAGAACTCACACCTGGCACAAAACTCGTGGTTTACACAACAGCAGTGATTAGTACATGCTGGCCACTGGTGTAGTGGCCTCTGCACTCGAGGCGAGTGGCCTCGAGTTTGAATTCAGCCAGTTCCTTGCTCGCTTTCCATCCATGCTGGATTGAGTGTTGAGCTAGCAACTCAACCCTGTAAAAGAAAACAGATAAATGCTAAAGAAATGGCAAGGTTTCTGCCTGATGCACCACAAAGTGCAGAGAGGAACAATATCAAGTGATTACTACCCTCCTAAATGTGTCTGAGACTTGAACTGCCTGTACCAGGCATCTCAAGGCATTCAGCAACACTAAAATCCTCTTCAAAATCCTCCAAATACATTGGAAGAAAAAGCAAGCCAGTGCCAATGTTCCATTCCAGGCCAATATCCAGAGTACTGAGTTTTACATTTATTACACTGGAAAACAATTTTTTTCAGAAGTGTTGCTTCCTCAGAATTTTTTCTTTGTTTATGATAGACCACTTGAAGCAGAACACTAATATAATTTCAGATTACTTGTATCATGTAGGAACTTGGAGAAACAAAAAATTAACTTTTGCTGAAAATAATGTGTTTAATTGCATAACGGTGCTGATGCTTTGTAATAATTCAACTAAGCTAAAAATGTTTTGATGATTTTTGTTTGTACTCAGTGTCTGAGGTTTCTTGCTTAAGTGTCCAACAATAATCATTGTTGGTTATAGATTCCATTTGACCTGATACAGTTTCTCCATGTCCAGGTGAAACGTTTCACTATGCTCATCACTGACGGTGCCACATGTGCAGGGAAAAAGTCCAAATGGGAATGCAGAAAATTATTCTTTAGTGACACGTTGCATTTTATGGATTTGTATGCTTGAAGTATGTTGTCAACCAGCTGCATGTTGTTTGGTGCTTTGCATTTGCCAGTAAAAATTTTCAACAACATCCTTAAATGCCTTCCATGTAATTTTCTCTGGTCCCACGAGAAGTTCTTTGAATTGCCTGTCATTGATGTTTGATCTGTGGACCAACAAAAATGGCTTCCTTAACTTTGGCATCAGTTATTCTGGGAAACATCTGTCTCAAATATCAAAATCCTTCATGGAAATTTATAGCCTTTTCCAAAACCTGTCCTGTCATGCAGCATTCGCCCCACATAAACGTGCCCAGGCATGCTTGGACAGAGTGAAACATTGTGGGCAAAATTTATATTGACATGAATTATGAATTAAAATAATATAGGCAATATCAAAAAAAATGGTGCATGATAGTGAAATTTCATGAAGATTTTCATGATCAGCAGCCCAAAATCCAAAAGTATTCAGGAAGCAAAATGTTTGTTGGCTAATTTATCAAAGTATGTATGGAGTATACAACACTGAAATTTGTCTTCCCCAGACAGTCATGAAACAAAGAACATTTAAAGAAAAACATCAAACAAGCACTCCCTCCCCCCCCCCCCCACACACACACACAAATTTGGCCAATAGCAACAAAGAAATGGGCAAAAACATAGAATATAAAACACAAAATCAAAAAGTATATTTCAGTACAGTTCAGCTCAGTGTTTGGAGTATGCAGGCTTCTCCTTCACAAGTTCTATCAGTCTGTTGTCACCAGTACAATCTTCTATGCGGTGGTGTGTTGAGGCAATGGTATCAACATGGGTGATGACAACAGGCTCAATGAACTGATTAGAAAGGTTGGTTCTGTTTATAGGAGTCAAACTGGACACACTGGAGGCTGTGGTAGAACAGAGGACCAGATGGAAAATCCTGTCAATTCTGGACAATATTTCTCATCCTCTGCAAGTCACCTTGGCTGAACAGAGGAACATTTTCAGTAACAGACTAAGACAACTGTGCTGCTCCAAAGTGTGCTATATGAGATCATTCTTACCCTCGCCCATTAGGCTCTATAATGAGTTCACCTATTGCCAGGGAAGTGATGACCCCCCTCCTGTTAGACTGTTTGAGGTAACTTTTTTTAATTCTTTCTTACTTTCCTTCTAATATTTGTATATTTGTGCACTTGTAATGCTACTGTGACACAGTAATTTCCTTTGGGATCAATAAAGAGCTGAATGTGGACTTCAGGAAGAGTAAAACGAAGGAACACATACAAATCCTCAATGAGGGATCAGATGTGGAGAGAGTGAGCAGCTTCAAGTTCTTCAGTGCCAAGATCTCTGAGGATCTAACCTGGTCCCAACATATCGATCCAGTTATAAAGAAGGCAAGACAGCGGCTATACTTCATTAGGAGTTGGAAGAGATTTGGCATGTCAACAAATACACTCAAAAACTTCTATAGTTGTACCGTGGAGAGCATTCTGACAGGCTGCATCACTGTCTGGTATGGGGGGGGCTACTGTACAGGACCGAAAGAATCTGCAGAGCGTGTAAATCTAGTCAGCTCCATCTTGGGTACTAGCCTACAAAGTACCCAGGACATCTTCAAAGAGCGGTCTCTCAGAAAGGCAGCGTCCATTATTAAGGACCTCCAGCACCCAGGGCATGCCCTTTTCACACTGTTACCATCAGGTAGGAGGTACAGAAGCCTGAAGGCACACACTCAGCGATTCAGGAACAGCTTCTTCCCCTCTGCCATCCAATTCCTAAATGGACATTGAAGCTTTGGACACTACCTCACTTTTTTTAATATACAACATTTCTGTTTTTGCACATTTTTAAAAAATCTATTCAAAATACATAATTGATTTACTTGTTTATTATTTGATTTACAAACGTTTGTACTTGTTTATTTATTATGTTTTATCTTATTTATTATTTTTTTCTCTCTCTCTGCTAGATTATGTATCACATTGAACTACTGCTGCTAAGTTAACAAATTTCACATCACATGCCGGTGATAATAAACCAGATTCTGATTTATTATCTGCAGGCTACCCCGATTCAAAAATCACATAAATGTAATAACAAAAAAGTGAACAAAACTAGAACACAATCATAAACATGAATTAGAGTCCGGCACCATACGCCCATAGTATCGAGGGAGAGAGAGATCACTCAATTGCAAGGACCTTCCCTTGGGAGCAGTGAGCGAGAGAGACCGAGAGACCACCACACACACACACCTTCCTCCAGCATCAGCGAGCCACGGGCTCGTAGATGGTGCTGAACACCTGCTCGCCCTCCGCACCCATCTCGATGATTTCAATCTTTCTCAGCACTTTAATCGGTGAGATCTTGATGCTTGTTAAGCAAGAAAAAGCTTGCTCACACACGTAAGAAGTTGAAAGCTGCAGTAAAATGTTCATTGCTTTCCTATGAATGGCAGAATACTCTTCTTTCACAGAAATCCAGAACTTGTCCAGAGGCAAATCTCAAGTTAAGACCATAAGACATAGGAGCAGAAGCAGGCTATTCGGCCCATCGAGTCTGCTCCGCCATTCAATCATGGGCTGATCCAATTCTTCCAGTCATCCCCACTCCCCTGCTTTCACCCCATCTTGAGTGCATGATCAGACTACAGCTCAAAGTTCTTCCTCTTCTCTCAAAAGTCAAGTTCTCAGGCTGAGCAGAAGATTCAGAAAAGGGGGTCCCTCACCCAGTCATACACTTGTACTAAAAGGGAAGAAAATTACTGTCTGATTCTGTTCTGCAGTTCTTCCAAGTGGTTTTCAATAAGACTTGAGACTTTCTGATATCCTTCCTCACTCTCAAGCCCAAGCAACAGTGAAAACATTTCAAGATTTCCTTTCTTCATCTTCAAAGCACTCAGCAAAATCTGGCCTACTATTTCAGCTCAAACACCCTGTTAAGAACTGTTCTTCTGCTAAGCCACTGGATTTCTCTATGGAGCAGGATGTTGGGGTGCTCTTTGTCCAGGTTTTCACACAGTTTTTTAACCTTTCTCATGTGAACTGGTCTTTGTTTAATGAAGTTAACCAGTTTTGCAGCATCGTCCAGAACTTTTTTCATTTCATCTCCAAGAGCTTTGAACATCAGCACCTCTCTGTGGAGAAAGCAGTGTGTTGCGATAACATCAGCATTTTCTTTCAAAACCTCTCATGGAGCCAGCCATTGATGTGGCACCATCAGTACAGATGCCAACACAGTTCCTCCAAGACAGACCTTCTGTTTCTAGATATATCTTGACCGTTGCTTGTTTCGGGCAACTATTTGCAACAAAAAAAATTTCTTGAATTTCACCATCATTTACAATTTATCGTACTGTTTGAGAGTGAAACCTTTTCAATTTCGTATACTGCATCTTGTCCTCGCATTTTACCCATTATAATTTTACATGCTGGCACTATTAGGCTCTCACCAACTATTTGGTTTTTCCTTTTCCTGGTAATAAGTTTTGCTACTAAATAACTTGCTTCCTGAAACTTTTTACTGTGACTTTATTAACAAAAGCTTTACTCTTTTTGTTCTACAATTCCAATAGTTGTTTAAAATAATCAGCACTCTTATGTGTCATATGGCTGTGATTTCTAGTTCAGTGTCTTTTCAATTTTGCTGGAGCAATCGCTGTATTTGTAAGTTGTTTGCACAGACTAGGCACAATGGAAGAAGACAACTTGGATCATTGGTTCATGTAAAATTCATTGATAAGCAGTCTTCATTGTAAAGACGGTCTTTTTTGTGTCTGTTGTTGTACTAGTGCAGTGAAATGACTCAGAAGACTGTAATTCTTCATAATTAACCTTACCAGAATTGTTCATAGGCCTTGGCCTTTGAATCCTCCCCTTCCATCTCACACCTCGTCGTCTAAAATCACCACACTGGACCGTCAGACATATCTGTAAAACACAGGGGTTAATAAAATACCCCTGTGTATAGGTTTCCCTCGCCATCTGAAGGTAGAGTGTTCCTATGAAATGGTTCGTAAACTGGAATATCGTAAAGCGAAGAAGCAATTACCATTAATTTATACAGGAAAAATCTGTGAGCGTTCGCAGACCCAAAAATAACCTACCAAATCATGCCAAATAACACATAAAACCTAAAATAACAGTAACATATAGTAAAAGCAGGAATGATATGATGAATACGCAGCCTATATAAAGTAGAAATACTTTTCCACAATCACTGTGCACCGTTCTCCGTAGAGAAAATCTCTCGCAAGCGCTCTCAGCAAAAACACGGCGCAAGCGCTCTCCAGTAACCTTTAAATTATGAAGCTGCCGAATCATACTAAATAACACGTAGAAATACACAGCCCATATAAAGTAGAAATAATGTATGTACAGTGTAGTATCACTTACCGGAATTGGGAAGTCAGCGCCGAGCACACTGATGGTGTGTTAGGCTGAGTCGTCGGAGGCTGAGGTGGTGCAGTGGCCCCCACCCTCCGGGCAGTGACCCGATACCAATCCGCGAAGCATGCAGGGGTACAGCGGTGGCTAGAACGCACCCAGCACATCAATAAGAAAAAAGCCGAAATAAACAAGCTAATTAATCAGGTGCCACCCGGCACGTACATGTCGGCCCAGATCAGAGGCAACGCAATCGACAATCGCCTCTGATCTGGGCCGACATTTACATGTTGGGCGGCACCTAATTAATTAGCTTGTTTATTTCGGCTTTTTTTCTTGAAGATGTGCTGAGTGCGTTCCAGCTACCGCTACATTCTCCGCGAATCAGTATCTGCCTGGGGCCCAGGGGTTGGGGTAGTGGGACACTGGGGTGTCACCTTATCGTCAATCAGCGTAGGCAGGTCATCTTCTTCTATGTCTGCCTGCCTCGATGTCAAAGGTCGAGGTTCATCGTCTGCTGTGGCTGATGTGGAAGGCTTGCTTGACTGCTTAGCCTCGCGCATTTTTCTATCGTACAGTTCTTCGTAAGGACTCAAACCATCCTGCAAATATGCCCGAACCGATGTACCCTTTCAAAATTAAAGTTGTTCTTTATCATTGCAGTGAAAATCTCATGTAGTTGCTTCACGTTCAGTTCCTGGAGGACTTCACTTTCGCTACTGCATTCGGTTTCAATTGTTATCCTTTCCTCTTCCAATTGCATCAGCTCTTCATCTATCAGTTCTTGGTCATGGGATGCCAAAACTTCTTCAACATCATCTTCGTCAACTTCCACAAGCCAAACTCACTTTGTCCTTGCTTCGTTCACCATGATCGAAACGCTTAATTATGTCTAGTTTTACGCTAAGTGTAACACCCTTACGAGCTCTTTTAGGTTTTTCCGATACCTTAGAACTCATCTTGCAAACGGCTGCTCACAAGCACGTGTTTAAGCAATGCCGGTGAGAATGCCGTTCCAAATCCGGGGGAGAGCGGCCGCTCAGGTCGCATGCTGATTTTTTTATCGCGCGCTGATTTTTTTCGTAACAGTGAAAACACCTTCTATTTGCAAAAACAGGGAACTAATGTAGGTCTTTCATAACAGTGAGGTTTCGTAAAGCGAACGTTCGAAAAGCGGGGGACACCTGTATTTTACACAGGGAGAGGCTGACATCACTACCCAAGTCTGGCAAGACCACTCAATGCATGGAAAACGTACTTCATGCTCCCCATCAGCCTACCGTCCTCCCCTCCAGACTGAACCAAATAATCACAGTCCCAGTGCGCACTGCCATATTGGGCTGAGAGACCTCGAATGAGATTGCTAACAGGATTGTTCAGTCACTGCCCACCACTGCTAGCGCTAGCATTGTGCAAAGTTCAAAAAATGATGTTTTTTTTTAAATCACGATCTCTCATGAAGCCCAGCTGAGAAACCCTGATCTTGAGGATGTCGCCTTTGGTAGCATTGCTCGTTGGTGCCATTTTCTTCCTTCAGTTACAGTCTCTCAGCTTTGTTATTCCAGGCCAAATGATTTGCAAGCCCAGTACCAGACTCCACAAGCAGACATTCTTGTCCTGGCTGTATCTTGAAAAATGATTACTCAATGGACAGAGGAAAACATTCAGGAGGTGCTCAAAGCTCCTAAAATGCAACGAATCTACTGACTTCTGGGAATTTGTAGCCCATGACCACTGAAAGTGGAGAAAGAGCATTCTGCAGGCATTGAGAATCTCAAGACCATACATCAGAAGTATACAGAGGCCTGGAACAAGTGATGGAAGCAGTGCACCCCCTGATAAACTACCTATCCACCCACTCTACCAAACACCATCTGCCCCAGCTGTGGAAGAGTCTGTGGACCTGCTTTGGCCTTTTTAACCATCCTATAATTCAGGGGTCCCCAACCCTTTTTGCACTGCGGACCGGTTTAATATTGACAATATTCTTGCGGACTGGCCAACCCCGGGGGGGGGGGGCGGGTAGGGTTGCCAACGGACAAGAGTAGCAGTCAGATACATTGTGCTTACCTCAAGAAAGACTACCATGATCATGAAGCCTTGCACGGGCACCTGCGCGCGCATGCATGCACGTGCCAATTTTTTTCTACAAATCGTTTTTGGCGATTCTGTTCGCGGGAGGTGGGGGGGGGTGTTAATCATGACCATAATATAGGTGATAAGTGGTTAATACATTCAATTTCATTTCTAAAAGGTTTTATCTAACGAATTTAATATTAAACACACTGCACATATTTTCCTCGCATGAATATAGTGATAAGTCAATTATCAGGGGAGGACAGGGGAGCTTGAAGTAAGTGTTGAATGAACTTCCAGTAGAAGTGGTCGAGGCAGGTTTGAAATTATCATTCTTTTAAAAAATTGGATGGGTATATGGACAGGAAAGGAATGGAGGGTTATGGGCTGAGTGCAGGTCGGTGGGACAAGGTGAGAGTAGTGTTCGGCACGGATTAGAAGAGGAGAGATGGCCTGTTTCCGTGCTGTAATTGTTATATGGTTATATAAGTCACATAAGTCAATAGCATCATAACATTTTAAGTAACGTTTGGATATTAAACACACAGCACATATTTTCTCCGTATGAACATATAAAATCATTGCAACTCACCAATATCACTGAATCAGTGGGAGCCCTGGGCTTGTTTCCCTGCAACAAGACGGTCCTATCGAGGGGAGATGGGAGACAAGGATACTCGAAGGGGGTTCCTTATGTCCAGTCTATTCTGCAATTTAGTTTTCGTTGCATTCAATGCAGAGATATGTTGGAAATGGAAGCAACGTTTTCAGTGCTTTCGTGGCTATCTCAGGATATTTAGCCTTGACTTTGATCCTGAATGCCAGCAGAGATGTTATGTCAAACATACTTTTCAGCCCACCATCATTTGATCTTCTTCCCGCGCTGACATGGATGACGCGCGTGTAATGACCTTGTGTGCGTTCAAGTTCAACAGTGGGTGTGACAGGGAATGAGGAAAGGTGCAGCCAACTCATATCGTCAAATCATATCGTTTCCTCGCGGGCCGGTAGCACATGCTTTGCGGCCCGGTGGTTGGAGGCCGCTGCTATAACTCCCAAAACTACTGAGGAAATAAGTCATCCTTGATCCTGCGGGAGTTCCTAAAAAGGTCTTTAAATTACAACTAAGTTTTTGTAATGTTACCTTGACAATGGTGAGTAACATAATATTGTGGTGCACAAAACTGACTGAAAATTAAACAGAATACAAGAACTCTGATGAAAATTCAGAAATACGCATGCATATCAATACCCAATTAAAAAGCTGAAAGAAAATATGTGCATGACTACAACCCTTCTCGGTCATTTGTCATGACATAAATAGCTTAAGGTATTGTTCTACTAATCAATGCAATAGATGTGGGAACCAATTCAATGTGAACTACTTTGGAGGAGTACCTCCTTCTAACCTGACCAAGTCCATGCACAGTTCTGTATTAGCCAGCTGGCTGAACTTTGAGATTAACAGTTTCGAAACATGCAGACCAAAGCTCATCTTAAAAGTAGGAAATTCTGCACAATCTACATGTACATTAGCCAGTTACGACAATTTTATTTTTAGAACATTATAAATCTAGGTAAGTAATTACACTTTTCTCTTGATGTAAAGACATTGCAGAAACAGGAACACACACAGTGGCACTCCCGTTCTTATGATATCACGTTTCAAAGGACACTGAGAACATGATGTTTTTTGAAGCTTCTGTTAAGTACCCAACAGAGGGAAGATAAAGGATACCCCCAAATGAAATTGGGTAGAGATGGATTTGGAGTGGTTGAAAGAGGATAAGACGGTGGGGAATTTTGTAAGGAGTTCAGATGGATTGGGTGGAGAGTACAGATTGGGGGCAGAGAGGAGGGCATGGAGGGTTTTGTAGAGAATAAGAAAGGAAAGGGGAAGAGAGAGCGAAGTTGCAGACAATGGTGGAGAGGAGAGCAGAGGAGGGTTTGAATGGGTAGTAGAAGTAATTTGAAAAGAGGTTTGGGACATTGTTAGAAGGTGCCTAGGATGGTTATATAGGGCTGGATGTAAATTATGTTGGTTTTGGCTAATCAAGGACGTGATTCTTGGAGATTAGGCAAATACTTAGGGTAGGAGATAGCTGATTTATTTGTGGAACCTGAGCACGTTTGTAGTTACAGAAAAAGATTGATCAAGTTGGGTCTTTATTCTTTGGAATGTAGAAGGTTGAGGGGGGATTTGATAGAGCTATTTAAAATTATGAGGGGGATAGATAGAGTTGTCGTGGATAGGCTTTTTCCATTGAGGTGGGAGAGATTCAAACAAGAGGACGTGAGTTGAGAGTTAAAGGGCAAAAGTTTAGGGGTAACATGAGGGGGAACTTCTTTACTCAAAGAATGGTAGCTGTGTGGAACGAGCTTCCAGCAGAAGTGGTTGAGGCAGGTTTGATGTTGTTTAAAGTTAAATTGGACAGCTGTATGGACAGGAAAGGAATGGAGGGTTATGGGCTGAGTGCAGGTCAGTGGGACTAGGTGAGAGTAAGAGTTCGGCACGGACTAGAAGGGTCGAGATGGCCTGTTTCCATGCTGTAATTGTTATATGGTTATTTGACATTTATATACTGATTGCTTGCTGTAAGCAAACAGTAAGGGATGCAGAAACAAGAAAAAAATCTGCAGATGCTGGAAATCTGAGCAACACACACACACAGTGCTGGAGGAACTCAACAAACCAGGCAGCATCTATGGAAAAAAGTACAGTTGACATTTCGGACCGAGACCCCTTGGCAGGACTGGAGAAAAAAAGAGGAGCAGTATATTTAAAACGTGAGGGGAGGAATGAAGTAAAGAGCTGGGAAGTTGATCGGTGGAAGAGATACAGGGCTGGAGAAGGGGGAGTCTGATAGGAGAGGACAGAAGGCCATGGAAGAAAGAAAGGGGGGGAGGAGCACCAGAGGGAGGCGATGGGCAGACAAGGAGATGTGAGAAAATGGTGAAGGGGGTGTGGCAGGGGGCATTACCGGAAGTAATGCCCCCCGCCTCCGGTTAGTAAGAGATCTAGAGCCACATTTTTCCTGCCAACAAGATGAAGTTTTCTACAACTAGAAGGTGGCAAAACAACTGGAAGTTTGAGATTGCAAAACCATGGAAACCAGCGCATGATTCAGCACCAGATTAGGAAGTGTAAATACTGTGGTATAATGACCTAACATGCATATTAATCAAACTCCATCAATCTGTTCTCCTAGTATTCTGTAGCACATCATTCAGTACGCCGACTCACTGCACACACTCACAAATCTCTTTAAGACCTTACTCATAAAGTCCTCATTAGATCAACTACTGCTGAATTTTAACATCTCTGTGCGATATTACACCTCTATATAATGGTCAGTTGCCACAAGGATTTTCCATTTCTGTTTAATAGACTGTTACATTTCACTCTAAGACTCCTTGTTTCCCTCTTTCATAAGAGTACGCAAAGCACTGGGGTAAAACAGGGAAAGGTGAGCCTCAGGCAATTGTGCAATCCAATTCTTCAGGTGAGACAGCCATCTGGAAACAAACAGGATGCCTGAATGCAGGCTGACTACCGACAGGGATACGGGAACCACAACTTGGAGGCGTATGGTGGTAAAATTCAACTTCATTCAGCTGCACAAGCGTTCAGTTTTCACTTGCTGATTTTGTATCAACAGTGAGTGAAAATTAATAACGCACATGGCGGTATTGTTAAATATTTTTGCCTTAAGAGTTCCAAGTCATGTTTCTGAATGTCCCACAGAGTCTTGTATCACACAGAAAATGATGCAAGATGACACACCACCACCATCACAGGACACAGGCTTGTGTTCCAGTCCAAAACTCAAAGCTCATCTTTAAAAGAGAACTGCCTGAAGGACTTGGGTATTGACATGATGTCTCACGTATCACATAAACACCAACAAATTGTAGCTACAGGAACTTCATTGAAGAAGATGCTGGATCTGTGGCTGAGCAGAACAGAACAAAAGGAATGCTACGATATTATAGCAGCTGACTCAGCCACTCTCTGAGTGCCTTAAGCATGAAAGACCTGTATGTCATAGACCTTCTCAATTATGTCATTGTCCATGACCAGTGGCAGAAACATCAAATGTAGCAATACATTAAGTGCAGGCCTTCACCATTAAAAGTCCTTAAATTGTTAGATATCCCAGCCATGGCTCCTCATCACCCAATAATCACAGCAAACTGCCTTCCAAACCACAGTTAGCAGGGGAGAACCAATGGGCCACAAGAATGAAGATGGCAAGAAAGTATTTGAAATCAGCAATTCTTATTAAAACACTCCCACTACTCACCCTATTGCACATACATGCCACGTGGCACAGCAGCAGCAGTCTAAAGCGTCTCTCATTGGCTGCAGAGGACAAAGGACATCATCTGATGGCATCTCAGCATCTGGGCAGCGCTCTCTACTTCAGCTACAGCCATCAGAGGTTGAACTTTATGGGAATGGTAGGAAACCTCAAGATGTAAGGATACGCAATAGGTGTGCACTATTTCATCATTAAGCTCCTGTTATTTTGACTTGCATGATAATATTTACTTCTGCCACTTCCTGCTCTTGAACATTTTTGCTTAGTATGTAATGTACGACATAATAAGACATAAACTAGCACCAAGCGATGGAAAACTGCACAAGGCATGCAAGCCTCATGTTAGGGCAAGAGTGGAAGTAGGATGGAGTTTGGATCTACCTTTCGGAAAGCAGAACCGAAGGAGCTCAAGGGAACCTCCAGTCAGAAACAGATTTCAATCCATCACCACCTTCCTCCCTCTAAGAGGCTGTGATTTGTGTCTTGGGATTTCAATCTTGAAGCACAGCAAAACTTAATACATTATGAAGGTCGCTAGCAAATATTGAGGGATCTGAAGTACACCAAAAACGTGCTCATCTGGTCCTCACCTTCCAGAGTTTCATTGGTGTCTCCCTTACATGCCACCACATTTTAAAGAAGTATTTACCAGCAACAAGTCCACTAAGTGAATATGGGGTCCCCTTGATGGCCAAGTACAAATACCAGATGACACCACACACTGTGAGAAACCATCCAGAGCCACAAGCCCAAGCTCGGTTTCAGATTCAGAATCAGGTTTATTATCACTGACATATGTTATGAAATTTGTTGTTTTGCAGCAGCAGTACAGCGTAATACATAAAATATATATTTAAAGAATTAAATGAGTAGTGCAAAAAGAGTGAAAAAGTTGTGAGTTAGTGTTCATAAGTTAATTGCCCATTCAGAAATCTGATGAAGTTTCAACAGAAATGTTCAGGCTCTTGTACCTTCTCTCTGAAGGTCATGAAAGAGAAGAGGGCATGTCTTGGGTGGTGGGGGTACTTTATGATGGATACTGCCTTTTTGAGGAATCCCCTTTTGTAGAAAATGGTGGGGAAGTTCGTGCCCGTGATGGAGCCGGCTGAGTTTACAACCTTCTGCAGCTTTTTCTGATCCTGTGCAGTGACCCCTCCATACCAGACAGTGATGCAACCAGTTAGAATGTTCTCCACGGTACATCTGCTGAAACTTGTTAGAGTCTTTGTTGACATACCAAATCTCCTCAAATTCCTAATGAAATATAGCTGCTGGTGTGGCCGCCTCATGATTGTATCAATATGTTGGGCCCAGAATAGATCTTACGAGATGCTGACACCCAGGAACTCATGTTTTCCACTGCTAACCCCTCGATAAGGACTGGTATGGGTTCCCTACACATCCCCCTCCTGAAGTCCTCACTAAATTACTTTGTTTTAGTAACAATGAGTGCAAGGTTGTTCTTGCAAAACCAAACAGCCGATGTATCTCACTCTTGTACACCTGCTCATCACCATCTGAGATTCTGTCAACAAAGGGTGTCATTGGCAAAGTTATAGATGACCTTTGTGCTGTGCCTAGCCAGAGTCATAGGTGTAGAGAGAGTAGAGCAGTGAGCCAAGCACATATCCTTGAGGTGTGCTAGTGTTGTCAGCGGGGAAGTGTCATTTCCAATCTGCACTGACTGTGATGTCCCCATAAGGAAGTCAAGGATCCAGCTGCAGAGGCAGGTAGAGAGGCCCAAGTATTGGAGCTTTTTGTTTTGTCCTGATGGTGTTGCACGCTGAGCAGTCGTCAATAAACAGCAGCCTGTAGGTATTGCTGTTGTCCAGGTAGTCCAAGGCCAAATGGAGAGCCAGTGAGACTGCAATCATTATAGACCTACTGCAGCAGTAGGCAAATTGCAGAACTGCAGGTCCCTTTTATTTTAGCCACAATCAACCTCACAAAGCACCTCATCACAATGGACATGAGTGCAACTGGGTGATAGTTATTGAAACAACTCACCATGCTCTTCTTGGGCAGCCATATGATTTATGCTCTTTAGAAGCAGGTGGAATGCAGCAATGGAAGTTTGAAAATGTCCTTAAACACTCCAACCAATTGGCTGGCACAAATTTTCAGTGCTCTTCCTGATGCACATCAGGGGCCGATGTCTTGTGAGGGTTCACCTCTTGAACGATGTTCTGATGTCAGCCTCCGAGACAGATATCACAGGGTTGCGAGATGCTTCAGGGATTTGCACAGGTGTAGGTTTATTCTCCCTTTCAAAGCGTGCATAAAAGGCATTGAGCCCATCTGGGAGTGAAGCATCACAGCCATTTACAATGTTAGGTTTCGCCTTGTAGGAACTGACGCCAGTAAACCCTGCCAGAGCTGACGTACATCTGATTCCATCTCTAACCTCCTCACTTTGACTGACCACTTCATCACAAATAATGTTGATATAGTTGCCAGCCCTGACAAACAAGTCATCAGTCACTGTCACAGAGTCAAACAGTAATATAGCAAGGAAATGGGCCTTTCAGCACAACTTATCTATGCTGACTATGATGCCCACCAAGTTAATTACATTTCCTCACATTTGACTCATATCACTCTAAACTGCTTCTACCCGTGTACTTATCCAAACATCTTTTACCTGATGTTACTGGACTTGCTTCATCCACTTCCTCTGGCAGCTTAGTTCCTGTAAGTTAAAAGAAGCTGTCCCTCAGATCCTTCTTAAATCTTTTAGCTCTCAGCTTTAACTTATGCTTTCTACGTCTTTCCAATAAAAGTTGACCAAAACTGTAGATAATATTCTGTGTGGCCCCACTAACATCTGGTACCACTGTAACATTATGTCCCAATTCCTACACTCGGTGTCTTGATAGAAGATCAACATGCCAAACATCTTCACCACCGTGTCTACCTGTGATGCCACTGTTAGCAGAATATGCACTTGTACTCCCAGGTCCTTGTGTTCCACAATACTCACCACGGCCAAACCATTCACTGTACAGTATATGATTTCCCAAATGCAACACATTATATTTATTTGAATTGAAAGCAACTTGCCAATGTCTGACCTATTTACCTAGCTGATCAAGATCCCCCTTTAATTTTGATAACCTTCTTCATTGTCCGCAATACCTATTTTAGTATTATCCGTAAACTTACGAACCATACCATACACATACATATTGTTTATATAAATAATGAACATCAAAGAGCCCTAGGGCACCATGGGCCTTGCTAAAATCTATATAGACAATGTCCTCTGCCCCACCCTTAACTTCCCTCTTGGAAGTTTGTCATACAGGACTTCCCATGCATAAAGCCATGTTAACTGTTGAGCCTGTGATTGAAGTCACCGGAGAGACACTGAAGCTGGTGATAAAGAAGTCTTTATTCATCACAACAAACATACATTCTCATGGAGACGCTCTCGGCAGAGGCTTTAGAGGTTCACAAACTCCGAAGTACATCACATTTTTATACCCTGAAGAACAAAGGTAACTGAAGGTGATTCAATACAATTTCAATAGTTACTTCAATATTATGGGTTGACAAATGCTTCTTTTTTGCAGTGGGGGGCACTTTTGAACGTTCAAGCATCTTTGTCAAAGTAATTTACACAGTTAAAAGCTTCTGAAGACACAGAACCAGACACCCAAAATTAATGTTGAGTGCCTGACTCTCTGACAACTCTGCCTCTTGAGTACACAAATATCCAGAGTACAGAAAAAAAAAACATTGATTACCTTTTCCTGTGACCATGTTTGATATGCTAAGTGACAACATCAGTCTGGTCTGCCAGCTTGAAGTCAAGTCACAATGGTACAAATAACTTAGCCCATGTTGTCTGGCTTGACGCAGGCCAAATAATAAAACCCCACTGACTCAATGCTTGGTTATATCTTACTCTGTGGGTCAACCTGTTTATTTGCAAAGGTGTGTTTTTAACTTCAATTTACTGCTTGCAATTCGCAATCCACATTAAGCACTGAAGACTGGTTCTTGTTTGAATTAATATCTGCTATATTCACATAACTCCAGAATACTCACTAACATTGAATATTTATATTTAGACCCTGTCTATCTAAATCAAGAGTTCCCAAACTTTTTCATGCATTGGACCAATACCATTAAGCAAGGAGTTCATGAACACCAGGTTAGGAACCCCTGATCTAAATGTTGATAGATTATGTCTCTTAGATTCCCCTCCATAGTCCGTGAGCCAGTAGGGTTGGTCGGTATCTTCTGAGGGGGATAATGCTCATAGTGACTTTTGACAAGGTATACATCTCTAGAGTTAGAAAATATGTGATAGCATTGCACCAGTGGTGGCTTTATTACTTCAAATAAGTAATCACTTTTTGTATATATTCCATATTAACGTCAGTACAGCAGAAAATGTTACCCCACCCCCCAAAAGGTAAAAAACCTCATTTGAGAGATTTCTGGAGTTTTATCAATGTCATATTTTCCATATTGTTGTATCAAATCAAAACAATCTTAAGCTTTTGTCATAGCATATAGAATTACAGTACTATAATTCAAATGTGGGGTTCCACACGGCCATAACCTAGGCCCCATTTGGCTGTAGAATGAATATATTTAATCAAAGACTGCTTTCCATACTTTGTTTTCCATACTTTCATAACCTATTAATAATCATAATAATTTTCCAAGTCTTCTACATCTTCCCCATCTTCATCTGAACTTCCCACACTCTCTGAGGTGGATGCCTGGTTCTCACAGTCAGCCAGTCTACACACGTCAGTACACCTGAGGCCATTTGCAACACACGTACATCTTGGGAGTGAACATCTTTTTGGACAGTTACAGGCCAGTAGATCCAGGACAGCATCAGGTGCTGGCTGGCCTTCCATCCAGTGCACCCCCAGCTGTTCAGCTTCCTCTTCTCTCTCCATCTTCCATCCTCTGTCAACAGGGCTTGGCACTTGTGGGTCCTTCTCCAAACATCTCCTCCATATACCAGCCTGGTAGTTGGCTCGCTGTACATGTTTTGTTAAGCAGTCCTTGCATGGTGGGAGTTGATGACTTTCGATTTCACCTTTTTTGGCACAGAAAAGGTGATACCCAAGCTCATTGACCTTGGTGGCCGATGCTTTTGGGGCATACAGGAGACATGTAAATGCCTCCAGTTTGTCCATCAGTTCTGGGGAGAGGTCCCATTCCTGACCCAACCCTAAGACTGTGTCTTGAGTTTCCCTGTTGCTGGTCAGAAGTTTCAGGGCACTTGTCTTCCCTTTGTCTGCAAAAGCGCTTACAGTGTCACATCCTGTATATGTGTGCAACCCAATGAAAGCCCTACATACCTCTATGCCAACAGTAGCAGCAACGTTCTTGATGTCTACAAGCCTTGTACAGGTTCTAGTGCCACACTTCTGGAACAATGGGGCCTCAATCTTGTCACAAAATGCTAAAGACATGATAAAGACGTCTGTGTCTTCTGAGCAGATCCTACAGATTGGTATCCCTCTCTTGTCGCATGGGCAGCATGGAGAAGTAGGCAGCCATCTGCTCCTTCTTGTTAACACCTCCTCACTGTCTTGAGATGTGATTCTGTAACATTTGTCATTCACAGTTGCATACAGAATCTTCTTCTGTAGCTTTGCTCAGTACTCCGCCTTCCTCTATTCATGGACTATGAAGCTAATGAGACTATTTTTGTTACTGACTTTGGTCAGGAAGCTCCTCCACTACCTCACCATCCGTGTGCCTGTGATACCTTGCAACTCATGACCAGTCTCTTCACCCCGTAGAGATCTTTCACTATTCTTGATAGAGTTCTCCTTGTAGTCGAACATAATATCTATTCTGCTACTCTGACTGCTTTACCTCAGAGCCATACCCAGAATTGTTGTGGCAACATCTCTGAAAGTAACTTGATCACCTTTCAGTCTTTGGACTGTGAGGGGATCCAGGAGTGCCCCTATTAACTGTTTGAAGAGAGACAGAGAGAGACATTTATCATTGATGGTTTGCTTTTGAAAGAGAGAGAGAGAGACAAAGATTAACAGTTGGACTGTCACTTTAAGGCATTGGAAGTAACTTTGGATTTTTACTGAGTTTGGAGTTGGAGACAGCACCGAGCAGCTCGTAGGTTGCTATGGTGACCGAAGGCAGTGTTATTTAATGGACACCCGATGTTGTGATTTTCAGCAGGTTGTTGATATTTCTTCAAGGACAGGTTGCCTGCTTGCACTTCTTTGCAGACAAAGGAAGGAGGGACTCTTTGAGTGACAGGTGATGCTCAGCCTGGTGAAATAAACAAGAGGTCAGGTGATACAGACCTCAGGACACATGATCTGGACACTGAATGAGAATTATTGTGCCCGCAGGAGAAGTGGGTTTTGGAGGATCGATCAGGCGGATTGATCCAAATTGCTATTCCAGCAGTGAAGAAGGGGTTGACTGGTTGGGGAGTTGCCTATGCGTCCACCCTTGCCGGGGTGATAGCTCCACCACAGGAAAACCGGTCCCCCGGGTTAAAGTCACAGTCGGTGATTTGTGAAGGATTTCGGAGGATGACGAGAAGATCGACGGCATCAGCTCACCTGAAGATTCAACTCTCTCTCTCTGTCTCCATCATTATTCAGCTGCATACCACGAACTGAACTGAACTTTACTCAACATCGTAAGACTGCATCTTTTTACCCCGAGACTTAAGGAAGCTTGCTTTTTTTTCCATGCATATATATTCCACACTTTTTTTATATATATAATCATTGCTAACCTGTGTGATTTACCTACATTTATATTACTGCATTGCGTAGTTACTAATAAATATTGGTAGTTTATAGCAATACGAGACTCCAAAGTGTTTTCCATCTCTGCTGGTTTCTTTATCCCCCTCACGGGGTACATGACAGGACCAAGTTCATTCCATCAACCACAGTAGCAGAGTTTCCTAGAAGTTGCTCTTCTACTGCTACATTTTTCTGCAAGTTTGTGGCTAAAGTAGCTTTATTTGTCTTTCTCAGCAATCCTTCTGGTGTGGACAGGGCCTGATATGTGAAGTCTGATCTACGATCTTGTCGAAAGTGGTTGCCTTGGCCCTCCAAACTTTGAGTTCCCTCTGTAGAGTTTGATTTTCCAAGACAATGTCCCTTAATGATACACTTTCAGGAACCATTAACAATTTTCCTTTGCCATCTGGAAATATATCTACTGAATTGCCCAGCTCAGAGTCCAGTTTCCTACGAAGGTGCTTCCTTGTAGAATCTTGCAGGAGTGTAACTCCACCAGATAGCATGAAAGACTCAAGTTTTGTGACCAAAGAGGTGACTTGTACAATCATCTTGTTGGGTACGATATCAGTTCTGATATACTTGAAAAGGTCTTTATAGGCTTCCCTTTCAATCCATCACCATCTGTTCATCATCATTCTCTTTGTACTCAGGTTCCTTTTTCTTGATTCTGGTAAAATCCTTATAGCATGAAACATGATCGTGGGCCTCTGCAGCAACTAAGTCTCTGCTTGTTACTGCTAGAATCTTTTCATCTTCCTTTTGGGTTGCACATTCTCGTAGTGTTTGGTCAGCTCTGAGTTGTACAGCTTGTGCAAGATTTTCACGTGATTTGGAGCCCTTCAGAAGTTTCACCTTATTACAAAAAATGCAGATTTGATCATATACCCTTGCTTCTGGTGAAGATCTCCTACTTGGCCTTTTTGATGTACAGGTATTCTCACCAGCTTCATCAGTAATGCTTTCCTTTTCAGAGTCTCTGAGTCTCTCTACATGGTGAAGGGGCTTCAGCATTTTCAGTGATAGTAGATTCTTGGGACTTCTTTCTCTCCAAGTTCTTTAGCAACGTCTGAAATAGGGGCATAGTTTCTCGCTTTGGCTGCTTCAAGTAATGTTTTCCAGGATTCATAGTCTTGAGGACTAACAAAATGGTCATCATCTTCTTTTGATGTTTTCCAGTGTATGATACACTGCTTCTTAATAGATTCTTTGTGCTTATGGCTCTCCATTCTGAAGCAAAGTGATTCAGTTACTCCAGTTCTAAATCTACTCTACTTTTCTCTCTCCTCTATTATGCAGGACTATCCCACCACCACAGTACCTGAAACAGAAAGAAAATCACATTAACGTTGCTGGTGAAAAAAGCACCTGCTACAAAGGTGATATAAATGTATGTATAAATGGTGATATACAAGATATAAATGTGAAACAGAACATGAAAACAAAAGTACATCCTATGTGATGTATAGTCACTGTGTTTTCACTGCCAGTAATAGAGAACATTTGTAGAGATGCTAATTTTAACAACTTTTCCGAAAAACATATAGTCTGAGCTGTATTCCACCAATTTTCAAAGACAAAGCATCAATAATTAGAGAGAACCATCAGTTTGAAGTAGAATGCTTTATTCTGTGCTATGTATAGTTTTGAAAAGTGTGTTTTGGCATGGGGTTATAAATCGAGTGATAACACACAGAAAGCTACCACCACTGCAATGCTAACACATATTTTCTAGCACTAGGGGTGTATACCTTGCTAAAAATCACTATCAAGAATTATTTCCCCCCAAATGGTACCGGTGGCCCAAATTTGAGGTACTGGCTCACGGACTACCAGTAATTTAACTACAACTGATTTTAGACTCCCTGACCAGCAGTGGCTGGCTTGTCTTTGCTGCTCTTCTTAAATAACAGTACAACATTAGCTACCCTCAAAGTCTTCTGGAACTTCACTTGAGGCTAAAGACCTTCACCATTTCTTCCCCTAGGAACCACAAGGTTCAAGGATGCACTCAGTCAGGACCTGGGGGATTTATCCACCTTAACTGATACTAAGACTGCCAATACCTCCTCTCTGGTATGTGGTCCAGGACATGAATACTCATTTCCCTCACTGTATTAGCATCCATCACTTTTTCCACAGTAAAAACTGATTAGATAAGATTAGATAAATACTTTATTGATCCCAAAGGAAATTACAGTGTCACAGTAGCAATACAAGTCCACAGTTACATAAATACTGGAAGAGAAGAAAAAAAGAATAAAAAATAAGTTACTTCAAACAGTCTAACAGGAGGGTTCATCACTTCCCTGGCTACAGGTTGACTCATTATAGAGCCTACTGGCAGAGGGTAAGAATGACCTCATCTTGCGTTCTTTGGAATAACACTATTGTCTTAGCCTTACTAAAAGTGCTCCTCTACTCAACCAAGGTAGCATGCAGAGGGTGAGAAACATCATTCAGAATTGCCAGGATTTTCTGTAGGGCCTTTTGTTCTACCACAGCCTCCAGTGTGTCCAGTTTGACTCCTATAACAGAGCCAGCCTTTCTAATCAGTTTATTGAGCCTCTCGGCACCACCCGTGTTGATGCCATTGCCCCAGCACACCACCACTAGTGTGTACTGGCAACAACAAACTGGTAGAACATGTGAAAGAGAGGCCTGCATACTCCGAAGGACCTCAGTCTCCTCAGAAAGTAGAGGCAACTCTGGCCCTTCTTGTTCACAGCTTCTGTGTTGGTTCTCCACTCAAGTCTGTCATCCAGGTGCATCCCCAGGTACCTGTAGGTCCTCATCACATCCATGTCCTCGCCATCAATAGTAACAGACAGCAGTGCAGGCGTAGTCTTCCTAAAGTCCATCACCATCTCCTTTGTCTTACTGATGCTGAGCTGCAGATGATTCAGCTTGCACCATTTGACAAAGTCCTCCCACCAGGGCCCAGTATTCATTGTCCAGTCCTCCCTTGAAACACCCAACTATTGCTGAGTCATCAGAGGATTTCTGCAGATGACGTGACTCAGTGTTCTATCTGAAGTCCAAGGTATACAGGGTAAACAGGAAGGGAGTCAGACAGTCCCCTGTGGGGCCCCAGTGCTGCTTATATCCATGTCTGACACACAGTGCTGAAGCCGCACCAACTGTAGTCTGCCAGTCAGGTAGTCCATTATCCAAGATACAATGGAAGTGCCAGCCTGCTTTGAATGGAGCTTTTCCCCCAGCAATGAGGGCTGTATGGTGTTGAAGGCACTAGAGTAATCAAAAAACAAGATCCCCACAGTACTGCCCTGCTTATCCAAATGGGAGTAGGCTCTGTTCAGCAGGTAGATGACAACATCATCGACTCCAATGTGCTCCTGGTGGGCAAACTGCAGGGGATCATTATTCTTTTAATATTTTGCCCATCTCCTGCGGATCCACACATTAATTACCTATTCTCTCCCTAGCCACAACTTTGCTTTTAATGTACCTAAAGAATGTGTTGTAATTTTTCTTAATTCTGCCTGTCAGATCCAGCTTATACCTTCTTCTTACCCTCCTGATTTCCCTTAAGTGCACTCCTATATTTCTTATACAGGTATCCCTCACTTTTCGAAAGTTCGCTTTACGCCACTTCACTTTTACGAAAGACCTACATTAGTACCTGTTTTTGCTAACCAAAAAAAATCCGAAGAGGATTTTCGCTTTTACAAAAAAAGGCGAAAAGCAAAAATAGCGTTCAGTGTTTGTTTGCAGTGAGCCATTACAGAGGCAGCGCGCTGCCCAGCTCCTTCCCCGGGAACTACACTCAGCATCTCAGCATCAAGCCGCTTTAGCTTTGAACTGTGTCTGTGAGCATCTGTGCTTTATCTCAATTTATTTTGTGCATCCGTTAGCAAGATGTGTCCTAATGCATCAGAAAAGCCTAAGAGAGCTCGTAAGGACGTTACACTTCACGTAAAACTGGACGTAGTTAAGCATTTCGATCATGGTGAATGAAATAAAGACATTGTGTGTGCGTTGAACTTGCCTGTGTCCACCATTCATACTATATGTTAGTGTTATGTTAGGTTTCATGTGTTATTTGGTATGATTTGGTAGGTTATTTTTTGGTCTGGGAATGCTCAAAAATTTTTCCCATAAAACTAATGGTAATTGCTTCTTCGCTTTACACCATTTTGGTTTACGAAAGGTTTCATAGGAATGCTCTACTTTCAGATAGCGGGGGAAACCTGTACAACCGATTCCAGTTAATTTGGACACATCGGAACCAGTACATTATGGTCCAATTAAGCTGCTTCAATTAGCCAAAATTTCACAGAAATAGTTATAAAGCTAGACAAACTACTGTTTAACTGAGTAACAAATTACGCATTTAAATGAAATGCAGAACCAATTAGGACACTACAAATGCTACTAAAGTACTGTAAAACTGTATTAGTTTCTAATGGTTATCAATGGAGGAATTCATCTGGTGTACACTGTTATGTATAGGGTGTCCACGAAAGAGCACCACCCCTGGGGAAGGTGTTTGTCATGTCCACTCACTTTTGGTCCCCACCGGACACTCAGCTCTCATCTTTGGCTCCAAGTACTTGTTTACACGCAACTGCAGCCACACCCTGGGACACTGCTGTGACAGGCGGGCTAAATCAGGTGGGGGTAGCCGGCAGGCCTCGTACCCCAGTGAAATAGGGACATGCCTGTCCTAGCATATGATGTCAGCTCCAGTAGATGAGGCAGATGAGATCAACAGTGAGATCCAACAACTAAGAAGGCGGTTCCGCCATGCTTCATGGAGACCAGTGCACAGAAAAAGTCATGCTTATCCTCTGCATGAAAAGAAGAACTCAGTTTGTGACAGCTACTCATACCACTGGACCCTGACTTCCAAGATCAATAGAATGGAACTGTCGCAGTGCAATGGCTTTTCCACTTTAAATGCTCTCCTGCACAGGTTTCAGTGTCTGTTGGATACCATGGGCAACCAGTATGCTGCCATCTTCTTTTGATTGACTGTAAATGAACAAAATCAACTTAGACACCTAGTGCAAATAACGGACTGCCTTCATACAATCCTTTCGAGGATTGCATTCACCCAATCTTCATTTTCATTGTAACATTCAAGATGATAGTCAATACTTTGAAATTCTTCATAGTTCCTAACCTGTAAAAGTATTGAAATAGTTTCATTTTCACTCCCAGTCGTTTCTGGCATCTCCAAGTCTGAATGCTTGAAACCGCAGTGAGCAAAATAGTTCGAAATTTTCTTACTGTTTATTTCTCACCATGAGTGACAAAGGTCACGCTGTTTAAACACAAACACATGCAACCGATGCTATTTCAAAAACTGCTCGCTCTAAGCATGGTGTAGTGGCTAACAACCACACAAGTTCACACGACTGACATTAGTTAAAATCAGTTCAACAGCAGTCCCAATTAAGCAGCATAGTGTCTCAAATAAACAAAAGGAAGCCCGGCTATTTTCTCAATTAGTTTTTGTTCTTTAAGAACTGTCCCAAATAAGTGGCTGTCCTGATTAACTGATGGACCAATTAACCAGAATCCACTGTAGTTAATTGAAGAGTCCACTTGTACCTGACTGCCTTAACCAATGTATCCCTTCTTTTTCCTACCAGAGCTACAGTATTCATTTGCCTACCAGAGTCTCCTAAACTTCACCTTTGCTCTTCACCCTAGTAGGAACATGCTCTCCCTGCACTCTTGATATCACATTTTCAAAAAATCACATTCTTGCCAATCATCCCTTTACCAGCAAACAGTCTCACCCAATCAACTTCTGCAAGATCCTGCCTAATGTCTCCAAAATTGACCCCACACTGGTTTTGGACTTTAAACTCTGGACTCGTTCTATTTTTCTCCATAACTATATTAAAATTAAGAGAATTACGCTCACAGAACCCAAAGTGTTCCCCAACAGACACTTTAATCACCATACCTCATTCTCTAAGAATGCACCCTCTCTATTAGAGTCCTCGAAATATTAAATAAGAAACTTTCCAGGACACACTTAATAAATTCCACTCTGTCCAAGCCCTTCACACTGTAGGTGGCCCATCCAATATTAGGGAAGTTAATATCTCCCACTAATGCTTCCTTACTATTCTTATAAGTATCTGTACTCTCTATACATATCTGACTACTGGGAAGTTTATAATACTCTCCAAGTGACCATCTCCTTGTTTTTAAGTTTACACATATGGCCTGTTTGGATGATTTTCCAGGAGTATCTTCTCCAAGTACTGGAGTTATGTCATCCCTTATCAAAAAGGCAATTTCCCCTACTCTCTTATCTGTATCCTGGAACCTTGAGACGTCAACCTTGCCCTTCTCTCAAACATGTTTCAATTACACAATATTATCCTAATCCCCAGAGCCATTCTACATGCTGAAGTCATCACCTTACCTGATAAGTATCTTACAATGAAATAAACGCAGTTTGAACTATAGTCTTTCCTCTCTTTTATCTATCCTGACTACTAAATGCTCTGAATAGCAACAATATTTTCCCTGACTTCTCATTGTCTTTTCTACTGCTTTGGGTCCCAACCCCTTCCAATCTAGTTTAAACCCTCCCTAGTGGCACTAGCAAATTTGTCGGCTGGGATACTAGTCATCCTCCAGTTCAGGTGCAAACCTTACTTCTAGTACAGATCACTCCTGTTCTAGAAGAGATCTCAATGATCCAAGAACCCGCACCCCTGCCACCTACACCATCTCCTCAGCCAAGCGTTGTATCACTAATTCTGCTTTTTAAATATTTTCCTAACTCCCTTTACTCATTTCACAGGATCTTATGCCTTTAACCCTATGTGTTTGCACCAATTTGAATAGTGACGTTTGGCTGCTTGCCCTCCCCCTGGAGAATATTCTGCCACCGCTGAGAGACATGCTTGTCTTATGCCAACTGTGAGATCCTGCAATGTCGTGGGTAGAGCCATAGGTGGATCCTGAGTAAAACGCCAAGGGCGATAGTGCCTTTAACCACCTCTTGTTAAGCCCAATGAGATCCAACAGGCAGGTCTTTTCTACTGTTTTGCATCTGCCTGTCTCTACCTGAGCCAATACTGAGCCTCCTGAGATCCCAGTGTACAGACATGCCAACGTTTATCCACAGTACCCCAAGAATTTCTGTTCTCAACAAAAGCTCTGTGAATAAAGCTTGTCATAGAACCATGCTAGAAAGCACGTATGAGGTAAAAATACATGATGGCTTTGACTGTGATTTCAATGGTGTCATGTTTTCTCACTAGTAAATATTATAACATTCAGAAAATCCCCGGACTTTCAGTTAAACTTCCAAGCTCAAATGGATGCTGTTCTAGTTGATTTGATAACGTAGTTAGTTTGCTAACTCAGCTGTTCTAAACTGTTTACTTGGATGTAGCCTCAAGTTTATATTAAGTGCCACTTTTGACTTAACTAACAATATCCCTGTCTCACTCTATCTCCCAAAACCTATGAAATGAATTAAAACATAACTCACTGAAATAAAACTGCACGGGAGATAATCAGGTAGAATTACTAGACATCTAATCTTCCTCATTTCCGTATCACATTGCTTAGAAAATACCTGAAAGTTTGCTATTTCACCAACATATATTCAACAGCATGCAATTAGAAAGTGGTTTTAATAATTGCAGCAATTATCAAATTAAATTCTGTCCGCATAGTATCAGCATTCCCAGATCGATATTGTAAAACTTACTTATTAACACAAGAAAGATGTACGTGTGAAGGACATTTTTCATCTCAGTTTAAGCCTTAACTAACATTTGTGAAGCCCACCTGTGGAATTACTACCTGATCAATCACACCGTTGACAAGTCCACAGAAAGCTACCTCCTTCAACAGCACAGCCCTGCTAATAATGATTGCACTCTAAATAAACTGGCTCCTTTTTGATGTTTGCTTTTAACAAAGTAAGTGTACTATTTCCTCAGTTTTATTCTTTTCATGTCACCATCTCTGGTTGAAAAATGGTTGCTTAAACACCAACATTTAAAAAGCCTTTTCTAAGGCTACATCCACACTAGACCAGATAAATCTGTAACCAAAGCTTTTTCTCTTCACTTTGACCCCCCGTCCACACTGAAATGACGCTTTCCTCCCTTGAAAATGGAGATTTTCTAAAACGGTCTCCAGAGTGTGTAAATCTGAAACCGCTGGATGGGCGGTGTAGTGTGTACGGGGTAATCAGAGCTTTTTAAAAATGCTGTCATGACGTGCCGGAACAGATGGTGGCGGCAGTGTGGAATTTCATTGTTTTCTTGAACACAACCTGTTCTTTATAGCGGTCGAGGATGCAATTGTATTTGGTTTGGCACGACTCCCAGTCCACGTTCTCCACTGCTTTGCTGACTTTGTAGTCGTTTGTAACTCACAGAAGCAGCTCGACTTCATCGTCTGTCCAAACGAAGAAGTCCGGTCTGCTTTTTCCATCTGAGGTTTTCTTTGTATTCCTCAAAGACATTGTTGAAAACTTTCTTTCGCTGTTGTAGGTACACTAGTTTTTCACCAATGGAAATAGCACAATGCCGCTGCGGAAACGGAGATACTATACTGTTTCCTCTTCGCTTGTTTTCTGTAGATGGGTCCTGCACATGTCCAGTAGAAGGAGATTTGCCCAAATGCCTGTTTTAATGTGGACGAAGGTATTTTCAAAAAAGCCTGGTGTGGACGCCTATCATTTTTACGTGAAACCAGCGTTTTCAAAACTATCCGGTCTAGTGTGGACGTAGCCTAAGATCCTACATGATCAGTGACACCATAGACTACATTTGCATTAAAAGCATATAATTCAACACGAACGTTTGCTCAGTGATTCCAGGGTGAACCTGTCTGAACCAACAGTGAATGTCTAAGTACAACCATATCGTTTCTTGTTTATAACTCAGCCACTGGCAAGGTCAATCTAATGGCTAAAGGATAAATGGATACATGAGAATCAGTCACTATATAAGGCTTAAAATCACACATCAGGAAGCAGAAAAATTTTCTTCTTGAGAGTTTTACAGCAATCCAACAACTTTATGAAAGCTTTTACTGATCATTTTTCTGATACCTAGTTTGCTTATATAAATTAAATCAAATTACTCAAGCTAATATGAACTCAGTTTCAGTTGGTTCCTCATTAAGAATAATTCATCCAAGACTCTGGATTATCAACCAGCTACTCCACCAAAATTCAGATGGGGGCCATAAAAGGCGTGAACCAAGAAAGGTTTCAGTGAAGCCATTACAACAGCGTTTGCAGAGCAAAACAATATGCTAATTGAGAACAAAAGTATCAGCTAAAGTCTGAACTATGTGAGATGAAAATGGGCTTATGGACTTCTTGTATCCCTGCACACCTGAGTTGTGAGCAAAATCCAGTCAGTTGTCAATGCATCTTCTGAATCTCTCAAAAGGAAGTGCAATCACTGGGCTGCACAAATCAGCCAAGGAGATTCTTGCAGTAATAGCTGTAAGCCAAATGCCAAGCAGAGTGGGTAATGTTGCAAAACACCAGGAACCCACGCAGCACCAGACAGTTTGAAATTCTTTGCAGGAAATCAACTCATCTACAGTAATGGCAATTTGGAGCAATCCAAGTTTGACAAATCAACTGTAAAAAAACTTTTTGAAGTGCAGTTACATGTAATACAATAAGTTGCAAGTTAAAAAGAATGCTTTTCAGTTCCGCAGAACAGTGAAAACCCCACATTAAAGGAACTTGCATTCTTTGCAGGACCTTGACTATCTCTTTGAATCAGTTGAATTTGGAGGATTCCACCAAATAATATGCAGTAGCTATACTGCCCCTAGAAAACTCCCTCAAATTGCAACACAATTATAGCCAAACAATCTGTTCTTGTGATGCTAGTTTGGGGATAATGTTAGCCAGAGCAGTTAGGATAACCCCCTTCCTCCTCTTCAAAATAGTTCCATGGGATAACTTATATCCATTTGAGACAGCAATTTAAACAAAACCTGCACTGGAGCATCAACCTGGATTTTTGTGGTTCTCTCTGGAAAAGCAATCTTAACCTGGAACATTTTGTTCTCAAAAGCAAAAGTACTACTAGCTGATCAACAAGTAGCAAGCTGTCCTGAAAGTACCGTGCAAAGTAGATACTCAGTGATTTAATAAAAACCTGTTATGTTTTGTAACTTCAAAACACCAAACTAATTCAAAGAAAGAGAGCTGAGAATCTGAGTCTAACTTTGTGTTTACTTTAAGCAAGGCACAGACACATCGGTAGCATTACGATGCATGCAATTCACTTATTTTAACAAATAACACGTAATGAATCTTTTTAACAAAAAAGTTAATAATATATCTAAAATGTTACTCAAGTAGTTTGAGAAATTGATGATCAATGCCATCAGGTTGGAGGCTACCCAGACCGGAATATAAGGTGTTGCTCCTCTAACCTGCGTGTGGCCTATTTGCGGCAGTAGAGGAGGCCATGAACTGACATTAAGACTGTAAGACAAAGGAGCAGAATTAGGCCATCTGGACCATCAAGTCTGCTCTGCTATTCAAGCATGGCCGATCCTTTTTTTTCCCCTCCTCCTCAACCCCAGTTCTCAACTTTCTCCCCGTAACCTTTGATGCCGTGTCCAATCAAGAACCTATCAATCTCTGCCTTAAATACACCCAATGATCTAGCCTCCATAGCTGCTCGTGGCAACAACTTCCACAAATTCACCACCCTCTGGCTAAAGAAATTTCTCCACATCTCTGTTTTGAAAGGGCACCCCTCTATCCTGAGGCTTCACTTTTTTCTCCTCTCCCCCCTCCCATCTTCTTGCTCTAACTTCTCATCTTTCTTTCCCAGTCCCGATGTAGAGTCTTAGCCCAAAACACCGAGTGTTTACTCTTTTTCATAGATGCTGCCTGGCCTGCTGAGTTCCATCAGCATTTTGTGTGTGTTGCTCGGATTTCCAGCGCCTGCTGATTTTCTCATCTTTCGTCTTCGCATCTACTTTCACAAGCAGTTTTTTTGTCTCCCACTTGAAGTTCATGCAATAACCTTAATGTACTCACAAGAGCTGAATGCTTACAAATTTCCTGAAGCTCCTTTAACTGTCTTCCAGCTTAAAACCAAGCCATATTTTGCATAACAACTGCTTGATTAACATATCAGATACCTACTCAGATATGTTGCCTACAAAAATTGTTCTAGTCATATCCATGCACTTGTCACTTTCATGCCTCCTTGGTTCAACCTGAGGCACAGAGGTGGACACCAACACCAACACCTGTTTGCTCTCTGTTGGGCAACGGTTCATTGTGTACAGCTTGGAGACGGTTGCTGCAACATCCATTATCTTTCTTCATTCAGTTTCAGTTGACACTTTTACAGGGGATGTGGCAGGGAAACAGTGAATGGATCTCCAATCAAGTTGCAGTTGTCTCAACCAATCATGGCCCTACAATGCTGGGGCTCCTGTTTTTAACCATATACAAGCCTAATGTGGCTTGTTGGTTGTTGTAGTTCATTGTTACAAATGTCATTCCCATGAGTTAGCATTTCTTCTGTATAGGCTTAGTTGGATATCTGTAGGCTGCAGTTCAGCATCTTTGAAATGCTATTCAAGCTCATTTTGTGGAATGACTGAAACACCTGAGTCAGTGCCCAATTCCAATTAATGTGCCGTTCGATTCTGGTGGAAGCCATGTTGCTTATCTATTGTTAAATTACACATTGTAAATCTCATGGTTACACAGTCCTGTGTCAGTCTCACCATTATCAGATTTTTCATCAACACTGTGTAGTCTAATGCTCTTTTTGAAACTGCAACTTGACTCTATGTTTTTCTCTTCTCTGTGCAGTATATTTGTTTTTGTCTGCCCAAACTTCTGTGTATGTTTCCTAGTTAGTCGCATTTTCTGCAAGTTTCATTGATCTGGTGGACGTGAGCCCCTGCCGCAACGGTAACATGATTTCTTTGGCCACGCCGGTTTCTGTTTAGACATTGCAATTTTGTTCACACTCACTTTCATTCCTCACATTCAGCTCAACTGTGTCTCTGTGTTCAGCTTCTATTGATACAGCTATTTCAATTGCTCTTTTAAATATAAGTTGTGCTTAAGTTAGGAGCAGTTTTTGAATGCTTTCTTGTAAGATTCCACATATTAAACAATCTCTCAGTACATCATTAAGCCCATCATTGAAATGACTATGCTCAGATAATATATTCAGTTCAATCATGTAAGCTGAAACAGACTCCCCTTCCTTTTGATTCTGCTTATGAAGCCTAAATCATTCTGCACTCAAAGATTTTGGTTCTGAATGTTCCTACATTACTTTCACAGTACAGCAAAGCTCATTTTGGCTGGTTTGATTGGAGCAATAAAACTTTGAAGTAAACTGTATGCAATTAAACTCAATGCACTCAGCAAAATTAGTACTCGTTTCTCATTGGCTTTTTTATCTGCTTCAAAATATTGTTCAATTAGCTCAGTATATTAACCAATTACCTGTTGAGACATCGAACATGTCAATCTTTCCAACGTAGCCAGCCATTTTTATTTATGACTATTATCACCTGGTACTCACTGTTTATGAACCTGTGAATTTGCACATTTTCTGCCTCAATTGTCTCTCCACATGCTGTGCTGCTCTTTTTTTAGTCAACCGTTCCTCAATGCACTTTTTAAAAAAAAACTCAAATGGCTCGCTGCGCTTCAACAGGTCATTCACCTCAGGTTCATTTAAGAAACAAACCTGATTGCCACAGTAATATTTTGTAACTTCAAAGCATTAGTACAAAGGAGAACAAGAGAGTCAGGAATGTGAGTCTAACTTCATGTTTCACTTTAAGCAAGGCATGCACATTTCACAGGGTAGCATCATGACACATGCAACTCACTTATTTTCACATGTAACCCATAATGAATTACTTAAACAAAGAATGTTCAATCAACAATATATTTACAAGATTACTCACATATCACTGAACTATTAAATACACAACAAAATCTACTCAGCACACATTATGGGTCTAGTCCTGTATCATTTCCACTTTACAACTTATTATCACACAAGGCTTATTGGCTTATGTGCTTTATATGTACTTCAGTAAGGTTTTGATAAAGTTCCACATGATAGGATTAGATCATATGAAATCCAGGAAGAGCTGGCTAATTAGATACACAAATGGTAAGATGGAATTAAACAGAGGGTGATGACTTCTCGGACTGGAGGCCTGTGACTAGTGGTGTGCAGAGGTCGGTGCTGTGCCCACTGTTGTTTGTCATCTTTATCAACAATTTGGTTAAGAATGTAAAGGCATGGTTAGTAAGTTTGCAAATGATACTAAAATATGTGGTATAATGGATGATGAAGAGGTTATCATAAATTACGATTACGAGGGGCGGGGGGGGCGCTTGATTAGCCAAGTAAAGGCAAATAGGGTTCAATTCGGATAAGTGTGTTATGAAAGTCAAACAAGAAAGCACAGCAGCACATCCACTTCCTAAGAAGATTGAAGCAAGCAAGGTCCCCCCATCTTAACTGTGTTTTACAAGAGCACCATTGCAAACGCCCTGACGAGTTGCATCTCCATCTGGTATGGAAGTAGTCAACCATTGGACCTGAAGTCCCTACAAAAGATTGTGAGAACAGCAGAGAGGATCATAGGGGTCTCCCTACCATCCATAGTGGACATTTATCAGGAGCACTTTGTAAACAGGGCCCTTAGTATTGTTAGGGATCTCAATCATCCATCCAGCATCCTCTTTGACTTTCCACCATCAGGCAGGAGAATATGATACATAAAAAGAAGAATGGTCACAATGAGGAAGTTTCTTCCCCCAGGCCATTAAGCTTCTGAACTCCCTGCCGCATCATATTCGAAGTGTCACTGATTAATCTGTTCTGTACCTTATAATATTTAATATTTATTGCACTTTAGTTTGTTATTTATGTGCGTTTCATCTGTAGATTTTATCCTTACCTTTATAAATTGTTGTATGTTATGTGTACTACTGTGCTTTACACCCTGGTCTGGAGAAATGTTGTCTCATTTCTATATACATTATATTGTTATATACATTACATTGTTATATGTGTTATATACATGTATATAGTTAAATAACAATAAATTTGACCTGAACCTTGAAATGCATGTAGAACTTTCACAATGAATGGCAGGGCCATGGAATACAAGTACGTGGTTCACTGAAAGTGCAGTCACAGGTGGACAGGGTGGTGAAAAGGCTTTGGCATGCTTGCCTTCATAAGTCAGAGTTTTGGGTATAAAGGTCGGAAGGTCATAGAGCAATTCCACAGAATACTGGTGAAACCGCAACTGAGGTATTCCATTCAATTCTGTTCACCTGGCTGTAGGAAAGATGTAACTAAACTGGAAAGAATGCGTGAAGATTGCCAGGACTTGAGGGACTGAGCTATAGGGTGTAGGGGACAAAGAGGTGATCTTATAGAGGTATACAAAGCATGAGGGGCATAGTTAGGATGAATGCACCCAGGGTTGAGGAATCATGAACTAAAGAGCATAGGTTTAAGGTGAGAGGGGAAAGATTTAATAGAAAATCAAGGGTCAGCTTTTTTCCCCCAGCAAAGGGTGATATGGATCTGTGTGGAATGAGCTATCAAAGTGGTTAAGACAGGCACAGCAGCAAATTTTATAAAACAGTTGGATAGGTACATGATAAGAAAGGTTTAGAAGGTCATGGGCCAAATGCTGGCAAATAGGACTAGTTTGTATGGGGCATTTTGATTGGCAGGGAGAATCTAAGGCATGAAAATGAAAATACGATGACGGAAAGATTAATGTCTATCTTTCAGAGCAATGGCCTGCACTTTGCTTCTACAGATAGCAAAAATCAGCAAAACAATCAGAAAAAATACATTGCCTATTTGTTCCAGATCATAAAATAGTCCTAAATGTCTTAGTTACATAGACAGTAGTAGTTCAATATTTGCATTTTTTGGAAATCACAGAAGTTACACCTCAAATAGCATTGTATCAAATAAAGGGGAAATCTCAGCCTAGAAAGCATTCTTCAATGTCTTTCACTGTTTATTCTCAAAACCCAGTCTTTTTGCTGGCATGTGAAATGTGAATGGAATCTCCAGTGTGCAGTTTTGCTACCTCTCCAAGTCCATCAGCTCTGCTCTGCACGAATAAAATGATGAAGTGAAAGATTTATACCTTGTGCACCATGTCCTTTGAACTCTTTAGCTTTGAACATGATTCGCACTTCACATGCCAGCAAAAAGACTGGGTTTTGAGAATGAACAGTGAAAGGCATTGAAGAATGCTTTCGAGGCTGAGATTTCCCCTTTATTTGGTATCTTTGACATGTCAGGTTATCAAATGAATGGGCAGACAAGTGCTGCTCTTCTGGCTTTCACTTGTTTAGGTTAAAAACCTTGACAGTAACTGATCCAACACAAAGACAGTATTGAAAATCCGGACAGCTCTAGCTATAGTATAGAAGTCAACAGCAATAATAGGAGTAAATCCAAGCAACACACATCAAAGTTGCTGGTGAACGCAGCAGACCAGGCAGCATCTGTAGGAAGAGGTGCAGTTGACGTTTCAGGCCGAGACCCTTCGTCAGGACTAACTGAAGGAAGAGTGAGTAAGGGATTTGAAAGTTGGAGGGGGAGGGGGAGATCCAAAATGATAGGAGAAGACAGGAGGGGGAGGGATAGAGCCAAGAGCTGGACAGGTGATAGGCAAAAGGGGATATGAGAGGATCATGGGACAGGAGGTCCGGGAAGAAAGACAAGGAGGTGGGGGGGGGGGGACTCAGAGGATGGGCAAGAGGTATATTCAGAGGGACAGAGGGAGAAAAAGGAGAGTGAGAGAAAGAATGTGTGCATAAAAATAAGTAACAGATGGGGTACGAGGGGGAGTAGGGGCCTTAGCAGAAGTTAGAGAAGTCGATGTACATTCCATCAGGTTGGAGGCTACCCAGACGGAATATAAGGTGTTGTTCCTCCAACCTGAGTGTGGCTTCATCTTTACAGTAGAGGAGGCTGTGGATAGACATGTCAGAATGGGAATGGGATGTGGAATTAAAATGTGTGGCCACTGGGAGATCCTGCTTTCTCTGGCGGACAGAGTAAATCCAAAGCCATTTTTGAAAAAGTAATCCTTTTTACTTTGGTGCAATGAAACCATTTCTTTATTTAAATTGTCTAGAAATTTTCTTGAACCCAAAAGGAAAAATTCGTTGGGGGGGTGGGGGGGGTAGTCATGTTTGTGCTCCATACACAGATGGATTGGAGTCAAATTGTCACCTTTATTTATAAGGGCAGATCAATGGACAGGATGACATTTTTTTTTAAGTTTATTTTATTTAGAGATACAATGTGGAACAGGCCCTTCTGGTCCAATGTGACATGCTGCCCATCTATTTAATTCTAGCCTAGTCACAGGACAATTTACAATAATCAAATTAACCTACTAACCAGTACGTCTTTAGACTGTGGGAAGAAAGCAGAGCACCCGGAAGAAACCCATGCATCACGTTGAGAATGTACAAAGTCTTTACAGATGGTGCTCGAACTGCACCCTGAACTCTGACAACCCGAGCTGGAATGCATTGCACTAACCCCCTTGCTACCGTTGCACCCCGGCATCTGCCCAAGGAGCTTTGAAGGTGTTTCAACGTTCAAATTAGATCCAGTGATATACATTTTTTTTTAATATAGGACATGGACATGGCTACCAAGGTAAATAATCTTTTTCTTCTCTTGAATCACCTGTAAAGGTTGTAGTGAGCTACGTTCTTGATCTGCTTTAATGTTCCTAGTGACAAAAAGGGAATGTCAGGATTTAGGCCTAGCAACACAAATCCAACTCAGGATAATGTAAATTTGGAAAGAAACTAGTAAGTGTTTCTCTTCCCTTGAGTCTACTGCCCTTTATCCACCTTGGGATAATGCAATTTGTCCATCAACAACGTAAAACACAATTAATATAGTTATTTGATTTTGATAATACTGATTTCAGTTTTATCAGGAGTCCTTAATGCTATATTCTTTCACAGCTGTCCTGATATCAAGGGTAGTCACCATCACCTTACTTCTGAATTGTTCTTTTTTCCAAATTTAGATCAAGTCTGCAATGTGGTATGAAGACAAGTGGTCCTGGTTAAACCTATCTGGATGCAATTAAATAAACAAATTACATTTTATAATGCTGATCTAATGCCTTACGCTTGTTTGATGAGGTCAGAATTACCTGGATTATTTACCCTTCCCTTTTGTGCAATTTTACACCTTATCAGATACATGTTGGTTACAACAGCTAGACTAGACATGCTGCTGGTTCTAGAGTAAGGATCTTCAGTACTGCATTTGGGATGTTGTCAAATTCCCTTGGCCATTACTATTTGGACTGATAGGTCACAACTATTTCTTGTCATGACAAAGAGTGAATCAAATGCTGTCAACTGACTTCCATTACAATGATGACTCAAGAGGAATACGAGTTGAATCTTCCAGCCACTCCTCCTGCTTGAAGATAGCTTTAAATGCTTCAGCCTTTTCACCAGTCTGTTGGGTAGAGTAGCACGCATATTTTCAACCAAAGGCTAGACGAGGAAGTGTTTATTTCTTGTTGTAGGACCAGAGTACTTCACCATAAAAACACCACTGCTGAAATAGTCACAACTCTCCAATACCTTTAGACCCAACTTTAACCAGACTCAGAAAGTGGTCAGACAAACTGTTAACTTGTTCTCCATCCTTAGACTCCATATTTTAATGAGGTGTGACCTCATAAATAGTCAACGATACCTGAAATGCTGAGACAAGGAACCAATCAGGCATTATATCCTTGCAATGCATCAATGTTCTTCAGAGATATTATCATATTGGTTGGTAACCACCTCTAGTAATAGCTTATTTTCCAATGCATCATCACAACCACAGCACTCACTGCAGTCTTCTCCAACATTTTACAATATTATCTGAAGATTATGTGATCACCTTGCACACCCACAATTAGATCCCCTTTTCCATCACCTCAGTCAATTCTCCTGTGTATTTGTCCTGACGGCCCAAAACAGCAGTTTCAATTTTATCTAGCTCATTACCAGGGAATTCCGTTATCTTTAGCCTCTAGTATGTCCTCTGCCTTACTGTCATTGACTGTACTGGCATGTGAAAAGTCATTTATTTCCAAGTAGTGTTTTACTGTAATTCAATAGATGACTACTTGTACTAGCAGCAAGCCTGCAGTTTTACTTTGAAATCAACAGATCAGGAATTAAATCTTAATGATTATACAGACCATCAATTTCAGTCATGTGGTCACTCACAGTTATAAGTGACGATTTAATAAAGAATTGTGACAGTCAAAACAAAAGTGCGCAGATAAACCAAATTTCTAATGTGGTTCCTACCGAGTTGGTGACTCTGCAAATATACGTGGATTTGTGTGTACGTACGCACATACACATGTGTGAATGTGTCTATTGAGACTGAACAAGAAAGCAAGAACAAGATTAGGTTATGTACTCAAGTAACCAATTGACATTCAGTATCTTGGCCTAAACATGGTCATCTAGGGGTAAATGTCATAAATACCTGGTCAGCACATGTGGAACCATATCCTAAAACGGGTGCAATTGTTTAAGGGATAGAAGAAAAAAATTGTCAAGAAGGGAAACAAAAAAAAAAGAAATCAAGAGAAGGCTGAATGTCTATTTTATGCATATTTTCAGGTTAAATTATAAAATCTCTCCTCTTTAAGCATACAACAGCATGGCCCCATTGTTGACATTATAGTAATATCAAAAACTTCTTATTACAAACTACAAATTGACTTCATTTGTCAGGTGTGATATTTTGCAACAAGTAGAGGGAGGATTGGGTGCAACAATGAACCAAATTAATATTCTTTTTACTCTGTAACCTGGATTTAAATTCAGACAAGACTGCTGGGTACTTCCCTCACTGCCAGGTGTAGAAATCCTCCACAAAATGCATCTGTGCAGCATCAGCATGATAGGTAAGCATGAAGACTTGCTACACTCACAACACGCTGGAGGAACTGCTAAACCAGAGTACCAAGCTGACCACAAACCGGGTTGACAATGGAAATGGAAAATTACCGCACTGATGCACTAGGAACAGCTCATCTCAACTGAAATAATTTGAGGCAAATGACTGTAACATTTAATAATGTTACAATGGAATGTGCAACATTGCAGTAGGATGCAAGTCATATTTCCACTGCTAATAACTCAAATATCAATATCAAATGAAGGCGGTCATTCATCCCCCATTGTCCTTGATCTTGCTCTCAGAACGTGCTATCCTAAAAGAACCGTTGTTGTGTTGTCTCCAACATTCTCTATTTTGCATATTTTCAATGCCCATCTGAAAGTAACCTCTGAATTTGTTTTCATTATTCTTTCAGTCAGGGCATATCAAACCATACTGTTTGCTTAAAAAAGATCTCATCTTCCTCTGATTTTTTTCAAGTGTTCCAAAAGATCTTATTTATATATCCTGCAAACAAGCGGCAGGCTTAGCTCAGAGGGCATTTGCAGAAAGCGCTAACCTGATAATTCTACAATTTTCTAACATTATTATTTAAACTAACCAATGAGAGTATCAACATATTAAAATAGGTTTCATAAACAACAAAACCACCTCTTCATTTGATGCCATTTCTATTCAGGTTTTAAACCTTGCGCTGACTATTTCAGCATCTGGATGTTTTGTTGGACATGAATCTTGTGTAAAAGTTAATGTACCTAGCAAGAGGGACTAAAAAAAACCCAATTTTTCACATTATTCTCATTGCCCTTGAGTCGTAGGTTAAAAGGGAAGAAGAGATAAAGCTGAGAGCAAATTGTTTTCAATCTGCTCATGACATTTTCTGTTCTCCTCTCTTCCATTAGGGAAAAGATACAAAAGCCTGTAAGTACATACCACCAGGCTCCAGGATAGCTTCTACCCTGCTGCGATAACAACCTTAAATGGTACAGTAAAATAGACTCTTGATCTCACAACTTGCACGTTATGTTTACCTGCTCTGAATTTGTCTGTAGCTGTTACACTTCATTCCTCATTCTGGTATTGATTTACCTCGTTTTACTCTGATTTGCTCTGTATGAATAATATGCAAGTCAAGCTTTTCACTGTACCTTCAGTACACACGACAATAATAAACCAATTTCACTTCTATAAAATCTAAAAGTGAGGCATCAAGTGCCCTGAAAGGTTCCAGGATAGCTGTTTAGCGGAGAACAGATAAGCTAACTAACGAACCCTGGATATTTATCCCTGAATCAATGTTCATAGGAGTCGGATCTTCATTTTGCTCTATTGTTGGAGCCTACTCTGTGCAAAACTACATGCTGCATTTCCCACATGTAAATGAGCTGGATTGTTTGAGCTGACATCTAATCACTATACGTTACAGACAAAGAGACACACAAGAGCGACTACAGATGCTGGAACTCAACAGGTCAGCCAGCACCTATGAACATTTGACATATTGGCCGATGCCCATCATCAGAACTGGAAAGAAAGAGGGCAGAAGCCAGAATGAAAGGGTGGGTGGGGAGAGTGAGAGGAGTACAAACTGGCAGGTGATAGGTGAATCCAGGTGAGGGAGAAAGGAAGGAAGGTGAAGGATGCAGGAGGGGTAAGAATTATGTGGAAAATGGGAGGTGGTGGTAGATAACTCCTTCTCAGGAGGTGGAGACAGAGAGATCAATAAAGGAGAAGAGGTGTCAGGAATGCAGCAAGTGAATTTGAGGTAAGGGTGGAAGTTGATCAAAATCGATGAGCTCTGTAAAAGTGCAGGAACCAGCAGTTAATGTCATGTAGAAGGAGTTGGGGACCATTACAGGAGTAGGTTTGGAACATGAATTGTTCCATGTAGCTAATGAAAAGGCAGGCATTGATGAGGCCCTTGCGAGTGCCCATGGCTTCTCTTTTGGTCTTGAGGAACTGAAAGGAGCGAAAGAGAAGTTGTTAAGAGTGAGAACCGCCTCTGCCAGAAGGAGCAGGGTGGTGGGGGACAGAAACTGACTGTGTCTGTTACCAAAAAAGATGCAGAGATCCTTGAGGCCTTCCTGATTGGGGGGTGGAGGGGGACAGAAGTGTACAGGGACTGGACGTCCATGGTGAAAATGAGATTGTCAGAGCTTGGGAACTAAAAGCTTAAGTGGTGGAGAGCATACAAAATGTCACATGGGGAGGTTCTGAACCAAGGGGACAAGATTGAGTAAAAATACAAGGACACATGATCAGTGGGGCAGCGACAGGCAGAATCAATAGGCCTACTGGAGCAATTATGTCTGTGGGTCTTGGGCAGGAGGTAAAAATGGGTAGTGCAGATTTGGAAGCTGTAGAGGGGCAATATCAGGAGGCGTTGAGGTCGGTAATGGTGCAGGAGGCAGTGGCCTGATGCTTATTAGTGGGAACACACACAAAATGCTGGAGGAACTCAGCAGTTTAGGCAGCATCTATGGAAAAAAAGTACAATCGATGTTTCAGGTTACACTGTACTGCGAGGCAAAGAGTCCATCTTATTGTGTAAGACATTCATTCAAGATCTGGTAACAATAGGATAGAAGTGTCCTTGAGTCTGGTGGTATATGCCCTTAGGCTTTTCTATCTTCTGCCTGATGGGAAAGGAGAGAAGAGAGAATGTCCCGTGTGGATAGGGTCTTTGATTATGCTGGCTGCTTTACTAACACAGTGAGAAGTATAGGCAGAATCATAGAAGGGAGTCTGGTTCCTGTGATACGTCCATAGCTCTGCAGTTCTTGCAGTTACATTTTGAGCAGTTGCCATACCAAGCCATTATGCCTCCAGATAGAATACTTTGTATGGCACATCAATAAAAATTGGTAAGGGTCAACAGAGCCTTGCCAAATTTCTTTAGCTCCCGAGGAAGTAGGGGTTTTGGTGAACTTTCTTGGCCGTAACATCAACATGGTTTGGCCAAGACAGTATATTGGTGATGTTCACACCCAAGAACTTGCAGCTCTCAGCCTCAGCACCATTGATGTAGACAGGAACACACGCACCGCCTCCTTCTGAAGTCAATGAAAAGTTCTTTTGTTTTGTTGCCATTGAGGGAAAGCTTGTTGTCACGGCACTATAACACTATGCTCTCTATCACCCTCCTGTACTCCGACTCAATGCCATTTGAGAAGTGGGCCACTATGGTGGTGTTATCTGCGAACCTGTACATGTAGTCAAAGCAGAATCACGGCCATGCATTCATGAGCATACAGGGAATACAGTAAGGGGCTGAGAACACATCCCTGTGGAGCACCAGCGTTGTCGCCTATCCTGACCGATTCTGGTCTGTTGGTCAGGAAATCAAGGGTTCAGTTGCAGAGGGAATCACTGAATCCAAGACACTGAGCTCAGAGTTTGTAATGAGTTTGTTTGCAATAACAGTACTGAAAACAGAAATGCAGAGGTGGGTTAGGGAAAGTGGGTTAGGAGGGAACGGGTCTTAGAGGAGTGGAGATGAGTACCTGAAATACTTATGTAACTAAGTCACAATGCTTGTCAGTTGATGAATATCATTCAGTGAAAGTGCTGAACACCCCATTGAGAATGATAGGCTCAATATGTGGCAAAAACAGCAACATTCATCATTCATTGGGACATAGAAGTCACCTGACTAGCCTTTACACATGCTAATGATGATTAATTAAAGTCAAACACACCAAAAAAAATCCTAAACACGATAGATTCTGGAGAAGCTAGAAACTCTGCAGAGGAGGGATGAGGTGAGAAGTTGGGAGATGATAGGTAGAAAAGGTTAAGGGCAGAAGAAGGAATCTGATAGGAGAGGGAAGTTCATCACGGGAAAAAGGGAAGAAGAACGAGCACCAGAGGGTGGTGGCAGTCAGGTAAGGAGAAGAGAAAGGGTAAGAGGTGTGGCAAATGGGGAATGGAAAAAGACAGTAGGAGGAGGGGGTAGAAGTTACCAGAAGTTAGAGAAATCGATCTTCATGCCATCAAGTTGGAGGCTACCCAAACAAAATTTTAAGATATTGCTCCTCCAACCCAACAGTAGCCTCACCGTGGCAGTAGAGGAGGCCAGGGACCAACATTGGACTGGAATTAAAATGGCTGGCCACCAGGAAATCTTGCCTGATGAAGGCAGAGTGAAGGTGCTCGACAAAGTGGTCTGTCATTCTACATCAGGAGTCACTAACGTAGAGGAGGCCGCACTGGGTGCACCTGATACAGCAGATGATAATACAAGAAAAATAGCTTATTTTGATGGAATTTAGCAGAATACTGGATTTGATGGTACTGCTTTCAATATGGTCAGTTTCACTCATTAGTTAGACAGCAGTCTCCTGTTATTGGTATTTGACATTGTGATATATTTGAAATGCATGCTTTCTATTTATTGATGTAATTTGAATTACCCAGGTTAAAATAATGTAAATCCCAGATCTACAACACGCAGGAACAGCAACAAACCCTCTCTTGTTTAAGAAGGCAACAAGGGCAAACCAGGAAACTATAGCCCTGTGACACTGTACATCAGTGGTAAGGAAATTGCTGGCAAAGATACCTTAGGGTAAGACACAGACATATTAGGGATAGTCAGCATGTCTTTCTGTGGTAGACATTATGTCTTACAAACTTAACTAAGCTTTTTGAGGGGCAGACAATGGTGATTAGACGAGGATAGGATAGTGGATGTTATCTACAAGAACATTGGTAATGCAGTCAACAAGGTACTTTGTTGTAAACTGATCCAAAAGATTAATTCATGAAATCCACAATGACTTGGTAGATTAGATTGAAAATCGGCTTGGCCATAGAAAAGAGAGAGTAATGGTGGTGTTATTCCAACTGAAGGTCTGTGACCAGGGTTCTGCAAGAATCAATACTGGGGGCTCTGCTGTTTGTGATATCTGTGCATTGGTGGAAATGAAGGCAACTCAATCAATAATTTTGCAGGTGAAACAAAATGAGCCCCCAAGAGAGCCGTGGATAGTGGGGAAAGCTGTCAAATGATACAGCAGGATATAGACCAGTTGAAAATGTGGGCAGTGAAATGGTAGATGGAGTTTAATCTATAAAAGTGAGGCATTGTAATTTAGGAAGTTAAGAGGTAGGTAAACAGTTAATAGCAGGTCGCTTAGAAACACTAATGTACAGAGGACAGTGTTAAAGATGGAATGTGAATATTCTCTTGCTAGAGGTACCATCTCTACCTTTAGCAAAAAAGAAATACTTGTGTTTTATGTTGTGCCTGCCATATCCTTTCAGGATGGCCTAAATTCCTTGCAGCCAATGAAATCCTTTTGCAAGGGGATTAACCAATTTTGGGTCAATTAATGTATTTTTTGCAGATTTAATTTAAACTCAGTAACTGACCCCAGTCTTATTCTCACCTAATTTTCACACATGATCATTGATCAGTGCAAGAGTCACAAATGGCAAGATCCGAGAAAACTTACAAACAAGAGAAAATTTGCAGATGCTGGAAATCCAAGCAGCACAAAATGCTAACTCAACTAACTCAATGCAGTTAACAGACTTTGGTTTTGCTTGAAACAGTGGAATCTACTTAAGAACAGTCGTCTAGAACTTAAGCATAATTATTTTTTATATATCTGCATCAACTTCTCAACTACTTCAAATCATAGAAAAATTATAACACAGACCATTTACCCATTGAGTCCATACTACCTGAGAAAGAGCTATTTAGCATAATCTACCTCCCAGCATTTGAGTCATTGCATTAGCTCCTCAAACACAATCCACATCGTTTATAAATGTTGAGAATACTATCACTCTTTCAGAGAGCAAGTTCCAGACCACCACCGTCCTCTCAGTGCAATAGCTCTCCTCCTCTCACTTCCAATCCTTTTACCAATTACTTTAAATCAATGCAAACTGCTTTTGTCCCCTGAGCTATGATGACCCGCAATACATTGTACAAATGATCCAATTGCACAAATTCTTAGGCAGATCAGTGTACATCTGTAACTAATGGTGATATTTCACTTGAAACATCAATTTTTATTACCTAACACTGTTATTAAATCTTTCAACACCCACTCTTGCTTGGATACTTCAGTCTCACTTGCAAACAGACACCTCGAGACTTCTCTGGGATTAGATTGCACTTTGTGCGAATGCACTGAGATGGTAGTGTAGAGGGAAAAAGTAATGGAACATAGAACAGTGCAGCAGAATATAGGCCCTTTGCACCAACCTTTTAACTCTCTTTAAAATCAATCTAACCCTTTCCTCAGACATATACCTTGATTTGTTTTCATCCAAGTCCCTATCAAAGAGTCTCTTAAATATTACTAATACTGTACATCTGCCTTTACAATAGACAATAGGTGCAGAAGTAGACCATTCGGCCCTTCGAGCCTGCACCACCATTCTGAGATCATGGCTGATCATTTACTATCAATACCCAGTTCCTGCCTTGTCCCCATAACCCTTGATTTCCCCTATCCATAAGATACCTATCTAGCTCCTTCTTGAAAGCATCCAGAGAATTGGCCTCCACTGCCTTCTGAAGCAGCGCGTTCCACACCTCCACAACTCTCTGGGAGAAGTTGTTCCTCCTCAATTCTGTCCTAAATGACCTACCCCTTATTCTTAAACCATGCCCTCTGGTACTGGACTCTCCCAGCATCTGGAACATATTTCCTGCCTCTATCTTGTCCAATCCCTTAATAATCTTATATGTCTCAATCAGATCCCTCCTCAATCTCCTTAATTCCAGCATGTACAAGCCCAGTCTCTCTAACCTCTCTGGCACCAACTCTGGCAGTGCATTCCTGCACTTACCACTCTGTAAAACAATCTATGTCTGACATCCCTCCATTTTTCCCTCCACTCACCTTAAAATTATGCTCTCTTTTATTAGCTATCTCTGCCCAGGGAAGAAGTCTTTGGCTATCTACTCTATCTATGCCTCTTATCATCTTATACACCTCTATCAAATAACCTCTCATCCTCCAACACTCTAAAAAGCCCTAGCTCGCTCAACCTATCCTCATAAGACATGCTCTTTAATCTAGACAGCATCTTGGTAAATCTCTTCTGCATCTTCTCTAAAGTTTCCAATTCCTTCCTATAATTATGTGACCAGAACTGAACACACTATGCCAAGTGTGGTCTAACCAGGATTTTATAGAGCTGTAACAAATATCTTGCGGCTTGGTGAACTCAATTCCCCGACTAACGAAACCACTTTTCCACTTCCTCATCCAGGTCATTTATAAAAGTCACAAAGAGCAGTGGTCCCAGAACAGTTCCCTGCAGAATACCACTGGTTGCTGACCTCCAGACAGAACATGCTCCACCTACCACCATGCTCTGCCTTCGGTGGGCAAGCCAACTCTGAAACCACACAGCCAGGTTTCCCTGGATCCCATGCCTCCTGACTTTCTGAATTGAGCCTCCCATAGGGAACCATGTCAAATATGTTACAAAAATCCATATATACCACATTTACTACTCTACTCTAGTCAATGTGTTTTGTCACTTCCTCAAAGAATTCACTCAGGTTCACGAGGCACAACCTGCCCCTCACGACGCTGACTATCCCCAGTCAGACTATGCTTCTCTAAATGCTGCTGCCTCCAAAAAACCTCTCCAATAGTTTTCAGATGGTCTACAATTCCCAGGGTTATCCCCATTACCTTTCTTGAAGAAATAACATTTTCCACCCTCCAGTCTTCTGGTAATACTCCTGTGGCCAATGAGGATGCAAAAATAATTGCCAAAGATACAGCAATCTCTTTCCTCGCTTCGTTTAGTAACTTGAGGTGTATCCCATCCTGCCCGGGGAACTTATCTATCCTTCAACTTATCTAAGAAGTGAATCCTCCACTGCCTGCCAATTTCAGCGAAAAGAATAGCTGTATGTAAGAATTTGGTACTTCTCAGTTATCTGGGGTGGGGGTAGAACAAAATATCATAGGGCATCTAACAAACATACAACAACGAGGAATGTTAGAGACTTTCCAATTGACACGTCCTTGACTATATAAAGATTAAATACCCCTACAGAGGAAATCAGCACATACAGGAAAGTCTCATTGGGATCTTTGTCCACATTTTCATAAACAGCAGTTTTGTTTGAAAGCCCAACAATTGATCAAAGTTCCCTTTCTTTTGTTTTCATACTCTAATACAGGGTTAGTTTTCTTGCAATTCAAGCAATTTGTCTCTTTCAGGAAGATTTTACCTTTAACAGGTTTTTTTTATGTGGAATTCAAATAATGAGTGACAATATAGATAAATTTCAACATATTTTAAAATTGGCACATTTTCAAACATGATCTTAATTCTTATTCACTAAAACTGCAGACTATGACTTTGGAAAAGGAATAACAGGAGCTAAGTGATTAAATTTATGTGTCAAATAGAACCTTTGAACCTGTAAAGAGACAGCATTAATAACATATCATTCTAAATTGGCTGTAAATGACTTGCGCCTCTGGGTCTCCAGTGTGTCATTTTTCCTTTTGGTCCAATGAATTTGACACAGAAATGACTTCATTTGTTCTTTGATTGAAGGAAATATATCATAATAATGACCTTGCCTGATGCTCAGGCACAAAATCCTGATTATGTTAATTCTTACAGGACTGTTGATAATGGTGGATTTACACAATGTTGTTAAATTAAGTATAAAACAGTGGATTGATTGCCTGCAACATATTCACATATCAAGTTGAAATAAGAGAGTATGGAGCTGTGAAGTGCACCAGATGTTTCTGGTAATCCATACAAAGCTAATTCTGCATTAGTCCCTACCTAAAAAGCTTCAGATGATACACATCAGAGAAATGTACCCAAAGGCCACCATCTATTTTCATTATGCTCTGAGAAATTGCCTTCAAGCATGACATATTTTATTTTATTTTGAGTGAAAAGTAAATCCTCAAAATTTTCTGATTAGAAAGTGGAAACAGCATTCAGAGTGAAGAGAGTATTTTCAGAAAATCAAACCTCACTTCAATTCACTGTTAGAAGCTTTCCATATTTTCAACTTTATTCCTATTCTTACTCGGCTTTAGATCCAGCCAGTTTGCTACCCTTTCCTCAACTCCATGGGGGAGGGCAGAGGTGGAGAATTAGTACTTCCTGTGCCAAAGGTTCACAGAAGGTCAGAGTGCAGAAACAGGGCCTTAGGCCCAAGATGACATACTTTTATTACTCTATTTTACCAAATTCCTTCTATTTACCTTTTTATCCATATCCTTCTTTGCTGGACAACTTAAATATTCATTTCATTACTTAAATATTGTGAGAGTAACTGTCTTCACTACCCACCCCAGCCCTCAGACTATGCATTCTAACTCTAACCAACACATGGTAATTGCTCTTCAGAACCTCTCTAAGCCTCTTACTCCTTACCCTAACTCTATTCTTAGACATATCGACAGTAGGGAGGTTCCCCCTACTTCTGATCCAAGGAAAACAAACCCATTTTCTCTAGTCTCTGCTCAAAGATGAGGATCTCCATTCCAAGTTAACATCCTTGTTAATCTCCTCTGCATCCTCTCTATTGCAACCACAGCCTGCCTACACAGTGTTAAACGCTCCACTGGACTTGGTCAGCCAGCTTTTTCACCGTCCTCACAAAAACCTTTGCTTTCTAGTTGTTGCTCTTTATATGGATATTTCATTGTTTCATGTTAAATTCAAAGTGCCAACATTTTTCCTACCACCAGCATCAAAACCAACTGAATACCAAATTATCTCAGTTATTACAATGTTGGTTTTGTAAATTAGCGCTGTTGTGATCCCTCTCCAATCTTCTCACAAATTATGGCAGAAAATGCAACTTTTACATCCTAGACATTCTCCCAAAGATGCGGCCATGTATTTAACATGTAACTTGTAGAATATTTTTTTTACCATTCTTTGACACAATATTTTGCCCTTTCTTAATGTTGATTTCACATTTAGTTTTCAATTACCTTTATCAAACTCGGCGAGAATTGCCCACAAGACCCTAACAATCCACGTAGCGCGGCGCCCTTTTCCAGATATCCTGATCTCATCAAGCTGACTGACCACCCGATCAGAATGAAGAATACTCGCGGCACAGCACAGGAACAAAATGTTTTGAAATGACATTTTAAAATGTTTTACAATCCATTGTATTTGAAGTATTTGTGTGAAGGGATTATAATCTAAAATGTTACTTTGTTTAACTAATATACAGACGTTTGTACTAGTTAGCTAAGTGGTACCTATGGCGATGGATAAATAGTCGGGCATTTTGCAATGTGACCGGTTAATAAATACCTTCAAAAAATCGATTAATTTCGTTTAATTTTGTCGAAGGCAGCATGACAGAGAAGCTTATGGAGAGTGGACCGTATTACTCACAGCTACGTGAGGATTTTAAAATTAAATTAATGTCTGTATAAAAAACCTACAGTTGCTTGTAGTTTCATAATGAATGTAAATTATTTCGCCATCATTACAATTGCAAATTCTGGGCCATTGCGTTTCTTGATTTGAGAATGTCGTTCAATCCCAACAAATCGAACTCGTGGAGAGGCACTGAACGACTTTTACCACCTGTTCTTACTTTAACCACGGGTGGCAGTGCAACCTCTTTCAGGCCACTGAAACAAAATAAACACGAGCCTGGACACGAGGGACACAGAATGTTTACTTTTTATTAAATTAGCCAGCCTTATAATAATGAGCAAATTGAGTTTTATAAAAATTTCAAGCAGGATGACAGAACCTTTAAACTTCGTGGCGAAGAGAACATTAACTTTAGTTTTTTGAATAAATATTCGTGCTCCATTAACTCTGACCTCACAATTACCCTTCATTTTAATTACTCCAGGAATGTAAACTCAACTGTTGAGGTTCCAATCTCTCCAGACCGCTCCTTAAAACCCGTTCTGCATTAATCTCAGAGTTGTTCTTTAATAACTATGCAGATGAACCACTGTTGCGTCTGTTAATCGGTTATTATTGAGGAGATGGCACGGAAGAGAGATTGGTTTGATTTCTCATTATGGATATTGTCGGAATCCCAGGTCTCAGGGCGTGCATTGTTACAAGACTTGCAGGATAGCTCAGGGTTTCTTTTTAAAAAACCGAATTCGCCAAGGTTTAAGGATCATGCGAAGTTGAAAACTAGCGTAGGGAATAAATGCTGCGGTGTTGAGATAAACCTGAAACTTAAACACAAAAGCTTCATCTCCTTCTCAAAAATAAATCTTTGCAGTAACTGAGAAAAGCACTAGATAAGTGCTACAGCTGGCATATGTTGGGTGTCTTTCACTCTTGACACTTCAGAGTAGGTGCAGTCAGGTACCAGCGGCACCTTTACACAGGAAGCCCTGCCAAAAGGTGGGCTTCAAGAGAGGGTCCAAGGTAAACAACGCAGTACGAATAGAGGTACATTGTTAACAAATATGAACGTGTGCGGAATAGGAAGGCCATTGCCACTCGGCTTTGAAACGAAACTTTCCTATTCCTTATCCAAATTCACGTGCACCACCTATAGGGAATAATGTGCAAGGCTATCAGAAAAGAGTGAGACTGACATCATTGCTTTCTTCAAGTCGAAATGGGGGAAATGCCATTAAGACTTAGAAGAATAAAGCTAATACTAAATTACTGGGTTAACGTCATGGGACATAACTACTCACATCCAGCTAAAGCTATATTAAAAGACTGCTGGGAAAACAAGTCAGGTTATAATATCTTTAGATGGATCAGGGATGCAGCAGCACAAATATATGGGCTACACAAAATAGAATATAGCCCTACAGTTCCAATAACTGATGTTCCTCTATGGCTCTTTACAATGCATACAGTAGATGAAAACCTGCAACAACTTTTTAAAAAGTCTAACTATGGAATCAAACAGATAGTACGAGAATATATACTCACATTTTAGAAATGAACTTCTAATATTTACGGATGGATCAAAGCAGCCTAGATCTGGCCACACAGGTATTGCAGTCTACATTCCTCAGTACAAAACTAGTATCAGGAAAAGAACATGAAATCATTTATCAGTGTATACAACAGAATTACTGGCAATATTGAGTGCATTATCTTGGATAGAAGAAAATATCAAAAAGGCTGTAATCTGTTCAGACAGTTTATCTGCATTAACCTTGATCAAATCAATATCAGAAAGTAGACAGGATATTTTATTGGAAATTTTATGCAAGTTATATACACTGAGCAAAAATGGGGTAGAAGCAAGCTTTCTTTGGGTTCCTGCTCATTGTGGAGTGGAGAGAAATGAAAACGTGGACAGTATAGCTAAACAATCGCTCAAATCGTCTATAATAGAGGCTCAGATCTCTCTTAGCAAAGTGGAAGTTGAGGGGACATGGCAGAAGCATTGGGATGAGAGTGAAACAGGAAGACAACTGTACAAAATACAGAGGCAAGTCAGATACAAAAGATTGTCAAGTGGACATAGAAAGACAGAAGTGATCATCAGTCGTTTGAGATTTGGACACACTAATCTTAATTTCACATTACACAAAATAGGGAGACATCCAACTGGGTTGTGTGAATACTGTATTCAACCAGAAACAGTTGAACTTGTATTGATAAAATGTAAGAAGTATCAAAAAGAGTGAAGATAGGAGCGCTTAAGATAAACAAAGAAACTGATGTGGGTATAGAAGACATTTTAAGTGGGAATTCAAGAGAAATACATATCCGGATCATGAAGTATCGGAAAGACTCAGGTTTATTATATAGAATATAGGGAATGCAATTCTTTTCCCTTCTCCTGTTTATCCAATGATCCACACTCCAGTCTAGCAGGTGGCGGTAACGCACCTTAAAGCTGGTTTGCCAACCGCCATAAAACAACACAAGACGACGACGACATTATTGCTTTGCCGAGGGCTGGCAAAGGAAAGGTGCCCCCTTTCAGAAGGGAAGACTGTTATATGGCTCTGGCGGCTTGGTACTTTCCAGTCAGTCTCCAGTGATTCGATTGCTTTTTACTGGGGATGTATTTGTGTTACATATTCAACTTGTGTTAAAGTTATTTTCACGAAACCTCACGGGAAATTAGACTAACATAGACTAACAAGAGAGTTTGCTGATATTTGGCTTGTGCATTTCCGAACTCACGATTGAACATTCGGATCTCCGTTAAACTTTTGCATTGCTCGAATTTATTACAATTTCTGCAAAACGCCGAGACACGTTTACTCCTGCTGTGGTGTGTTTGTGTTGTGTCTATGATCTTAGAAGATTTAAGCTTTTCATCCATCACTCTAGAAATTATTATAAACGCCACCACCATCAGATGCTCAATGGCAATTTATCGAAAGATCAGTCCAACTAGTAAAATTCCCCAGTCATACTGTCCGCTATATTGACGACTGCATTGGCGCTGCTTCCCGCATCCGTGCTGAGCTCGTCAATTTCATCAACTTTGCCTTCCAGCCTCCACTCTTCCCCAAGATGAAACAAGCAAATGGTCCACCTCTGCGGCGGAGTTGATGAAATTGACGAGCTCGGCATTTGCTCTAACACCCCTCTCCTTTCTCAGTCTCCATCTACAAAACTATTGACTCTCGTACGGTAGTTATCGTGGCTCTTCCCACCGTCACTTGTAACAATGCTATTCTCTTCTTAGTTTCCGCCACATCTTTTCTCAGACTGAGACCTTCCTGTCTAGAACATTTGATGTGTTATTTTTAATCAAAACGGAGGTTCATCGATGTTGAACTCACCCGCACCTCCTTCACTTCCTGTACATCTGTCCTAAGCCCATTCTTCCGTCGAGATAGGATTCCATTTGACTCCCACCCTGAGAGCCCCCGTATCCAGCTCACCATTCTCCGTAACTTCCACCGTCGACAACAGAATCCTACCACTAAGCCCATCTCTCGCTCCGCTTTCTCTCTTCGGGACTGCCATGTCCATTCGTCCCTCCCGGTACAAGTGCAATATCTGTCCCCACACCTCCTCCCTCGCCAATAGTCAGGGCCCCAAACAGTCCTTCCAAGTGAGATAAACTTGTCGGTGTGGCATCGACACATTGCGTGACAGTTTTGTCGAGCAACTTCCCTCCATCCTCCGGAAAAAGCAGGACCTGCCGGTAGCTACCCATCTCAATTCGACTGCGCATTACCATTAGAACAGGCCTGTCCATGGCCTCCCCTACAGCCTTGAGACCAAAACTGGTACTCCGTCTAGCTAACCTCCAACCTGATGGCATGAACACCGATTTCTCGAACTTCCTGTAATTGTTTCCGTTCCCCTCTACTTCACTTTTTTCCATTTGCCATTCTGGCTCCCCTCTTATCTGCCCATCACTTGTCTCCGATGTCCCTTCTCCGCTTTCTTCCATGATCAAACGTCCTCTCCAATTAGGTTCCTTCTTCTGCCCTTTGCCGTCTCCACCCATCTCCTCCTGGCTTCTTACTTCAGCTATCTACCTTCCCACCTGTCAGTTTGTACACATTTCATCCCCTTTTCTGTCCCTACTTGGTTGGTTGGTTGGTTGGTTGGTTGGTTGGTTGGTTGGTTGAGATTCAGCGCGGAATCGGCCCTTCGAGGCGCACCGCCCAGCACCCTCCGATTTAACCCTAGCCTAATGACGGGACAATTAACAATGACCAATTAACCTCCCCAGTCCGACTCTGGAATGTGGCAGGAAACCGAGCACCCGGAGAAAACTCACGCATTCCACGGGGAGGATGTGCGGACTCCTAGTGAAGGATCTCGGCTCGAAACGTCGACTGTTTATTCTGTCCCATAGATGCTACCTGAATGGTTGAGTTACGTCAGTATTTTGTGTGTGATGCTCAAGATTTCTAACATATGCATAATTTCTTGTGTTCATCAAAAGAGTGTGGATTGGCTCTAATTTGGCCGACTATAATTAAATGCAGGACGACAAACCCTCCCACCTGGCTGGGAGAAGGGAGTGGCTGAGTTGACTCGACTGGAAGCTGGCTGTGTTTTGCTTGATGCGTGAATGTGGTTTGGAACCTGTTGAGGGAAAGAGAGTGGGGAAGGAACGGAAATTGCTGGGAGGGGGTCGTGTGGGTCCGGTAATGGTGGACAAGATAAGAGGGGGGGTTGAGGGAAAGAAAGTGGAGAAGGAGAAGGATAGAGACTTGGGACCAGAGGTAGGCAGCTGGGGAGAGGTGGATTATTGTGAAGGGAGAAATAAAGGGAATGAGGAGATAGTGAGGGGTCGGATGAATAAAAACCAAGACAAAGGGAATAAAAGAATAAGAAATGATAGTGGAAAAAGCTCTGAAAGTGAGGAAGATAAACAAGCTCAGAGAGGAGGTGTTGTCATAATTAGGTTTAATGAGAAGGCTCAGGGACATATGAAGAAAATTAACCCGTTTGTGCTAACAACAACTCTGACAAATAAGATAGGGGAAATAGTATTTGCAAAAGTCCTTAATGATGGCAACTTATTGGTAAGATGTGCGAATGAGGAACAACTTGAGAAAGCACTCAAGCTAAAAGAGATAGGAAAATGCAAGGTGGAATACACTGGGAGGGTGGGAGCACAAAACAGTGGTTGTAAAGGAGTGATCACGGGGATACCAATGAGTATAAATATGGAGGAGATAAAGAGGAATATCAAAGGAAGGAAAGTAATGAATCTTCAAAGACTGAAAACAACAAAGGAGGGAGTGAAAAAGGAAAGTGAATCTGTATTGATTGAATTTGAAGAAGAAAGTGTGCCAAGGAGGGTGTTCCTGGGTTTCATGAGTTACCCAGTAAGGGTGTATGTGCCAAAGCCATTGAGGTGCTATAGTTGTCAAAGGTTTGGACACGTAGCTAAAAACTGTAAAAGGCAGAGGAGATGTGCTAGATGTGGGGGTGATCATGAATATGGAAAGTGCGGAACAGGAGTTCAACCAAAATGCTGCAATTGTGGAGGAGCTCATAATGTTGCATATAGTGGGTGTGAGGTTGTGAGATGGAAGACTAAAATTCAAGAAATAAGAGTGAAAAGAAAGATCACTTATGCAGAAGCTGTAAGAATGTCAAGAGAACAGAATAATGCCCCTAATGAACAGGGAGCAATAGGGATACGAGAGATGCAACAAAGAACAAATGACAGGATTTATGTAGACAAAAAGGCTCTAGTAATATTCATTGCAGGAGTGATTAATAGCACGGCTGAGGTAAAGTCAAAAAGTGACAAATTCAGCTGGTGGTAAAAGCAGCAGTAAACAATTTAGGGTTAGTAGGACTGACATGGGAGGAAGTGAGGGAGAACCTCAGTAATCAGTCAAGCCAGGAAGTGTCATGTGTTGGTTAATACTAATTATGGTGATTCTTTTACAATGGAATGCAAGGAGCTTACTGGCAAATAGCCAGAATTTCAAGCACTTTATTAAAGAACTGGTTGTAAAACCGGATGTAGTGTGTATTCAGGAAACTTGGTTGAAACCAACTTTAGACTTTGTGGTATATGGGTATACAATGATAAGGAAAGATAGAAATCTAGGGGGAGGAGGGGGTTGTGCTATGTTAATCAAGCAAGGTATACCATATAGGGTACTGGAAAAAGGAGATGATCAGGAATACATAGTGGTGGAAGTGTGGGAGAGAGGGGAGGGAGTGGTTATAATTAACTACTACAATCCATGTAAAAGGTTGGATTTGGACAGTCTATAAAAGATACAAGGACAAAACAGACATAAAGTAATGTGGTGTGCAGATTTCAATGCTCATAGCACAATATGGGGGGATCAGATTACAGATCCAAATGGAAAGGTAATTGAAGATTTGATGGAAGAAAGGGATTTGGTGTGTATGAATGATGGTAGCGGCTCAAGGATAGATATAACAACAGGAACTGAGTCAGTGTTAGATATTACATTAGTGTCTAATACCTTGGCTGGCATTAGTAACTGGGGAGTTTGGACTGCTTCAACAGTAGGCAGTGATCACTACCCAGTTTTGTGTTCAGTGGGTGAAAGAGTTGAAGTAAGACCAGGTGGCGGAACCCCAAAGTGGGTGTTTGAAAAAGCTGATTGGGGTAAGTTCCAGAAATTGAGTGAGGAAGGGTTGACAAAGATTGATATTTCTGGAAATGTAGATGAATTAAACAGTCAGGTGACTTCAGCAATTATCATGGCAGCAGAAGGATCTATACCTAGGAGTAAAAATAGGATGAATAGAAAACTGGTACCATGGTGGACAGAGGAATGTTGTCAGGCTGTTAAAAAACAAAAATAGAGCATTCAGGCTAGTTAAAAGAACCCATAATATGCAGCATTTGGTTCAATATAAGAAAGCACAGGCAGTGGTGAGAAGAACTATACGTCAAGCTAAAAGGGCAAGTTGGAGGAGTTTTTGCGACAAGGTAGGAAGAACAACACCTGTGGGAGAGATATGGGGAATGATTAAGAGGATGGGAGGAGATAGAAGGGAATGGGAATATCCAGTAATGATATCTGAGGAGGAAACTGCAGTTTCCAGTAGGGATAAGGCTGAGGTCATGGCCAAGTCATTTGTACTGATACACAGTTCAGAAAATTTGTCTGAAGAAGGGAAAGAATAATGAGCCAACACCCAGGTGTGTTAAGCAGGAGGGAAGGAACAGATATAATTGATGATCCATTTATATTAGCAGAAATGGTGAGAGCAATAAAGAGATCAAGACCAACCTCCCCAGGGAAAGATCTGATATGCTCTGTGATGCTAAAAAATCTAGGAGAAGGAGCGCTCTTGAAGTTGCTGCATTTTTATAACAGAGTGTGGGAGGAGGGAAGATTACCAAGTGCATGGAAAGAAGCAGTAGTAATTCCAATAAGGAAGCCTGGCAAGGATCTGTCAAAACCCACTAGCTACAGACCAATTGCATTAACATCAAGTATATGTAAGATAATGGAAAGGATGATAACAGAAAGGTTATCATATGAGCTTGAGAAAAGGGGAATGCTGGGAAGTTATCAGAGTGGTTTTAGAAAGGGAAGGAATTCCATGGACTCAGTGATTATGTTAGAGACTGAAATAAGGAAGGCTCAGGCAAATAAAGAGTCAGTAGTGGCAGTGTTCTTTGACATTGAAAAAGCCTATGATATGATGTGGAAGGAAGGATTATTAATTAAACTGCACAAGATGGGGGTTGGTGGGAGAGTTTTAATTGGATTAAAGATTTTTTGTTTGGTAGAAAAATTCAAGTTCGGATTGGATCAGAATTATCAAAACAGTACATAGTGGAAAATGGCACACCTCAAGGTAGTGTGATTAGCCCGTTACTTTTCATCATTATGATCAATGATGTCTTCACAAAGGTACCAGTGGATATAGGTAGGTCACTGTTTGCGGATGATGGGGCCTTGTGGAAAAGAGGCAGGAACATGGACCATATAATCAGGAAACTACAAGAAGCAATTGATGAAGTGGTGGAGTGGGGTTATGATTGGGGATGTAGATTTTCAGTAGATAAAGCTCAAACTGTATTTTTTACCAGGAAAAGGGTTGAGGTAGGGAAGAAGTTAAGAATGTATGGGGTTGAATTAGAAAGGGTTGCATCATTTAAATTTCTGGGAGTTGTATTTGATTCACAATTAACATGGGCAGACCGTATCAGGAAAGTTGAGGAGAAATGTAAAAAAGTAATAAATGTGATGAGATGTTTGACTGGTAGGGAATGGGGAGCAAGTTGTTCAGTTTTGAAGAGAATGTATGTGGCTTTAGTGAGATCTGTATTGGATTATGGAAATATAGTATATGGATCAGCAGCTAGGTCTCTTATAAGGAAACTGGATGTGATTCAGGCTCAGGCCTTGAGAGTGTGCAGTGGGGCTTTTAAAACGTCACCAGTGTCAGCCCTACAGGTAGAAATGGGAATAATGCCTTTGGAACTAAGAAGGATGCAACTGATGGCAAACTACTGGACTAACTTGCAGGGGCACAATGATTCTCACCCTACTAAAGGAGTGTTGCAGGGATGCTGGGAAAATGGGAGGTTTCAGAAGGATACCTTTAGTCGGGTAGGGAATGATGTTGCGAAAGAATGTGGAGTATTTGATCTGAGGATAAGTCCTTCAGTAGTTTATCCGGTTGTAGCTCCATGGAAGCTTGTATGGCCTGACATAGACTGGCATTTGTTAGAGGTAAAAAGGAAAGAAAGATATAAAACAGATTTGGTAAATGCATTTAACTGTCATGTGATGGAAAAGTATAGTGATTATACTCACATCTATACAGATGGTGCAAAGGAACCTGAAACAGGAGTGACAGGGTTTGGGGTGGTAATACCAGCAAAAGAAATTGGAATCAGCAGAAGAACATCTAATAAGTTAGGGGTGTTTACAGTGGAGATGCTGGCAGTGTTGGTTGTGTTGCAATGGGTGCAGAAAGCCAGACAAGCCAAAGCATTGATATGTTCAGATTCATCCTCAGTTCTAGCAAGTTTAAGGTCTTTTCACACAAACAGTCAGCAAGATGTACTTTATGAAGTTCTTCAGTCAGTTACAAGAATTGCAAATCAGGGAGGTCAGGTAAAATTTCTATGGGTTCCAGCACATGTAGGGGTGAAGGGGAATGAGAGGGTGGATGAGCTGGCAAAGGGGGTGTTAAAGAAAGAAAATGTGGAAATGCACATTAGTATCAGTAAAGCAGAGGTTAAGTGTGTAATCTGGGAAAAAGTCAACCGAATGTGGCAAGAAAGATGGGACAGGGAGGGGAAAGGGAGGCATTTATATCAAATACAAAAGAGTGTTGCAGTTACTAGGGTAGGTAATGGAAACAGAAGAGAGGAAACTGTGTGGACTAGGTTAAGGCTGGGGCATTGTGCATTAAACAAACCATTGAAAATGATAGGGAAACACCAGACAGGATTGTGTGAGGAATGTCAGGAAGAGGAGTCAGTAGAACATGTAGTTTTGTGTTGCAGGAAGTATGGGATACAGAGAGAGATGATGAGAAATAAATTAAGGGAGTTGGGGATGCAGGAATTCACATTAAAAGGGTTGCTGGGCACGGGTGAGAGAGCACAAGTCCGGGTATTTTTAGCGTTTTTAAGGGGTACAGGAGTTTTTTATAGAATATGACGAATAAACAGGAATAGGATACTAGGATGGTCAAAGATGGGAGGGTGAAGTGTAGGTTTGTATATGTGTGTGTGTGTGTGTGCGCGTGTGTGTGCGCGCGCGTGATTGGGTGAAGGGATTTAGAATGTATGTCTAGTGCACATTCTGGAGCAGAGGGTGGCGGTAATGCACCATTAAGCTGGATGCCAACCGCCGTAAAACAAGATACAGACAGACAGACAGAATCCTCCCACCTGTCTGTGACAGCCTGTCACAAACGTCTCTCCAAACATCCATCAACTACTAGGTCTTGTACTTGTTCGTGAACTTTGCTAATTACTCCCAATCACGTGTGCAAAATTTGCTTTAAATTTATTAACAAAATAACGTGAGACGAGAATTCAGTGGCGAATATGAAATCGAGTGCTGTATGTATTTCCACGTATCTGTTTAACATTGTTCGTCGACAGAAAAACAGATTTACAATATAGTAGCCTTGATATTTTCGCCATTACATGTAAATATACCCAGTTTCAAAGTCAGCTAACAGGCCTTTTGAGTAGGAAGCCATTTACTTAGTCGGGTGAGGTTAGAAGCAAACTTCTTTGAAGCATGTTGACTCATGATCTGGATGTATTCCTTAACTTTTTAAATCCTATCCTATATTGTACCCTAGAAAGTTCTAAAAGCAGGACGAGAGATGGTAGGAAGATCGTGGTTGAATGAAGCAAAAGTTAAACGTGTATATCGTGACCCACGTCAGATTGCAGGAAATGGATGACGTCGGTGAACACAAATTTACATTGGCGGCCCAAGCACTGCGTCGAAACTAAATTTACATGAAATGTCCAATCAGAAACAGGAGAAAATCTGCAGATGCTGGAAATCCAAGCAACACAGACAAAATGCTGGAGGAACTCAGCGGGCCCGAAACGTCGACTATACATTTCCATGGATGCAAGGTTGTCTGCTGAGTCCCTCCAGCGCTTTGTGTTTACATGAAATTATTATTTTTTTTCTTTTATAAAGTAACGGTATGGCAGGTGGATTTATGTGCTGGTTTTGATGTACGGTACAAGCACTTAGCGACAGAATATTTGGATTACCTCTGGTCTTTAAACCGTATCCCTATTTAAGACTGATGTTACAAATCGGCTGGAGTGCTTGAATTGAAACAATCCGTCATTCTGAAATTACACCGTACGGCCCCGACTGGCCATCGAACTCTGTAAGGATGCTTAATTGCGTTGTCTTCGAAGCCTGGCAAATCCAAATCTAATTGCCAAAATATGGTGTGCATTTTTAACATTTAGACTTCTTTTGTAAAGGATTTAACAAACTTTGATTTTATATCTCAAAAAAGAACATAATTGAATTCATTCCATTGGCACGTGTGTCGCACTGTGCGGAACACCTTTAATTATTTTAATCCGTTAACTAACTGGAGATTGTATTTACGGATTGTTCTGTATAAAAAGGATTTACAAAGGGCATTCAAAATCCCCGCTGCACACGTGCATCTACTCAGCAGAAATGTGGATTGAAGTCTCCTCAATTTCCGCTCAAGCAGAAGGCAACGGTTGTGCAGTCTAATTAAACTACAGTGAATGAAAAGGTGTGCATAAATTATGGCTTCGCTTGTGTCCGGCTTGGTTGGAGTTCAGATTTAAAGAGGAAGCTCAAACCATATTGAAATGCATTAAATATCAATTAATTCACACACTGGTCACTGCGGCAACATAATACAAGAAGCAATCTGCCTGCAATTAAAGATTAATAATTGTGATAAGTAAGTGGTTCTCAAACGTAATCACCCTGCAACCATTCATAAACACTATATTATGTGCCGACATAATTAAGGAATTCATGATCCCTCGTTGGAGTCTTAACTCTTGCATTTTGTAGCTTGCCGAATTTGTGGGGCGACTACCATAATAAAAGAGGTAACTCAGTGAGTGATTTGTTTTTTTTTCCACCTAATGTGTCTAATCACACGTTTCTTGCATTCCTTAGAAACCACCTTGTAATACTAATAATTTCTGAGTAATTTATAAATCTAAACGAGGTGGAATACGGAGAAATGAAAATGCAGTGGGGAAACGATAACGATTTCTGGAGTGCCATTATAATGTTTTACAAGGTAGTGTTCCAAATACTGGATCAGGTTCAAGTTGAAGTAAAATTTAACCCTGAGATCAATTTGCTTGCGGCATGCTCGATACGTTCATCAGGCATAACAGAATCAACGACAGACCGCTCCGATAAGATGGCAGCCAGTGTGCCAAAGACAACAAACTGCGGAAATACAAAAAGGGAAAGAAGTAATAACAATAAATAAAGCAATACATATCGAGAACATGAGAGGAAGAGTCCTTGAAAGTGAATCCATAGGTTGTAGGAACAGTTTAATGATGGAGCAAGTAAAGTTATCCCCTCTGGTTCAAGAGCCTAATGGTGAGGGGATAATAATTGTTTCTAAACCTGTGGCGTGAGTCCTGAGGCTCCTGCACCTTCTTGCTGATGGCAGCATCGGGAAGAGAGCATAGCCCGGGTGGTCGGGATCCCTGATTATGGATGCTGCTTTTCTGTGACTCTGCTCCGCGTAGACGTGCTCCACGGTGGGGAAGCTTTACTAGTGATGGACTGGGCCGTATCTACTACTTTTTGTAGGATTTTCCGTTCAAGGGCGTTGGTGTTTCCATACCAGGCTGCGAGGCCGCTAGTCAATATTCTCCCGACCCCACATGTTGAAGTTTTACCCGTCATGCCGAATCTTCTCAAACTCCCAAGGAAGCATTGCACACCTGCACTGGGACTGCGGGAGTGATGGCCAGCACGGATTAATTCAGCGAGATTTCTCTCATGAATGCCACCGAAAGATTGCTGCCCTTAGGTGCGGTATTTTATAAATGACAGTTCCTGGTTGTCTATTCATATGCAGCTACCATAGGGACATAGTTCACACCTGTCACTTCATACTTATTTGTACAAAATCCAAGATGCGCCATGAATGTTAGTACTTCAATAAAATGGCATTGATACGTTCATTGCAGCCGGTTTGAAGTTTAAACCCATGATCATTTACGGCTTGTACGGGGACGCCGTGCAGCCAAGCATCCCAGGCTGCCCCACGAAGTGTTATCGAACTAGATTTGACACCGAAGCACGTAATGTGAAGGCTGCTAAGAAGACGTTGCTTGGTCTGCTGACTATTTTAACGTTTTATGTTACTTTAGATGCCCAGTATTTGACTTTGTTTTTGCTCAAATTAAAGAGCTTTAATATTAACTTGTACCAATGTCTTGCTACCCTAGTCTGTCATGATTTAGTGACTTCTTGAAATGTGTTATCATTCAGAGGAGCATTATTACTGTTGGCACCTGCCAAGAACCTATCCTTGACACCTACTGCCCCTCAGTACAGTATTATCAAACAAGAACATACTGTCTTCCCGTTTTCCCTCACTACCACCTCTCTTTGGGTCCTCACTCTCTTTTTACGATCAGACTACCGGAAGTAACGCACTGGATTGGCAGAAAACACTCCAGTAAAATGGTGGGTGGGGGGACATTGTTTTCATTTCCTGACAACTCGGCTCCACTTCTTAGCTGCTAACTACAATTTTCCAACCAACAGTTCTCTGAAATTTCACCGGTCTTGAGGTAACATTTAACCCCTTGACTAAATTGTGAGGTGTACATCCAACACCAGGAGTTTTTACTTGCATTCATCTTTGACAGAATAGACTGACAAAAGCGACCGCAGATGCTGGGATCTGGAACAAAAAAAAACCCCAGAACGTTGGAAGGACTTAGCCAGCCATGTAATATCTGCAGAGACAAAAGGTTTAAGTGGATGTTTTAGTTTGAGATACTGTCCTGATATGGTCTTGACGCTCTATAGATCTTTTCCTTCCACAGATGCTGCTTGGCGTGCTGAGTTCTTCCAGCATTGTGTTTTGTGTGCCAGAATATGCTGTTGGTTCAGCCTATCTGCTGCTGAAACCCTCACCCATCCATGCCTCTGTTAACTCCAGATTCATTTGTTCCAATTTATGCCCGTAAAACTACAAATCTAGTCTCTGTAAATCTGTGGTTATTGAAAACTTTGCTGGCTTACTAGGTACCACAAGAAATATCTATTTATTCCAACTTTTCAATTCCCAACTGTCAGCGAGCTTTCAATGCATGCGGCATATTATCGCAGTCCTGTGTGCTTTAATTTTACCCACTAACCTAAGGAGGGAGGAGAAGATGGCAGCGAAATGCAGCGCGCGCAGTCATTCTGAATGAATATCGATTATGTGTAACTAGGGGCCGTGCACAATCCGGATTTGATGGAGACAGCCGTGAGAAGCGCAGGGGAACACCTGGAGTAACTTCTGAAATGCCTGCTTCACTGCCGCTGCTACTGTGCGATCGAGAATCTCCGGAGACAAAAACCCCAAATCCTCGGCTTTGTGTATTGCCTGTTGCCGGGGCTAGGGTCAAAGCGCTCGGCAGAGATGGTGCTCGGTGCTCAGTGTTGAAGAGGCGGTCAGAGGCTTGGAGTTTTTGGACGGACTCAGAGTCGGACTGTGGTCGGATGCTTCCAGGATGCTGCATCAGCAAGTTGGCGGCGCAGGGGGTTTACCGTCTGCGTGAGATGATGGGACTTTCGAGAGACTTTGAGACTTTTACCGTGCCATGGTCTGTTCTTATCAAATTATGTTATTGCTTTGCACTGTTGTAACTATATGTTATAATTATGTGGTTTTTGTTAGTTTTTAAGTTGGTTTGTCATGTGTTTTCGTGATATCATTCTGAAAAAACATTTTTATCATTTCTTAATGCATGCATTACTATATGACAATAAAAGGGGACTGCATGTCCTCATAATCATAATAATAACCTCTTATGTGGCACCTCATCAAAGGCCTTCTCAAAATGCAAATACATTACATTCACTATTTCTCCCTTATCTATTCTATCATGTACATCCTCAAAAAAGTCAGGTAGATTTACCAAACATGTTTTCTCTTTCAAAAGCTCTTAATGACTTTATCTAATTTCAGCGTCCCAATACCGTATCCTTAGAGACCTGATATCATAGTCTCATGGTTCGCAAGGTTAGCAACACATTCAAACACGTCAACAGTGTCTTGATGGAGGTTGACCAGATTACACTGTACTTCATTGTTACCTTCTACAAGCTCTAAACTTTTAGATTATCTGGTACGTAATACCAAAGAAATATAAATTCCTTCCAAACAATTATTTGTACGCCATTGTCTTTGATCCCTGCCATAACCTCTGTTCCCTGGCTAGCGACTCCACTACTCTGTGTGGTGGGATGTCTGAGGCTGAACTAAATGTTTACAACCTTGATCTTGATAGAAACTTCCGAAGATACATCCGTGCAGTCAGAAAATCTATCTATCTTCTTCACTATAACATATCTGCCTCAACTTTCCAGTTGCTGAAACACTCATCAATATATTTGTCATGTCCAGAATTTTTCCTGTCCCATATTCCTGAGTGGCCAAACATATGGAGTCATAAAGAGCAATATTGGAACCTTCAGCCCATCAAATCTGTTTAGAATAAATTGCCCTATTGCACCAATCTTACTTTATTCCCATAATAATTCTCCCCACAGTCTTCCACTCATCTACAACTTGGGGCAATTAATCTACCTATCTGCATGTCTTTGGGGTCTGGGAGTAAACCCACATAGACTAAGAGAATGTGCAAACTCCTCATTGACAGAGGTTAAGATGTCTGGTGTAGTGTGTCAGTGGTTGAAATCACAGTGCCGCCCCATGGATTGGAGCCATCCAAAGTTCTGTTTCCTGTGTCTGAAGCCACATCATTCCTTTCAGCTGTCACCTTGTGTTGACTGAACATGCTCTGCCAAGGTGATCCTGAAGGATTGAAATGATTTTCTTCAACCTCATTTCTGTGATTAACAGAAACACCATTTTTGTTAAATTCTCATCTTTGTTTTAAATAATTCTGCAACTTCTTCACCTCTTAATAATATAAATTTTTTCAATCCTATTACTATCTGGGATGTCACGATGAGTGCTGACAGATGACTAAACTCAGGCACAAAAGAACAACAGACTGTCAAGTAGAGACAGAAAAGAGAGTTTATTTAGAAGAACACTAACAGAATCACCAAGCAACATCATGAGATGAATCATTCCCAAAACACAAGGACCCCATGATAAGCGCTAATCAGGAGTCCAATTTAAATGATCAGAGAATGCGGAAAACCCGTGCCAGTGAAAATAAACTTGACAAGATTAAACAGAAAGCACAAGGGCTTAATGACTCTAGATAAGACAATGATGAACAAGTACAGGTGCATAGTCCCGCAGGGCTCATGACACTGCCATACCTGTGCTAATTCAACACATAATATGAATATGAATGTATGAAGATAGGAATTGGGAGCAGGAGTAGGCCGCCCAGCCCTTCATGCTTGTTCTGCCATTCAATAACATTGTGATTGATATGATTGTAACTTCAATTCCATACTTCCCCCGTCTACTAAACGTTCAATCCCTTACATAACAAGAAATGGACTGGCTGTGCTAAAAAAAGACTAAATATTAAAGATTAACTTTATTTGCCACATGTACATTGAAACAGTGCAATGCATTGTTATGCATCAAATCTAATCAGTGAGGATTATGCTGGGCAGCCCACAAGTATTGCCACACTTCTAGCATCTACACAGCATGCCTCCGGTTCACTATCCCTAATTGAATGTCTTTGGAATGTGAGACAGAACCAGAGCACCTGCAGGAAACCCAAACAGTCACAAAAAGATTGTACAAGCTCCTTACAGACTGTGGCTGGAATCGAACCCCAATCTTACAGCTCGTGTTGTAAAGCTAATCACTAATCGTTATTCTACCACTCTGCCCTGTACTCAAAAACTCTGTTCTCTGTTTTGAGGAAGTGAGTTCAAAACACTTACAATCCTTCAAAGGAAAATAAAGTTACGTATCCCTATGTGTTGTGACTTTGAATAAGTCACACAGGTAGATTTTCAAGTAGAGACCTCGGCAAAAAAGGTTGGCAATGTGTGATGAGATAAAGGGCCTGCTTCTGCAATGTACAACTCTTTGACCCAATGAAAGACTTTCTCTTGGGAGAACTTATCAGTGGAATCTCTCTGAGCTCAAAGTATGTTGCTTTGTTATATTCTTAAGAACAGAGATAACAGCTGGTCATTAAATACAACTTCATCTGTTACAATTGTACAGTTTACTTCATTCTTATGGGTGTAGTCAAATGGTTCCATTGAATTACATATCTACACATCTCAACCATCAAGGCATCTCTGAATATTAAAACACCAATGCCAGAACAAAGTAATTCACATGAATGATCTAAAAGCTTCTGAGGAAGGAAACCTCAAATACCCCAAATTAGTCTTCTGACGGCTGATTCCTGAGGTATCTCAATTATTGATTGACAAAACAATGATGTCAATGGTCATATCTGATGTGTGAAAGCTCAAATAATCAGACTGGTCTGAACTCTTTCTTAGGCAAAATCACTTAATTGAAGACATTTTCTGTCTGGTTTAATGTAGGCCAATTAGCACAGCCCCATTGTCTTTTGTCTGGCCAATGCATATGGAAATGTCAATTTACAAACCACATCTCATAAATGGCCTCTTGCTATGGGCCAGTTGGCTGTGTTCTGTAGATAACACTGCTTCTCTACGTAGCTGTCCTGTTAATTTCCAAACTGATTGCTCCTTGTACTTTATATTTTGAAGTAGTTCTTGAACGTTGGTTGCCATATGTATTAATGCTTGCTACTTCCATAACTCCTAAAGGAAGACCCACACCAAACTTCCATGAATGGAACAAACAAAAGTTCTAGATTCTAACCCCTCCTTAAAATATCTGCCATAATTACTCAGTACGAGGCTTGGTTTTGGATTTTGTCTGAAAACATTTCTACTGAGTGCCCGGGATGGTTTACTCGACTAAAGATGCCACATAAGTGTTATTGTTGAACTGTACCAGCTCACAAAACTGGTATATAATCAGTTCCTCTGGTAGTTTATTTGAGAAATTCATTACCAGGGTTAATTGTTCTCCTAGCTGTTCTACAGACTAACTCAGTATCGCTCACAGATTTAGCTTGCACAGTAGATTCCCAGTTGATTGCTTCCTACTGTGTAGAGCATGCCACACCTGTTGTGCTTTAGTGACTGTGCTAATAGAGGTCCATTGGGTTCTTGTATCTACTTCAGCATATTGCATGACAAATTCACTATAAGGTAGCAGTCCATTGAAAAGATAGTGTTTATATTAAAAGCTTTAAAGATGCCATTTAATGTTGCATTTCATTTCAGATTGATATGTTACATTGGGTTTCAAGATAGCAATGCACAAAATAATGGGATTGCAAGATATACTAATGGGATGTAACATGTAATGAGCACCAGTGCACTCTAATTCCCTGGAATAAAAAGCACAAGTAACTACAAGAAACAAACTTCAATTGCTTAACCTCTGACCTTTTACCCTGTTTCTTGGGTGACGGTATCAATTAATACAAATAATGTGCCAAGGACATGTCAAGGAATAATAAAAAAAACAGAAAAAAAAGAATTATTCAAGCTTTAACACTCCAAAACAAGAACTTTAACCTGAAACCGCCTGGGTGATGAAAATAAGGCGGATATTGTAAATGTTCTTACTTGGCCTGCTGACAGGAAAAAACAAACAAAGGCTCTCTGTACAAGAATGCTGTCTAACTGACTGTGGTTGAAGCCTCTGCACAGTCTGAAACTTAATCCTTCTACCTATCTGTTCACAGACATTGTTTATTTTGGATTTTTTAATAAAGAATCTATAAACTGTCAGTTCTTATTATCTGCTCCCCTGTAATTTGAGAAAAAAATCTGACTCGCCTGCCGATGATGTTCAGGTGTGTATCATCTAGAAAAATGAAGATGAAAAAGATTGGCTGATGGTATTTGAAATAATCTTTGCATGACAATACCTTATCATAGCAGCAAGGATAAAATATTCCTTCATTTTCCTGGAACATACACTGAATTTGGCAGTCAGTCCTGGATTAGATCTGCTTCAGGATCCGACACAATGAACTCCCCCACAGGGATTTTATTACGTCCAACGGAACAGTGGAAATCCCTGTGCTTCCAGATAAAGGGATAAGTCATGATGAACATGTATCTTTGCCTGGTTACATGCTGCTGTATGCCTACAGCCGTGTGATACATTAGCAGGCTTTTTGTGATCAGCATCTGCCACTTGATCCTTCATTGTCTTCCATCTGCTTTTCTCCAGGGCTGTCCAAGTGTCACTTCCAATTTAACTTTATGAATTGTACTTTGAAACTTCTGAGGTATTCCATTATGGGTTTTCATGGTGATTCTAGAGCCCAGTCACCTCATATTATTAAGCCTTGAATTTTCACTACTTCACCGCTATAAACCAATGCAAGCAATTAGATATAAATATCTTTGGGGGAGAAAATGACATAGAAAATATGATAAGCAATACAGCGGATAGATTTCAGCTGAAGTTCTGCCTAATTATTCTTACTAGCCCAGTGAAAAGTTTCAATCAGATGTCACCATCCGTGTCATGACAAACAGCATTTGGAGAGAGAGAAAGCATAATTTTAACATTTCAAGTGGAAGACCTTTCTTGCCTCACTTGCTTGCTATTATTCTAGAATTAAAAAAACATTTCTGATCAAATAAGAACTAGAAAAGAAATGAAGTAGATCATTTGTCCCTGCCTGCCTACTTTGCCATTATCATAGCTAATAATTTTACCTCAGCAGCGCTTCACACTGTCTCAACATCTCCTGATTTTCTTACTTTCTGAACAAGCAATTAACTTTTGTTTTACATATATTCAATAGGCCTTTTTGTTAGAAAATTTCAAATAATTATTTTGATATGAATGAAGACATTTATTCTCATTCTTTTCATATTGGCCCACCCCTTATCTGGAGACAGATCCCTAATTACAGATAGTTCAGCATGAAAAATAAAGTTAATAACTGTAATGTCATAGTAAAACTTGAGAAAGTATCAAACTTTACAGTCTATTTATTTAAATAGATTTTAATGATCATTTTATTCATCCTTCATTGAAGCGTGCATTCAAAAGTTGAGATATCTGGTGTGTCAGAGTCTTTAAAAAGTGAGAAGTATTAATAAATAGAAAAAGACATAAAACAGTGTGTTATTCCTTAGTTATTGCCCAACTGTATCTGACACAGAAGAAACTAATTTTAAAAATGTGATTAAGTTGGTTCTCTTTTGAGGGGGTTATTATTTTTGAACAGCTTGAGTGTTTTTTTTTGCATTGAAGTGATTCATGTTTTCTCCTAAAAGAGTACAATATTCACACCCCTTTGTGTCTCATGCTCTATCAGAGTTCCATTATTATTGGCTTTCTGGTGGCAAAAGGTAATGTTTCAGGGTCACAAAATGAAGTTGGCAATTTTCAAGCATGAAAGAAAATGATGTTTCAGTTTGTTTTCTTGCCTGCTGTAAAAAAAATGTTATTGAAGAAACTAACATTACGATATGGTACCCCAATCCCACTCAATATGGTGATAATTGAAACAAGCTGTTTAATTACTTTCAGCTCTGCCAATATTGGATCCTACCCTTCCTATTTCTCTTTACCTGGAATATTTAATTATCTGTTATATTCAAAAACAATGCCTCGTTCCTCATGCATCATTTTCAGGGAAAAACTAGGACAGTGAGATTAGCTGCACTGGCAACAGCTGAACAGCCACATTCTGCGTCTTTCACATTCGATGAGCTTCTATGATTCTATAAATTGAATCAGTCTAATCCATGCTTTTCTTTGCATTTCATATCTTAGATCTAACCTCAGCTGTCCTTTGCTTTTTCTGTCTGTTTTATTCCAGATTCTTTAGTCTTCAGCAGTGCACTTACATGTTCTATGTTTCCTGCACAATATGGACTTACAATTCACAACTCCAATTTCTGCACTGAAGTCTTGGCTACATTCCAGCGAACAACTGCACCTTTGGATAAGGAAGCCACCTTGCTCACTGAAAAGGAGAAGAATGAACACGAGGCAACATAAAACAACATGATTTACGCAACACACATCAAAATTGCTGGTGAACGCAGCAGGCCAAGCAGCATCTATAGGAAGAGGCGCAGTCGACGTTTCAGGCCGAGACCCTTCGTCAGGACTAACTGAAGGAAGAGTGAGTAAGGGATTTGAAAGTGGGAGGGGGAGGGGGAGATCCAAAATGATAGGAGAAGACAGGAGGGGGAGGGATAGAGCCGAGAGCTGGACAGGTGATAGGCAAAAGGGGATACAAGAGGATCATGGGACAGGAGGTCCGGGAAGAAAGACGGGGTGGGGGGTGACCCAGAGGATGGGCAAGAGGTATATTCAGTGGGACAGAGGGAGAAAAAGGAGAGTGAGAGAAAGAATGTGTGCATAAAAATGAGTAACAGATGGGGTACGAGGGGGAGGTGGGGCCTAGCGGAAGCACACATTCTTTCTCTCACTCTCCTTTTTCTCCCTCTGTCCCTCTGAATATACCTCTTTCCCATCCTCTGGGTCACCTCCCCCCCCGTCTTTCTTCCCGGACCTCCTGTCCCATGATCCTCTTGTATTCCCTTTTGCCTATCACCTGTCCAGCTCTCGGCTCTATCCCTCCCCCTCCTGTCTTCTCCTATCATTTTGCATCTCCCCCTCCCCCTCCAGCTTTCAAATCCCTTACTCACTCTTCCTTCAGTTAGTCCTGATGAAGGGTCTCGGCCTGAAACGTCGACTGCGCCTCTTCCTATAGATGCTGCTTGGCCTGCTGCGTTCACCAGCAACTTTGATGTGTGTTGCTTGAATTTCCAGCATCTGCAGAATTCCTGTTGTTAACATGATTTACAATTATTTTCATATTTAATATTGAAGGAAAGCGGGTCAAGTGAACCATAAGAAGTCAGGTCCATTGCAAGATCCTCTGTAAGAAGTCTTTTAAAACCAATATTGTTTACATGGAGAAACAAAATAAATGGATAATCTATAATCAGTTAGATGAAACCTTGAATTTACATGGCATCTTTCACATGTTTTGGTCTTTATAATGTTCTTCAACCCCAGCTAATTCTTATCGTAAGCAAATGTATAGTAAAGTCTGACACAGAACAGAATGGCTTTGTAGATGATAACTGAAGAGCTCAGGTTACTCACTGATCCATGAACAGGGAAGTTCCTGTTGAAAGGAACACTTTTTTTTAAATGCAGTGCCCCCTCAGTGGTGTACACACAATTAGTTTGGTACTCGATTGAACCTATATGCTTCTGAGTAAGACAGGAATCCTACCAATGGGACTAGCTGACCTACAGTATTTATATAATATTGCAAAAGACTTATAAAGCACTCAAGAGGACTCATAAGACTTAACTCTGAATTTTCAGCATCTGCAGAATGTGTTTATAACTTATTATGCCATATTATTTCACTTCTTAAAGTCTCAAAGTAGGTTCACAATAAATATGTAAATAAAATAATAAGTCTTAAATAAAAATATATTAGAAAAAAATCAAACATCTACTTCTAGAAATACAGTGTAAATGTTTAATCTTAACAAAGATAACAAACCACCTCCCAGTGAATAACTTGTAACAGTAATGGACCTACCCAGTGATGCAGTTGGTACTATCATCAGATTGTAACTTCAGTATAACATTGAACTTCCACTTGGACCAGAAGACTAGCAATAATTCAGTAAATAAGTAGAGTCAAATCAAGTGAACCATGGTTTTAATAAAGAAAAGTAATGCCCTTGAGCCAAAGCCCCTAATTGAATTGGCACGCTGAAAGGTTAAAAGCAAAGAGGATAATTATTAGTGATGTGGTAATGGAAAAACATTTGTAATGCATTTTATAGTTAGTAGATTTTTTTCTAAGCTTCCTAAATTTCTCAGTCTCTGCTGGACTATCAGGAATATCAGTAAAAAGAGACAAGTATTTAATAGTTTTCCTTTGAAGAGAAAGAGGGCAAATCATGGTACACCTCCTTATGCATGGCATGGATTTGCTTTAGTGATGCCAATCAAGGAGATTCTCTATCAAGGTATTCCTTCCCTTTGTACAGTAATGCGTTCATGATCAGAGATTATATCCCTGTTGCTCTTTTGGATTATGTTAACCTTATTGTTGAATTTAACAAAAGGAAACAAATGGGGCTCCACAGTGGTGCTTACAGCCTGTATTTATTTTATCTGTGGTATTTTGTAACAACATAGGATGAATGTACAGTCACACTGAACTTTCATTCTAATTATGCGGAGAGTCTCCTTCCCTTAATAATAGATCAAAGAAGCTGCTTTTACCCCAGCAGATTTTTAAACTGTAAACCATTTCTGAGTTAAGTGTGAACTTGCTTGAAATGATGGAGTTTCCCTTACTGTTAACTGAATTCAGATTGACAATATGGTGAAATTTTTCAACACGCTCCTGAAACTCTGCTAGACAGAAGTTGATTAATTTCATTGTTAAAGAGTGTGCATTAGGGCATAAAGACACTAACAGCAAAGTTGACAAATACTTTCGGACTGGTGGGGTGCTGGTTTTAATAGGACATTGTGCCTTGACATGATTAATTGCATGTATTTTGTGATCTTATCTGTCCTAACTAAATAAAAATTGGCTTTGCATGGAGAAGTGGCTGCTCTTCAGTTTTAGCATTCATCAATTTGCTTTGCCATCAAGTGTAAACAGCAAGTTTTACTCTGATTATTTATTTATGTTATATGGCCTCCCTTGCCTTCTATGTAACATGCCAGCTTTGAAGTCATTTCCAAAACCAAGGTTGTTGATAATACCATTAGTACTTGCTTGAGAGTACAATGAACAAGCGTTTACAGGATGTATGAGGAGGAAAACACACCAAAACTCCATTGTGTGCACATAATTAAATTATTCTGATTTAAGTATACAATAAATTGCTTTCTTCATTACAAAACGACATACAACAACTTCCAACTGAAAAGAACAATTCATCAGCAAAATACTGGAGGATGCTTCACTGAAGCGATACCAAGCACAAAGGCTTGAAGCAACACATGGAAAATGCTGGAGGAACTCAGCAGGCCAGGCAGCATCTATGGAAAAGTGTGAACAGTCAACGTTTCGGGCCGAGACCCTTCATTAAGGTTTGAAGAGCTGTAGGTGACTTTGTGAAGTATGAGGTATGCCAATAATTTAATTGAATTGAATTTATTACTTTCATCCTTCATATACATGAGGAGTAAAAATCTTTGCATTACGTCTCTATCTAAATGTGTAATGTGCAATTATAGTGATTTATAATAAATATTATGTGCAACAGGATAGGTAACATAACATAGAAATACAGTTGCGAGAGCATAAATTAAGCAGTCTGATGGCCTGGTGGAAGAAGCTGTCCTGGAGCCTGTTGGTCCTGGCTTTTATGCTGTGGTAAAAGTAATATTGTGATTTTGGTGAATGTTGGTGTGTAATAGGTTACTTGGATCTCATGCATCATAGTTACTTTGCATCGTGTTAATGAGGTGGAGTTTTAACTTGATCATTCCCATTTCCACAATTTTAGTTACCTTTGTGTGCACTCCTTCTCCCACCCTTAGTTTGGGTTCAGGACTCCTTCCTTTTCTGGATTGGCCTCACTGAGACCTCCAGTTATGTGTAGAAGAACCTGGCCCTTGATACAGCCTTCATCATTTCTCACTGTGCCTGCCAGCACACTCCACACTTCAGAGAGAAGAGAGCATGCAAGCATTGCTTGAGAAATTGTTTGTACTCATGGCACAGCAATAATCCTGAATGCTAAATTGGTAAATTTTCATCTGCAAATATACAACATTATCACACTGGGGGGCGTTGGGAACGGACCCAATGCGAGACACAGACACTGAAGTACAAGGAACAGGACTTGACTAGAGTAGGGGCGTGACAGGATTCAGGCAAGGAGCAGGGACAAGAACGCAGACTTGGCTAGAGAAAGCGGGACCAGGACTAGGAACCATGAACATGGAGCCTGGGCTTGGGACTCCGAGCCAGAGACTGGACAAGGACCCAGCACCAGGGTCTTGCCTCAGGCTCAGGCCCCAGAACCAGGCAAGGACATGACATGACTACGGGACAGGACATGGCTGGGGTCTAGAGGCTTGCGGCTGCTACAGGACAGGACGTGGCTGGGGTCTAGAGGCTTGCAGCTGCAGGCTGGGGTCTTGATCTTGAGGCATGGAAGCTGGGGTATTGGGTCTTGAGTCTGGAGCTTGGAGGCTGCTAACTCAGAGACAGACTGGGAACTGTACATTAACATAGAGCCAGGACTTATCCTTCAAAAAGCCAGGACTCATCTTTAAATCGACACTAACACAAGACTGGACAGTACATAGACATAGAGCCAGGACTCATCCATAGACAAGCCGACTCTCAACTTTATCTCCACACCAAGGTGGGACAGGTCCACCTGTTGGGTAATGGCAGAACAGCCAGACTTACCCAACAGAGGCAAGGACAAGACAAGACAGGTCCCCCTGCAGGGCAACAGAAAAATGGCCTGACTACCCCACAGAGGCAAGGACAAGACAAGACAAGACAGATGCTCCCACAGGGCAACAGCAAAACAGCCTGGCTTACCCCACAGAGGCAAGGACAAGAAGAGACAAACACCAAAGAACAACAGACAGTTGTATCTCTGCTTTGGGGTAGCTATGAGTCTCAGTTCAGCCAGCAACCTCAGCTGGCTACAGAAACAGCCGGATCCCTGCCTAGCTCGGAGTGGCTGGCAGCCACTCAGCTGGCCTGGAAAACAGCCAAATCCATACCACAAAGACTAATCTAATGGGTGGCAACAAGGCTTCATGAAGTGGTGGTCCTCCAACCAGGCCTAGAGATCACAAATGGTTTTGTTAGCCCCCCCATAAGCAGGTTACTCCAAGGGGGACTGACAAGACAAACCAGCAGCCCACACTCACCCCCAAAACTACTTATATTCCAAGCCCCAAGATGGGAATCAGGTGCCTATGATTAACTCAAACAAGGGACAGCTGGAAGACCCGGAGTCCTGAGTCCTTGGACCGGACCATGAACCGGAATGCGGACTTCATGGACTGGACCATGACAAACATATTCCGTAAATAACAGTAATTATGAGGGACTCCCAAAATGCATGCTAACTTCATGCTTTTTCATCCATGCTTTAGCTCCTGGTTTCACTTTTTCCTCAATATGATCCCCATCTCCCACCTCAACAATCTGGTAATTTCCCACATGATTTCAGTCACATTCTTTTATTGATTATAAAGTAATATCCACCATTCCATCTTGATAGGAATTTTGCAAGCTGGTCACCATTTCAAAGTATGCACCTCTTTACAATAGCATATCACATAGTTTTATAGATCCAATGAAATCAAAAGAATGGCACATGCTGGAAGTCCATAGGAGTAGAATTATGCCATTCAGCCCTTCAAGGCTTCTCCATCAATCGATCATAGTTATTTTTTTCCTCCTTAACCTCCTTCTGCTGCCTCTCCCCATAACTTTGGATATCCTTACTAATCAAGAACCTATCAAACCCTAATTTAAATATTCCCAATGACTAGGCTTCCACAGCCATCTGTGGCAATGAATTACACAGATTCACCCTCTCTGGCTAAAGAAATTTCTGTTCTCCTCTGTTCTAAAGGGACATCCTTCTATTCAGATGCTGTGTCCTCTGGTCCTAGACTCTGTCACTATTGAAAACATCCTCTCTACATCTACTCTACCTGGGCCTATCAATATTCAGTACATTTCAATGGGTTTCCCCACTTCATTCTCCTAAACTCCAGAGAGTACAGCCTCAGAGCCATCAAATGTTCCTCATACATTACCACTTTCATCTACAGGATCATTCTTGTAAACTTCCTCTGTACCCTCTCCAATGCCAACACATCCTTCCTAAATATGGTGTCCATACTGCTCAAAATACTCCAGATGTGGTCTAAGGCCTTATAAAACCTCAGCACTATATCCTTGATTTTATAATATATTCCTCTTGAAAAGAATGCTAACATTGCATTTAACCTCCTTCATAATCACTCAATGTGGAAGTTAACCTTTAGGAAATCCTGTACTAGGACTCCCTAGTCCCTTTGCACTTGCAGTTTCTGAATTTCTCCCTGCATGGAAAATAGTCTACACCTTTGTTCCTTCTACCAAAGTGCATGACCGTACAATTTCCTACACAGTATTGCATCTGTCACTCCTTTGGCCATTCTCCTAATCTGTCCAAGACCTTGTGCAGACTACTTGCCTCTCTACCTATCTTTGTATCGTCCACAAAGCCATCTATTTGATCATCCAGGTCATTAACATATAATGCGAATAGTAGTAGACCTAAAATTGACCCTGTGGAACACGATTAGTCACCAGCAGACAGCCAGAAAAGGCTCCCTTTATTCCTACTGTTCATCTTCTGCCAGTAAGGTAAGCTTCTTTCATGCTAGTGTTGTCCTGAAATACCATGTACCCGTATCTTATTAAGCAGCCTCATGCTCACAAAAATAATTCGGGATTGAATGGCTTATCATATGAAAAGCATTTGATTGCTCAGGGCATGTATTCACTGGAATTCAGAAAAATAAGGGGTGACTTAATTGAAACCTATTGAATAATGAAAGGCCTTGACAGAGCGGATGTGGAGAGGATGTTTCCTATGGTGGAAGAGTCTAAGACCAGAGGACCCAGCCTCAGAATAGAAGGGCATCCTTTTAAATCTGAGATGAGGAGGAATTTCTTTAGCCAGAGAATGGTGAATCTGTGGAATTCTTTGCCATGGATTGCTGTGGAGGCCAAGTCTTTATGTATATTTAATGTAGAGGTTAACAGATTCTTGATTGGTCAGGGCATGAAGGGATATGGGGGGAAGGCAGGAGATTGGGGCTGAGAGGAAAATTGGATCTGCCATGATGAAATGGCAGAGCAGAGTTGATGGGCCAAATGGTCTAATTCTGCTCCTATATCTTATGGTCATATGTGCAGTACATTGTCAAAGGCCTTCTGAAAATCCAAGTAAACAACATCCACTAACTCTCCTTTGTCTATCTTGCCTCTTTTTTCCCTAAAGAATTCCAACAGATTTGTCTGGAAAGATTTCCCCTTAAGGAAACCACGCTGACTTTGGCCTATTTTATAATGTGTCTCCAGGTACCCAGAAAGCTTGCCATTAATAATGAACTCTAACATCTTGCCAACCACTGAAGTTGAGCTAAAGGGACTATCACTTGCTGCCTTTTGTCTTCCTCCCTTCTTAAAGAATGGAGTGACATTTGCAATTTTCCAGTCCGCCAGAATCATTCCAGAATCTAGTGGTTCTTGAAAGATCACTGCTAATACCTCCACAAACTCTTCAGCCACCTCTTTCAGAGCTCTGGGATGTAGTCCAGGTATTTCCTCAAAGCCACCAAGAGAGTCAGGTGTTAATTTTGGGTTCCACCCATCACTTACCAACCTCTATCCTACTGCCCTTGCTCTGCTATGTACCAGCCATTACTCCTTTGAGTACTGACGCTGAACCTTGACCCAAAATATCAATGTACCCCTTTTGCTGCTTGACCAAAGAGTTTTTCTAGCATACTGTATCTTGTTTCAGACTCCAGCATCTGCAATCCTTGACCAAAGAGTTTTTCTAGCATACTGTATCTTGTTTCAGACTCCAGCATCTGCCATCTCTTTTGTCCTCAGCTGACTGATCTGCTGCTTTTCTGCCTGTTCCTTCATGGAAGATGCCTGCAGGGATATTTTTTTCTCCCTGCTCGGACTAGTGCCACAGATCACAGTGGGCACTGGGGAAAGAGGGGAAATAAATTTGTACAAATGGCCAGAAATAATTGCTTAGGATGAGTCTAAAGTGATGCCTTTTCAGTATAACTAAAGATTACTCCAGTTTGTATTTATAACCCAACAAAGAGAGTTAAATAACTCTAATTAAAATATGTAAAATAACTCTCAATATTCTGTATAATCTTAACTTATTTGACTGGATTTTAATAATGCATTTCAGATCATTAAAAAGATGAACATGGAAGAGACAGGCCAAAAGATCAGATCTCATTTCTGCCAATCAAGCACATTCACTTGTCTATTACCATATCTGTCTTTTCATGCCTTTGTGGAATTTATAATTATTGCAGGGGTTTTACAACAGGGAAAGGGTAGTGGCTAAAAAACAATCTAAAGGTTGAGAAGTTACGATTCAGTTGCGATAATGGGAATTGGGAGCTATTCTGTACTATTTTCTGCTTTTTTTTCTCTGTTTCTATAGAAATTGTTGCTTACTTGGACCACACCAAAGTCCTTTCTTTCCTTTTTCCTTTCTTTTTAAATCTTTTGCTGAACACTGTCTGTCTGAAAGGAGGACAAGCATGTAAATTATGCCAGACATTTTGTGAACTCACATTTTCAGTACTGGAGGTACACACATCACTGATTGACTAAAAAGGAACGAAGGGGGGAAGAAAGAAGAAGGAAACCTAGCAAGGTCAGTAATCTTTCTGAAGGGAGCCAGATTGCTTCAAAGCCGACTGGTGTAGATTTGCTGGCTGCAATTTTTGTTTTTTGTCTGTTAGCTGGGCCAGACGTGGTGGGCAGGGAATGCTCACACACCAGTGAGTAGCTGAGAAATATTGATGAGAACAAAGTGCCTCTAACAGCAGTCATCGTGAAAACAAAATCAAAGAAAATGTTTTGATCATGATTTGTTCTAAAAAGTTCCTTATTTACGACAGAAAAGACCTAGTATCTGCTAATCCCATTACCTCTTATGTAGCATTGAGATTTCTGTGACCAATGGCAAACTAGCCAGTTTATATGTGTGTAAAATTTAGCTGGAATAATTACTAAAGTAATGGGGTCTTGAAGATATCACTGTTAAAAAGAAAGATGTTTTAATGGTTCACTTGATGCTTTCATTTGCAGTAGTCCTTTCAATATAATTGTTTACATAACATGTTTATAAAGCAATTGTAAATGTTCATGTCAGATGTCAAAAATGCACTAATTACAAAGTCTGTGCTAAATGTATAGAGGTACAGCCATTGATGTTAATCCATTCTTTCTAATGGTCTATGCTTTGAAATTAGAGAGATCCTCAGCCTCTGCAACTTTTAAAAAACCTTTTATGAACATAATTGTTTTTCATTTTGGTTTCATAATTCCTTTTCAAAATTATAGTTGCTTTATTATCATTACAGTAGCAGAACCACTCCCAGGTTGTCTTCTAATTATTTCTTGTTAATACAAAATTAACCATTTTAGAAAGGTTTCACTATAATTCACTAGAATAACACATATATCAGCATATACTTCCACCTAGACAATAACATTAACAATATGATATTTTAGTGCTAATTAATGCTTCTAAATTGTGTGGACATTGTCAATATCCATCTTTTATCATTTGCTGTGGTTTTGAAAAAGACTGTTAATTTTCCTTCTTGTTAAACTCTTTCCCACCTCTTGTATCTTTACATGTTAAAGTGCACTATTCATTTGAACTGACAGCTCAAAGCCCTTTAGAGTAAGAAAGTACACGAAGAAACAGTTTAACCCATCATAAAAACATCATAACATAATCATTTATGAGCTACCCCATGATGTTATGCCAAACATTCAAAACTTCTGCCAAAGCTAGCACTGTGAAGATTATTTTAATTCAAACGAAATACTTCTTTATTGCATAATTATTTGTACTGCTTCCTTAATAGCCTAGAGGATGTTTTTGCAGGCCAAACTATCATAAAATGTGAACTAAATAAATGAGATTTTTTAATGACTTCCTTAGGTGCTGTTTGACGGCTTTCCAGTAGCTCTCCACAGAACCTCTTTCTACAGTGCTGGACCTTTGCCAGTATGACAATCAACAACTCAGGCTACTCTTCTGTTGGAGATTATTTCTAGAGTTTTTTTTTATTAGGCAACGGGGTTATTTCTAAACTGAAACAGGATGTCCTGCTGATGTCTCAGGCTGTGAAAGGCTCCATTTTTTTCAGCTGTGCAGGCTCTGTAAAATGGCTTAGCTTAATCCCGGGTACGAGTACATTGCAGTTGCAGATTTCTTTTATAACAGGGATGAATGCAGGCTGGCATTATGGATAAGCTTTTGTGCCATGGCTCAAGCCACTTACAGCAATAACTCTACGCACTTTCAACAAGAACATGCATCACTGGCTCGCAGTTGTGACTGATAGTCCAAGAAATATTATCTCAGTCGATCAATTTTTCTTTTGTCTATCATCAAAGCTCTAACATAATTTTTATGCAAAATTTCTGAGTGTGTGCCCAAAGTTAAGATTCCATTAGTCTTCTCCAGAACTGGTGGTAATTAATGCAAGAGAAAGGAGTAAATAAACAGTTTCTCCAGTCGGTATATTACTATTTTTCTCAGATATCATTATTTTCATCACTTTAAGTTCCAGAAGTGCCTCAGTCATTTTCAGCTGTAAAGACAGGATTCATGTAGTCTGTATACTTCTCCATGACTGCTGCCAAACATCACCTGCCTTGTGACTCGCTGTTGAGAGACATACTCATAGCAGAAAGTGCCTGACGAGCATTTTTTTTTTGTCCACACTGCTTGGGGTTAGTAGCCTATCCAAGAATCAATAGAAGTCTTTCCAGTTAGCAAACAATGGGTGGTTGTGAGTGACAAGAATCCCACAGGAGCAGGTCTGTCAGTGTCTGCTTTTGAAGTCAATACTGTAATGTGCTGACCCATAGAGAATCACATCATAATTGCAGGTCAGACTCATTGCAGTTGCTTCAGCTGTTTTGGCATATTCACTGAACCAAGAATAGGTGCACTGGCACTAGAAGTCTGGTAGATTGGACTTAGCACAGTTGGGTTAATATGTGTGCACAACAGGAGCAACTCTATACAAATTATATGAATACTAGTGAATGAATTGTTCTTTGTGAATTTCTCCCCATCCCTCCTTCTCCAAAGTGAATTTTGTTGTACTTTATTCTGATTATGTAGGTTGCAATCAAATATCAGAGGTATTATTTTAAATTTCAAATGTCAAAATTCTAATTTTCTGCAAATATCACTTGTTCTGTTTGATTTTCCTCACAGTTGCAATATTGTCATGTGAGACAATCAAATCAGCTAAACCAAGTTTCAAAGTTGCATATCAACACCCAATGAAAGTGTGTGCAACAGCTTTCATAAACACAAGGCAGAAAATGGTACCAGGAATGAAGCAGCTAGGAGGAGGTGTACAACAAAAACAGACTGATGTCTCATTAGTCATCAGTCTCTGGGAGCCCAGCACAGCAAAACATCCCAACTCGCCCACGTAGTAATAAACTTCACACAAGGACATTCAAAGGAACTCTCTAAGAAGTCCATGCAAAGGAAAGTTGTATGCGCAAGACTAATACTGAGACTTCATTTGTTAATACGAAATTCTTCTAGCTCCAATAAATATGCAAATTACTCATAAATCATTCCGGAATTTCAGAACCTGGAAATATCAGGTTAAAAGAGCAATTACACCCAAACAAATGGAGTCACCAGCTGACTACAAATTACTTTCTTCCCATTTAACTGCACTTCCTCTGAAAAAGATGTTTTGTGTAATTCAGATCTGTATTGGGATTGTAACAAGAACTCAGCTGTTACAGGTGAAACACAGTCTCTGAAAGCCCAGTGTCACAGGTGCTCTTTGATTTATTATTTTCTGTGTGGCAAACAGTGCCACATATATTGTTGTTTTAAATAACATATATCAATGAGACTAAAACATGACACCCTGAATTAGCAGATCGGATCATGTGTGACAGTAGCAGTTTGGTTCAAGCCATATAATCTGCTGACGAGCTTACCAGCTAGTCACCCAGCTGGGCTGAATTGGTAGCACGTCTGCTAATGATTACAAGAGTTTGCGAGTATTAGGCTCATTGCAGAACTGGAAAGTATCAAGCAAGCATGTTTTAGTGTGCTGCCGATGGAGTATTGAATTGTAGGAGATGTTTGTCCTTTGGAGCAAATATCAGAGATGAATGTAGAGCCTCAGTCATAATTTGACAAAGGCAATTGGCTGGCCAATATTCATTTTGTGATGTTCACCACCATAGCCATGTAGGAAAAGTATCTAATTGATTTTGAAATGCTTTGGGACATTCTGAGCAAATGAAAGATATTGTGTGAATGTATGACTGCCTCCAAAGTGTTAGTAGATTCAATGGGCTGTATATTCTCTTCTTATGGATCTCTTCTGTATTTTCCTAGAACATGGAAAAAGGCTGTCCAGCTCTAGCCCATCAAATCTTAACAGCTCTCAGAGCAATTCCATCAGTCCCATTCTTGCATTAATTCTCCTGAGATCTATTCTCGCTCCTCTCCCATCAAGACCCCATGCTTCTCCTACACTAGGGGTAAATTATGGTGATCAATTAACCTAGTAACCAGCACATCTTTGGAAGTGAGAAGGAAGCCTGAACTCCCAAAGGAAGCAGTCGCAGAACTATGATGTCACATGGTGCTCAGTGAATCAAAAATAGCATCTCAAATTCAAGTCTGTTTATTGTCATCATATAAGTACCCGGCAATTTAGTTTGTTGTAGCGACAGTACGGCACTTTATAAACATAAATGACCTAAACTTCAATTATACATTACTTACAAGTCAAACGATGAGCTCCTTGTGAGGCAACGGCCATCTTCCATGGAAGAGATAAAAGCCTCACCACGTATCTACGAATCGTATGCTATGCACCTAGTTAGAAGAGACATGATGAACTTGGGCGCTGCACCGTGTGCCTGGACCTGCCCAAGGCCTCAACCTAAGGAAGGGCTGAGCTCAAAGAAGTGGCCGCGGCTGGAGGCCAACACGGCCTGGGGCTCGAGTTCGGCGGGCGGGGCGAAGGCGGCCAGCGAGAACAAACTGGAGGAGAGGCTGTACTCGGTGCTGTTGCAAGATCGAAGATGATGGAGGTGCATAGCTGCCAACCCTGGACTCGGGACAGCACCCACTGACTGACTGACTGACAAGTCAAATTAAACAAAAACAATAATGGCATGAGTGCATGTTGAGGGGAATTGACTGAGGCAGAATGAGGGTTTCTCAGGTTGGCTCAAGCATTGGGGAAGAAGCTGCTGTTGGATCTTGAGGTGAAGGTGATCAGGCTTCTTGCCCAATTGCAGCAATGAGAAGGGAACATGGTCCGGATGGCAGGGAGCTTTAATGATAGAAGATGTTTCCCTGAGACATCACTTCTTGTTGACATCTTCAGTGTTGGTGAGAGCTGTACTCACGATGGAACTGGCTAAGTCCACTGTTCTCTGTGGCCTCTTGTGTTTCTGCACTTTGGAGTTTCCACACTAGGCCTACACTGTGGCTAAAGCTCCAAAAATGACCCTCCGCCTTTGGGGAGTAAAGGGCAGAATAACGTTTAGACAGTGAGTGACCGAAAAGTCGGAGTATTTAAAGGAATCTGGGTATCCTTCTCCACAAATCACATAAAGTTGACATGCAGGTGCTGCATGTAATTAAAATGGAAAACAATATTATTACCCTTATTGCAGCAGGATTTGAGTACAACAATAAAATATGTCGCGAAAATTATGTGGTCTCTGTTTGTTCATACTGAATGCTGAGTACAGATCTGATTTCCCTTGCTAAGAGTGAATATTATTGTGATAGAGACTTGCAGTGATGGTTCATCACAATGGTTTCTGGTACTGGAGCATTTTCCTGTGAGGTGAAAGATTTTGTTTACAGAGTCTAAAGCCTAGAAGAATAAGAGGTGATCTCTTTGAAACATATACAGTTCCTGTGGGGATTCACTGGGGGGATCCAGAGATAATGCATGGTAGTGTAGTGGTTAGCACGATGCTTTATAGTACCTGTGACCTGGGTTCATTTCCCACCACTGCCTGTAAGGAGTTTGTACCTTCTCCCCATGATGTGTGGATTTCTACTGGGTGCTCCAGTTTCATCTCACAGTCCTAAGATGTACCAGTTAGTAGGTTATTTGTTCATTGTAAATTGTCCCATGATTAGGCTAGAATTAAATCGGGGGTTTGCTGCGCGGTGCGGCTCAAAGGGCCTATTCTACGCTGTATATCATTCAATAAATCAATAAATAAATAACATTTCCTTGGTTGGTTTATGCAGAAACAAGTGTCACAGTCTTAAAATAAGAAAATGGTGGGGTGTGCACTGGAGGGTGAATTTTTTTCTCTTTCATTATTTTTTATTAATTTATATATATATAAGAATACAGAGTACAGGAAAAAGATATATATATCAATACATTAAGCTAAATCGCATAGAAAGACTCCTTACCCTGTATTTGTACAAGTCAATTAGTTCATAACATTGAAAAATAATAATTTTATTATATAAAAAAAATCTAACCCACTACCAAGACCGAAGCTGATTAGTAGAAAAAAAAGAAAAAAGATTGTTAGTCATCATCTGTGCTTTAACAGCAAATCAAAGGTTTTTAAAATAATTCAGAAAAGGTCCCCACAATATTTGAAGGTCTTGATTAGATTCAAAGATTGAACATCGAATCTTCTCTAAATTTAAACATGACATCACATCACGTAACCATTGGGCGTGAATAGGAGAGGCCACATCTTTCCATTTAAGCAAAAGCGTCCTTCTGGCTATAAGAGACATAAAAGCCAAAATGTGCAAATCAGATGGCTCCAAAATAATATCCTTTCCTCCAACAATACCAAATAAAGCAGTCAAAGGATTAGCGTTGAAGTTTACTTTAAAAAGTATCGAAAAGGTTTGAAATACTTCTTGCCAATATTTTCCTAGACTTGGACATGTCCAAAACATATGAATGAGCGAAGCTTCTCCATTATTACATTTATCACAATATGAGGATATATCTAAATAAAAATGAAACAACTTATCCTTGGTCATGTGGGCCCTATGGACCACTTTAAATTGTAGGAGAGAGTGGCGGGCACATAACGATGAAGTGTTAACCAATTTAAAAAACTTGATTCCATGTTTCTTCAGAAATTGAAGTCTGTAATTCTTGTTCCCAAAGATTTTTAATTTTATCTAAAGGAACACTTCTCACTCCCAACAGCATATTATAAATATTAGATATAGATCCATTATAAAAAGGTTTCAGATTAAAAATTACATCTAATTGATTCTTATCAGGACTTTTAGGAAATGTACATATTTGAGACCGTAAAAATCTCTTTATTTGTAGATATCGAAAAAAATGGGTTTTGGGTAAACTATATTAAGTTGCCAATTGTTCAAACGAAAAAAGACTTTCCTCTACAAACAAGTCCTGAAAGCATTTAATACCTAATCTATCCTATTCTTTAAAAGTCACATCAATCATAGAGGGTTTAAAAAAAAATTAGAAAAAATGGGACTCGAAAGAGAAAATCTCAATAAGCCAAAATATTTTCAGAATTGTATCCAAATCCTCATGGTGTGTTTAACTACCAGATTATCAGTTAACTTACTCAAAGACATAGGAAGTGACGATCCAAGAAGAGAAATAATAGAGAATTTATTAACAGAATTAGCTCCTAAGAAAACCCACATTGGGCAATCTTCATGATTTATATAATATAACCAAAATGTAAGATTTCTTATATTAACTGCCCAATAATAAAATCTAAAATTTGGTAAGGCTGATCCTCCGTTCTTCTTATCTTTCTCAAGATGAATTTTATTTGATCTAGAACGCTTATTCTTCCATATATAAGAAGATATAATAGAGTCAAGAGAATCAAAAAAGGATTTAGGAATGAAAACCGGCATTACCTGAAAAAGATATATAAATTTAGGTAATATATTCATTTTCATAGAGTTAATTCGACCACTTAACGATAATGAAAGAGGCGACCAATTTAATAGCATTCTTCTTACATGATTCAATGGATTAAAAATTTTTCTTTAAATAGCCACTTATAATTTTTAGTGATTGTTACACCTAAATAAATAACACACATCAAAGTTGCTGGTGAACACAGCAGGCCAGGTAGCATCTCTAGGAAGAGGTACAGTCGACGTTTCGGGCTGAGACCCTTCGTCAGGACTAACTGAAGGAAGAGCTAGTAAGAGATTTGAAAGTGGGGGGGGGAGGGGGAGATCCAAAATGATAGGAGAAGACAGGAGGGGGAGGGATGGAGCCAAGAGCTGGACAGGTGATTGGCAAAAGGGATATGAGAGAATCATGGGACAGGAGGTCCGGGAAGAAGGAAAAGGGGGAGGGGGGGAAAACCAGAGGATGGGCAAGGGGTGTAGTCAGAGGGACAGAGGGAGAAAAAGGAAAGAGAGAGAAAGAGTGTGTGTATATAGGTAAATAACGGATGGGGTACGAGGGGGAGGTGGGGCATTAGCGGAAGTTAGAGAAGTCAATGTTCATGCAATCAGGTTGGAGGCCACCCAGATGGAACATAAGGTGTTGTTCCTCCAACCTGAGTGTGGCTTCATCTATACAGTAGAGGAGGCCGTGGATAGACATATCAGAATGGGAATGGGATGTGGAATTAAAATGTGTGGCCACTGGGAGATCCTGCTTTCTCTGGCGGACAGAGCATAGGTGTTCAGCAAAACGATCTCCCAGTCTGCGTCAGCTCTCCCCGATATATAGAAGGCCACATCGGGAGCACCGGACGCATGACATTGACTTCTCAAACTTCCGCTAATGTCCCACCTCACCCTCGTACCCCATTCGTTATTTACTTATATACACACATTCTTTCTCTCTCTCTCCTTTTTCTCCCTCTGTCCCTCTGACTTTACCCCTTGACCATCCTCTGGGTTTTTCCCCCCTCCCCCTTTTCCTTCTCCCTGGGCCTCCTGTTCCATGATCCTCTCATATCCCTTTTGCCAATCAACTGTCCAGCTCTTGGCTCCATCCCTCCCCCTCCTGTCTTCTCCTATCATTTTGGATCTCCCCCTCCCCCTCCCACTTTCAAATCTCTTACTAATTCTTCCTTCAGTTAGTCCTGACGAAGGGTCTCAGCCCGAAACGTCGACTGCACCTCTTCCTAGAGATGCTGCCTGGCCTGCTGCGTTCACCAGCAACTTTGATGTGTGTTGCTTGAATTTCCAGCACCTGCAGAATTCCTCTGTGTGCGTACCTAAATAAGTAAGTTAGTTTCTTACAATTTTAAAAGGAAAGTTAGAATTTGTTGGTATCAAATTGTTCAAAGGGAAAAGTTCACTTTTATGTAGGTTTAATTTATAACCTGAAAACTGGATAAAACAGGAGAGTAAAGAAAGCACATGGGGTAATGAAGTCTCAACATTAGAAATATATAGCAGCAAATCATCAGCATACAACGAGACTTTATGAATAGTGTCTCTCCTTAAAATACCGGTGATATCATTAGATTCTCGAAAAGCAATGACTAAAGGTTCTAAGGCCAGATCAAATAGCAAAGAGCTCAATGGACAACCTTGTCTAGTGCCACGTTGAGGCTTAAATGGTTTGGAGTATTGAAAATTAGTGATAACCCTTTCAGAAGGGGCTAAATAAAGTAATTTAATCCATTGAATGAAAACAGGTTCAAAATTAAATTTTTCTAAAGTTTTAAATAAATAATTCTATTCAACTCGATCGAAAGCTTTCTCAGCATCTAAGGATACCACACATTCCAATACCGTGTTAGAAGGAGAATAAATAACATTTAATAACTGACGAATATTAAAGTGAAAATATCAATTTTTGATAAATCCAGTTTGGTTATCAGAAATGACAGATGGTAAAATATTTACAATCCTATGGGCCAAAATTTTAGGTAAGATCTTAGCATCAACATCAAGTAAAGAAATTGGTCTATAAGAAGAGCATTCAGTTGGATCCTTATTCCTTTTAAGAATGAGCCAAATGGAAGCCTCGTAAAGAGATTGAGGGAGTCTGCCCAACTTAAATGTATCCGAAAAAACTGAACATAAATGGGGTATAAGCAGTGAGGAAAAGGACTTATGAATTTTTTAAATATATATTCATTGAGGAGCTGTGGGCTTTGCAGGCTGAGTTGGCATTTAATTGCCAGTCCCAAATTGCCCTTGATGAGCTACCTTATTGAGCTATAGCTGTCCTTAAGATATGGCTCAATCCTGCTTCTAATGTCATCAGCTCTGGAATTCCCATCCTAAACATTTTCATTCCTTGTCCTCCCTCACCAACCTCTCCTCCTATATGAGCTTTCTTAAGTTCTTTTACTCTTTGGCAGAACTTGTGACCAGATTGCAATATTTCCATATGGGCCTTGTCAATGTGTTTTGTTTAATTACCCTTGTGAAGCACCTTGGGATATGGGAAAGCCACTGTGCAGAAAACAAACCCAGTGCCTAATGTGTAGAACCAATAGCTTCTGATGGACAGCAGCTCCCAACACATCCAACAGGAGGTGCTGAGCGAGATCATAGGTTCTGGCAGTCTGTCAACACATGGAATAGTTACTGCTAAGCCTATCACTGCAGCTCCTCACCTTCGTCCCAGCCTCAGTACAGACCCAATTATTCTTACTTCCAAGCAACCATAGCAGAGATCTTGACCAAGCCTATGGCTGCTGGCCATCTCCACAAACCCCACGATGTCCCAGCACCAAGGCAACCTGGATTCATTTGCAATTAATTGCAACGGAAATCTGCAGTGAATCCATGAGCAAAGCAGTTATTGCAGCTCTGCGGCAATACCTGTTCGTTTGCCTGTCCTGCCGAAGAGTCTTGGCCTGAGGCGTCGACTGTACTTTTTTCCATAGATGCTGCCTGGCCTGCTGAGTTCCTCCAGCATTCTTCCTTCAGTTAGTCCTGACGAAGGGTCTCGGCCTGAAACGTCGACTGCGCCTCTTCCTATAGATGCTGCTTGGCCTGCTGCGTTCACCAGCAACTTTGATGTATGTTGCTTGAATTTCCAGCATCTGCAGAATTCCTGTTGTTTCCTCCAGCATTTTGTGTGTTTTGCTCGGATTTCCAGCATCTGCGGATTTTCTCTTGTTCCTGTTCATTTGGTGTGTTCCACAATCATGAGAGCACCACGTTTTTGATGTACTGTATATACTACATATTCAAACTAAACTGAAGTAAAGGCAACAATTTCTGAGACAAAACATGTATGGTGGTCTATCTAGTTACTATCTATACCGATTACTCCAATCCAGTTCCTTTGGGTTAGAATTGACCATTTTATGTTATAGTATGATTTTGCTAAGAGAACACATTCTTCAATCTGTAACCAGCAATTTGTAAGTACACCTATAAGTACCATTTTCTTTACAAAATGCACATAATTTCTGTGAGATTATCAGTAGTTCAGTTTACTTACAACGATTAAAAGTAAAAAAGTTTCAATATTGTATTTGGAGGATTTCAAAATCTTCTGCTTTACACACAACAAAGGTGATAACTAGTCTCACCTCAGCCATAAATACACCGTCCTGCCAATAAATTCTGCAGGAGTTTTGCTTCACAATTGTAACAGCAAGACACATTAAGAGAGAATAAGAATTCTTGTATCCCATTGGTCTCTTGAAAAGAAGACAGGAGAAAGAAAAAAAGAGATTAACTTAAACTTAATTAATATATAAATCTAAGCAAATGTTTAATGCAGTGCATGAATTCGTACAGTTTCAAATTTGGAAAGTTTGGACAGACAGGCGTGTTAAACTTGATTACAAATGCAGGCCATTTTCTGCACCCCATGACATTCACTGCCCATCCATCTGCTACTTCCAAGTCAGGAGGACAGCTGTTGCCTCTCTCCACTTACAACTGTTTGGAAAAACTTCAGTCTCTAGATGAAAGCCTACTGACTTTATGGATTGCTTCTTGGGAGCTCTACTTGACAATTTTCAATTCATTTTTAATAAATTATGTTTTAGTTGACAGAAAATTGTATGGAATGAATTGTATTTGCTGAGAATATTATACAGTGCTTTAGCCCAGCAAAAGAGTTGTGTTTACCTCATCTTTCTAAGGTGGGAGACAAGTGATTTCTTGGGTTTCTACAGCATCTCAAACGAAAAATGTGCATTTTAGCATTTTATAACTTTAAAATTGTACTTTGCCAATGTTTCATTTTGCAGCATTTTGTCTGCAACCATTAGATTGGACACACAGCAAAAGACTTGTATTTTTACATGCATACTGAACAACACTGTTTATTTTTGAGGTGTAGGTTTGCATTTGTTGTCCATCGCCAATTCCTTTAAGAAAGGTGAGTAGCCATCTTGAATTCCAGTGAAGGTACACCACAGTACAGTGATGCTGAGTTCCAGGATTTAGACACAACAGGAATAACAGAATGGGACTGATAGTGCGGGTGACCTCCTGTACCTAATAAAGTGGTCACCGAGCTTAGTCTGGCCAATCTTCTCTGACCTCTCTCATTAACAAGGTGTTTTTGCCACTGAACTGCTGCTCACTGGATGTCATTTGTTTTTTGCACCATTCTCTGTAAAGTCTAGAGACTGTTATGTGTGAAAATCCCAGGAGGTCATCAGTTCTGAAGAACTCATACCACCCTGTCTGGCACCAGCAATCACTCCATGGTCAAAGTCACTTGGATGACATTTCTTCACCTTTCTTATGTTTGGTCTGAACATCAGCTGAACCTCTTGGGCATGTCTGAGCTCCTGCCACATGACTGGCTGACTAGATATCTACATTAACGAGCAGGTGCAAGGTCTACCTGGTATTTCCCAGTCAGAATCATCTGTGTGCAGCTGCAGGGTTTTAACCTGAAGCATCTACATTTCTTTTCCTCCCACCTGCTGAATTCTTCCTGCAGATTTTAGCATTTACAGTCTCTTGTGGCTCTCTCATGTGTGTGTGACATGTGTTCTCTGTGGACTTCTAACATCCAACAAACCTATTTGTAAAGTCTATAGATAAAGCATGAGTACAGTTCTAACTAAATTATGATATTGCGGAATCTGCAAATTCAGCAGTATTAGGTACCTGTCAAAATATTTTGGCTTTGATCACCTGTTCCAAATGCCTGCTCATGACCTCTGTCATGCACTGTGTTCCAGGGACCCAGTCTGGAAGCGGGGGCAGGAGAGAGAGGTGGGGTAGGGGGAGAGAGAGAGAGAGAGAGAGATGTTCAAAGGTTCATTTATTATCAAAGCATGTATCCATATACAACTCTGAAATTTGTCTTCTCCAGGCAGCCACGAAACAAAGAAGGAACATGAAAGTCATTCAGAGAGAAACAGCAAACCCACCCCCTCATACCAAAAAGAACAGCATCCCGATCATCAACACCCCCCTCCACACACACACACGAAATGGAACAGGAATATTGACCCCCAAAAGCAACCTCTCCCCAGGAGGTATTGACCAAGAGAGAGCATTATACACTGGCACCATCTTGACAGAATTCAAGATGGCAGAGAGAGAGAGAAAGAGAGGGGGAGAGGGAGTGAAAGAGAGAGAGAGTGAGAGAGAGAGTGAGAGAGAGAGCGGGGGTGGGGGAGAGAGAGAGAGAGAGAGAGTGCTTGCATCACCGAGGATTGTGAAGTGAGTTGCTGAGGTAATGTACAGTGTCTGTGTGTGAGGGCTGTAGGGTGAACTGGGCCAACGAGTGGTAACTCATTGGTAAGTTGTGGGGTTGAGAAGAGCAGCGTGGCTGGCGTGGTGAGTGTAGTCCATTGTCAGTTCCTCCAATGTGTTGCCAGACCTCCTGGATCTCACTGTCTCTCGTCACTACCTGTTGGATATGATAGACTGCAGCTTTCAATCCGACAGAAGGTGAGAGAGACTGTGGGATCTGGGTGATAGGTCAGCAAATGGAGCAATTATTGTCAGTGCTCGGTGATGGTGAGCACTCACTGTGCTGATCAGGGTGCACAGCCCCGAGTCCACCCCTTCACTGCTGGGCAGCCACCCTGCTCATTTCAGTCTATTCAGACCAGCCTCGCAGATGTACATTGTTCATTGGTAGTTCAGTGCAAAGGGCCTGTGGTGATGAGATACCAGCTCCCTGTTGCAAGCCAGCTGGGTTCCCAATGCAGCCTTGCATAGACTGTGGAAGTCCCATTTAATGAACATATGGATGAGTGTTCAGACTCCAAGACCAAGAATGTGATAACAGTCAATGCTCTACTGACAGACACTGATCATGCCTGTGAGTCCCCACAGAAGGAGCACGTGGTATCCATGGATACACTGGGGGTTTTCTGGATCATTGCACACCTCAGGGGTTCAAATGTGTTATAACTTGAAACTATCAAGTGTGTGTATTATGAAGTACTGTAATATTGTAATCCTATGATCCTGTAATAGTGTAATCCTGTGATCCTGTAATCCTGTAATATTGTAATCCTGTGATACTGTAATCCTATGATCCTGTAATCCTGTAATATCGTAATCCTGTTGTTGTGTATGTGGCCTGGTTACACAACAATGCTATTAATAAAAACGCTGGAGACGGGAGCTAAGGTTCATGGCTCTTTACTGGCAAAGTCCGAACTCGGCACACACGTACAGATCAATACGCGCCTAATAGCGCATGCAACGACGTGTTACTAACATATAAAGTAGTCCCTTATTATAATATAGGCTATACGGTACACTCCTCCCCTTTTATTTTAATAGTGTATCAACTGTTTTTTTAACTGTTTACCCTTAACATACAAATGCCTACCATTTGTTTACTTGGCAATTTAATAATATCAAATAATAACAAAGTAATGTAATAATATCAAATTATAACAAGCATTTTTTTTTGCAACACACACAAAAAATGCTGGTGAGAGAGGGTTTCGCTAAACTCCCGTCGAAGAGAAGATTTAAACTTCTTCAGTGTAGGCATCACGGGAAGAGGCTTCGCAGTAGTGAATTTAAAAATGCAAACACAAGGAAATCTGCAGATGCTGGAAATTCAAGCAACACACACAAAAAATGCTGGTGAACGCAGCAGGCCAGGCAGCATCTATAGGAAGAGGTACAGTCGACGTTTTGGGCCGAGACCCTTTGTCAGGATTAACTGAAAGAAGAGATAGTAAGAGATTTGAAAGGGGGAGGGGGAGATCCGAAATGACAGGAGAAGACCCATTTATAACTCAAGTCCCTTGGGGGGGGGGCAGGTGGAGGCTTCTCTAGATTGTCCGGCACTGAAGCAAATAGGTCTTCACTCTATTGTCTGGAATAAATTGAACAATTCACAAATTGGCAGGTTCCAGCCATAAAGAGTAGTCACCTCCATCTTGCAAAGATGACAAAATCAAAGTGAAATCCTTGAAAAGGTGAGTGTTATTCTTAAGGATATGTACAATCATCAAAACTTGAGATGGCATTGGAAAGTGTCTTCAAATAGTGTGTTCTTCAGTCTGTCAATAACTTGGTTTGTTTTAATACGGATTTCCATATGAAAGTCATGAAAAGTTGACCTCTGAACATAGGGAGTTAAAAAGATGTGTACCTCCAACTTGCTAAGAGCTCTAGGCAGCAGGTTGCCTCCGTATAATGAAAACTCCTCTGTGCAGCTGTCCTAGATATATATGCATCTTTGTGCTATCACTTGCCTCCCTTACCCATATCTCATTTGTTCCAACTGAGCTAATTACACAGCCTATCTTCGCATTCTCCTTAGATTCCAAATAGATAGCCTGAACTTTATGATACCATCTCTTATCATAATATAACTTTCCATCTTCTAATCGTGCTTCATATCTTTGTGCTGGTGATTCAGCAGGAGTACTGGGAAGGTGCTCAGGAGAAGATGGAGATGCTGGTCTTTTCAGAGATTTAAGCTTATTGAGAGTTTGCTGATCGTCCATTATCTGTTCATCAGTCAACAAGTAATTTAACTGCGCAGGTGCAGGTTTTCGTCTTTTGTCTGTAATTGGAACAGGGTCATTAGGTCTCCTCCTTAGTTTCCTAGTCATTATTGGCTTTACCTCCATAGAATCTCCTGTGAGTTCCATTGTTAGCCTTTCATTCTCAAACATCTTTTTCTTTTCTTCTAACTCAATCTTTTTATCTTCAAATTCCTTCACTGCTGCTTTCTTCTGTTTAATATAATTCCTTTCCACTTGTTCTGTCTCCAGTTGCAGAAAAAGCTCTGCATTTTGTATTCTTTCCTTGTATTGTTGACCTAGTTTCTTCATCCTTTTCTGATACTCCTGCAAAGTGCTTTCCTGTAACTGTTGTAGCTGTCTTTTGAGAGATGTCAATTTCTCCTGGTACATCTGCTCTTTTACTTCCAGGTAGTCTTCATCATCCTGCTTATTGGCAATATCTGTCTTACTTGCATCCTCTGTATCTTCATCTGAGTCGTGGCCACAGATTCTGCATTCGTCCTCATCATCGACGCTGTCTAGCTCCTCCTCGTCATTGTAATAGTCGACTATGGGTGAGAGGAGAGCTGTGGACATCTTCCCCGCTGAGCTGCCCTCTGTTGACATATCTAGTGCCTTGATGGTGTGCCAATCCAGCTGGATCTTCCTGAGCCATTCATGTCCCAGCAACAGCGGTCCTCCATTTTTCAGTACATAGAGGTTCAGCTGCTGTGTTTTGTCTCTGTAGGTCACTGTCACTTTAATTTTACCTTTGGGATGCACTTTCTGTCCTGTGTAAGTCTTTAGCAGTAGTTTAGTTCATTTCAGAGGTATGTGAGAAAACAGTCATTTGTAGTCATGTACAGAGATCACTGTTAAAGCTGAGCCTGTGTCCAACTCCATTTTCAGTCTCAATCCCGCCACTTGTGGAGTGATCCATATTACTCTTCAATCGTCCGTCTCTTTCACACTGTGAAGTTGCCAACAAGACAATTCACTTTCATCAGAATCATTTTCATTGGAACTGCCTTCTTTTATTTTGTGCACATTGTTGTATTTTCCTTTCTAGGGTTTCTTGTTTCTCTGTATTTTGCCCTTTTTCTGCTGTTTACTAGCTTTGCATACTCTGCCAATGTGGCCCCGTTTGCCACAGTTTCTGCATTCTTTGTCTTTAAACCAACAGTCATCTGGGTCATGTGACCTGTTCCCACAATGGTAACATTTCTTTCCTTCATTCCTGTTCAGTGACATTTTATTTGCAACATATTCCAGAGATTTTTGTTGTATCTCGGAAGCACACCGTGCCACTGTTTCCTTTGATATTGCAATGTTTAGCACTTTCTCAAATGTAAGGTCTCGTGGTTTCACAGTGCATGCCACACACTAACCTGTCCCTCAATGCATCCGATAGACCAGTTCCAAATTGACAATGTTCTGATAATTTGCACAATTCAGCACAATATTCAGAAATGCTTTCATTTTTGCTCTGATTCCAATTGTGAAATTTAAATCTTTCAGCAATGACCAGTGGTTTGAGGTTTAAACGCTGTTGGAGAGTATCTACTTTATTTGTTTGAACGTTTTGCCAGCGTGTTTTTCAGGGGTTAACAAGCTCTGTAGCAGGCCATATGTTTTTGCTCCCATAATACTAAGTAAGACGCTGGCTTTCTTTTTATCCTTAACACTGTTAGCCTCACAATATAACTCCACTCTTTCAATGTAAGTTGCCCAGTCTTCAATGCCACTATCAAATGCTGTAATGGTTCCAATCATCGCCATCTTTGTTATGTTAATTTAGCCCCTTTTTCCCCTTGTTTCCTTTTTGACTCATGTGTCCTTTTTGCTAGCACCACGAGCGCACTCTATCTAGATGTGTGTGTATGTCGCTCCTTTTTATCTCCCTTCTGGGGCAGGCAGACCCTCAGCCCCTGGGGGTCAGCGCAGGCTGTGGTCTCGGCTGGACGTGCTGTGGCTCCGACTGTGTCTCTTGGTCTCCCAACGTTCCCGACCCTGGCCTTGTTCTGTCTCCTTCTCCCGCTGCTTGGCTCGTTCCTTGTGCTCTTCCTTCAAATGTCATTATCAACTAAAACACGGCGTTCCGATAAGGTGTAGGTTCATTAACTCCGTTGCCAATTTGTTGTGTATGTGGCCTGGTTACACAACAATGCTATTAATAAAAACACTGGAGACAGGAGCTAAGGTTCATGGTTCCTTACTGGCAGAGTCAGAACTCAACACACACGTACAGATCGATACGCGTCTAATAGCGCATGCAACGATGTGTTACTAAAACATAAAGTAGTCCCTTATTTAATGTAGGCTATATGGTACACCTGTGATACTGTAATCTTGTGATCCTGTAATATTGTAATCCTGTGATACTGTAATGACCCACTATCTCCTCCAAGTCTTTTCTCTGGATCTCCTGGATCCAAAAGGTCCCAGCACACACATTTGTTTGCTCGGATCTCTTCTCCTTGTGGTTTCAGTCATCAAGTTACATTGTGTTCATTTCTTCCCTTCTACTTTCCCCTCTGAATTGGATTGGACTCGATTCAAACTTGTTCTTAGTCTCCCATTCATTGACATTCCAGCAGACGTAAAAAGTTCTGTTGTGTTTCCAAAGCTTAGAACAAATGCTGCAATTCTTTTTTATATTCATTTTCGATTGACCCTCCATAACCTTCTGTACTTCTTTTTACTGTGTGAACTGAATTTTCTGCTTTCCGGTTTGAACTGGGAGGTAAAAAGTGGTGAAACGGCACTGTATTTAATTTAAATGAAAGGATATGAGCTGTGGATTGTTGCCTGACATAACTTCTTCAGACATGCAAGGTGGGAAAGAGATGCACCTTGCAGATGGTGGCTCTAGAGTGTCAAGAAATGTACCTCTTATCTCTGATCTGCTCTTGTTGTCTCAGCATTTATGTGGTTGGACCAGCTGAATTTCTGGCCATGGTGAACCCCCCCAGGATGTTGAGCACTGAGTAATGGCAATGCCATTAAATGTCAAAGGTAGATGGTTAGATTCTCTTTTTGCTGATGGTCATTCCTAGGTATTGTCCTTGCCATTTACCTGCCGATGCCTAAATGCAGTTTGGGGTCTTAACTATATGTGGGCATGGTTTGCTTCATTTGTTGATGATTTACGAATTGGACTGCACTTTGTATAATTGTCAGTAAACATTCCTACTTCTGACATTATGAGGAAAGGAAGGCAACTGATGAAGAAACTGGACGATTGGGCTTAGTACATTGCTCTGGAGAACTCCTGCTGTGATGTTGTGGGATTGGTCAGAGACAACTCCAACAATCTTCCTTCGTGTAAAGAACAACTCCAAGCACTGGAGTGTTTTCTCCTTGATTCCCATTGGATTCAACTTTATCAGCATTCCTCGATGCCACATGCAGTCAAATAGTGTCTTGGTATCTGTGGTAGTCACTCTCACCTCACCTCAGGAATTCAGCTTGTTGGTTTTTGTTTGGACAAAAGGTTAAATGAGGGCTAAGCCATGTTTTCTTGGCAAATCCCAAACTAAGCACTAGCAAACACCTATTAGCGAGTAAATGTCATTTGATAGGATTGTCAAAGTTACCTTCAATCATTGCTTGGGCAATGGACTGGGCAGTAATTGAGCTGAATGGATCTGCCCATTTTCTCCTGGACCATAATTTTCTTCAAAAATTTTATTGTCAGCTTTCAATGTGAATAGGAAGATATTTCTGCATGTCTTACAAAAACACACCTTTAGATCAGGGGTTGCCAGCCCCTTTTATGCCATGGGCCAATGCCATTAAGCAAGCTATCTGTGGATCCCAGGTTTAGAACCCCTGCTTAGATTTACCACAGACCTAGCAATCAGCAAGTCCCACTAACTTTCCATCCCTGTCAATGTTGTACATTGTGGGAACGTAATGAAAAATGGAAAATTGCTTAAATGCTGATAAATGAACGTGGTTTGTCAAGAGGATTGAGTCCAGAGACTTTTAAAAAACATCACAGCAGAGTGAAAGGCAACATCTGTGTTGAGAAAAAAACAAGAGTTGATGTTTCAAGTCAATGACTTTTCATGAACTCACTGCATGCTTCATGACCTCATGAGTTTGAAGGACGTCGTCAATACTGGGCTTGACAATAGTCACACACAACCGGGTGAAATTCAGATTGTGCGGGACTGCAGTACTATCTCCACAGTGTTAAGTGCTGAAAGTAAAGTATGATGCTGAAGCTTATTTCCTGCACCATCCTGATCTCATGTAGAATGGGAGTTCTTGTCTTAAATTATGTTATGCTTTGCTGTGGTTACACTGTAATTTTATAATTACAACTTACCAGCATTTAAGCATTTTTCCATTTTCCTTTTTCCCATATTTTGCTTTTGTTTCAGGAAGTTCTCTATATTGCAGGGAAATAATGAAATATGTAAGGACATGAGCAATTCTGTATCAAAGCTATCACTACAAGTTTAATGAAAATTAATGACCCTTCGTAGTGGTAGTATTGTTTCATTACTTGCTGTCAATGACAAAACAAAACAAATATGTATAAGTCCTTAAAGTCATGCTTCAATATGTTAAATTTGTTACTTGGCTGAATACAATTTCATGGCTCTCTGAACTATTTTATTGTTTATTTTGCAATAACATTTAATTGCTCTTTTCATATTAAATATAAAGGAAAAACAGATGTGGAACTAAACCAGGAGACTTAAAAATGTGTACAATGCTTCACAATGCATTTAAACGGCAACCAATTTCTGTTGACCGATATAGTCCTGTTATTTGTGAAGAACTTAGTTAAACAATGTAGTAAGTTTTGGTTAATGAGATTTGCTCTGAAGTCCACAAACATGGCATGCTGCAGGTTAATGAGAGGATTGGATGAGGCTCATCATCGGGCACTTTCAAATCTTCCTGTAGAAACAGAATGCTCTAATTTTAAAATGAGCCATAACAGCTCAATTGTTAATGTATTACAATAGCTAATTTTAACAAAAATTGTACTCCACTTAAAATAATAGCTATTGAATATCCCATTAACTCTGTGATTCATGACTCTACAGAATGGAGAAGGAACAGTTTGGATGGTATTGAGAACGCTGGGTCCTGAGAAACACACAGAAGCCCAGTGCGGACAGTGGAAGGAGTGCACTACCTGCCAAGCTACCCTCAAACCCCTCCTGGCATCTGCAGGTCTCAGCTTGGGGCTTTATTAATAATAATTAACTGCATGTCCTAGCTTGGCTTTATAATCATTTCTGAATTGGAGCAGAAGCATGTCATCCTCGACAACAAGGGGCTGCTGAAGAACATTGAAAAAGAAGAAAAATAAGATTGTATTAGAATGTAATAACTAGCTCATTATTACTCTCATATAAATCCTGTATGCGATAGATGTCACTTTGAGATAGCTTCATTAACTCATATGTTCTGGTCATGTCCTTTTTTGAAAAAATATTGGAAAGATATTTTTGATATTATTTCAACTGTTCTGAGTATTGATTTACAACCTCACCCTATTACTGTAATTTTTGGTCTACCAATGATAGAACAAAATCACTTAACCTCTTCAGCTCGTCGGATGATTGGCTTTGTTACATTAATGGCTAGAAGATCCATTTTGCTGAATTGGAAAGAGATTAATCCTCCCACCACATTTCATTGGTTCTCTCAAACTATGTTGTGTTTAAACTTCTTAGAAAAAATTAGAAGTGCCATTCATGATCCTTCTATTAAATTCAAAAAGACTCGGAGGCCGTTTATTCAACACTTCCATATGATGTAATTTGACCTTCTCCAAACCTATTCTATTATTCTTAAATATATGTTGAGAGGAGCGGAGTTAATGACACTAATGGTCCTATTTGATGTAACACAACAGCCCATGTCTTTTTCTTTTCTTTAGTTTAGTTGATTAGTATTGTTTAGATTAGTTTTTTTTTTAATTGGGGTATTTTGGTTTTTTTCTTTACTTCTTTCATGTTACTTTTGCATTTTTTTTCTTATATTCGTATTCTGTAAGATTTTGGGAGGTTTAATATCTGTGTGTTAACTGAGTTTATATTTATATATGCTAATTATGAACAATGTTTTCCCAATAGCATTGTATTAATACTATGTTATGTTTAACATTTTGATATTAATAAAAAGATTGGAAAAGAAAAGAATATAATATGGAGTATATAATTATATTAATATATTATGAGAAGTCAATGCATGTGATAAGATTCAAGGATTCAAGATTTAAAATACAATTATTATCTAAGTACACAACCCTGAAATTTGTCTTCCTCACAGACAGTAACAAAACAAAGAACCAAAGATCCAACACATTCAAAGAAAGATATCAAACATTAAACCCCACCACATACAAAAAAATCACGCAAACGGCAACAAAAAAAAGTGAGGAAAAACAATGAATATAAAACACAAAATCAAAAGGCATGCTGCAGTACAGTTCAGCTCAGTGTTTGTTATCTGCGGGGCACCCTGATTCGAAAATCACCCAAAAGTACTAACAGAAAAGAGTGGCCAGAACTAGAACACATCATAAAAACTGAATTAGAGTCCAAACCTACATTAAACCTTGAACCTTGAACCAGCATCATCTGTCGACAGCATCAAGGGAGAGGGAGATCACTCGAACACAAGGACCTTCCCTCGGGAGCAGTGAGAGAGAGAGAGGGAGACTGCCACCTGCAGACACCTTCTCTGGCAGCAGCGAGTGAGAGGCTGGTTGACAGCGCTGAAAACTCTCGCGCCTTCCGCACCCACCTTGATGACTTCAACATGTTAAGAAACTGTTTATGGAAATGAAACATTATAGCAACCAGCATTTCAATTCTGATGTTCCTTTGGACTCTCCAGAGACATCTCTCTTCTGATTGGCTAAAGGAAGAAGGTGAAACCAAGGCTTCATGCTAAGACCGCAAGCATGATTGTTTCAAAGACAAGGAATATATGCAAGGGCTCTTTTAATTCCGGACTGAAGCTCAAATTTATTCAAGTTGAACAGAAACCTTCCATTTGTCCTTGAATGGGTCTGTACAGAAAAGGCTAGCAGGAATTATATAGCCTCCATAGTATCCAAGACATCTCTAAGGAGCAGTGCCTCAGAAAAGTGGCTTCCATCATCAAGGACTCCCACCACCCAGGACATGTCCTCTTCTCATTGTTACCATCAGGGAGGAGATACAGAAGCCTGAAGGCAAACACTCAGCAATTCAGGAACAGCTTCTTCCCCTCTGCCATCCGATTTCTGAATGAACATTGAACCCACTGCTTTTTTTAAAATTTCTGATTTTGCACTACTTGTCTTAATATAACTGTTTAATATACATTTACTGCTTATATTTACTGTAATTCAGTTTTTTTGTTTATTTATCATGTACTGCATTGTATTGCTGCTGCAAAGTTAACAAATTTCGTCACATATGCCGGTGATACTAAACTTGATTCTGATTCTGATGAAATTGTCAATAAGTCCTTACATCTATTGCACTGATAAGAATCTTCTTGCTGATATACTAGGTTGGCCTCAGGAGCTCAGAATGTTCTAGAGTTCAATTTAAACTGAAGTATAAGAAGTTTAAGTATAATTATTCCATACCCTTCCAAATACTATGCCGCGCACTCAGCTTTCATAAACATATCGATGCTTGAGTTGCTGCTGATGGTTTAATCTTTCTTCTGCAGAAAAGTTTGTAGTGTTCAGTTTGTATGCAAATCTGTTTGGTGTATAACAGTTCCTCAATGCCTTGCATCACCTGCCATCAGGAATGAAGGGAAATTGCCAATGAACTTTGGCAATGATGTAGATGGCTCTGTGGTTTCAAGAGGGATGGTACGTTTGTCAAGCCAGCTTGTCTCACCGTGAACCTACTGTGTTCTATTACATTGTGTTTTAGTGGGTCAATGTCTGCAAGCACGATATTAACCGTTAAGATGTCAGTTCAGCTGGATACTAAATGCCATAGCAGAATGTGCAGGAACGGAGGAAGGAGTAGTTCACATAGTCCCTGAATCTTTTCCACCATTCAGTCAAATCATAGCACTTTGTAACTTATTTCTGTATATGTTTCTTTATCCATCATGTTTAAATACTTATGACTAACCAAAAAAATTTGTCAGAATCAAAGTGAATATCTAATTGCCATTTGCACAAAGTGCTGGTGAAGCACAGCAATGAGTCGCTGGCAGCAAAAACAACTAACTACTTCCGACGTTTCGAGCCGAGACCCAGTCCTGACGAAGGGTCTCGGCCCGAAACATTGACTGTACCTCTTCCAATAGATGCTGCCTGGCCTGCTGCGTTCACCAGCAACTTTTACGCGTGTTGCTTGAAATTCCAGCATCTGCAGATTTCCTTGTGTTTGTGTTTTTAAACTAACTACTTTATTCGTCCCACATTTTCTCGCTGCATTCAATAGCCAATAACTTCCCTTTCAAAGTCGAGCTTTTGAACTGCCTGTATGACCTGGCATTCTTGTGATGTGAACTGAAGTCTCAAAGGTGCAGGGCAGTTGAGGTGTAGTGAGGACGAGCCAAATTGAGGCGGCGGGCCCCGGGGCCCGGGGCCCGGGGCCCGGGGCCCAGGCCCAAGAGAGGGGAATGAGCCAGTGCTTGGCTGCTGGAGTTGACTTGGAAGTGATTTGAAGCAGCAGAACTGAGGCAAAGCAGAGTCGAGGTGGCGAGGCCTAGCCCTCAGAGTGAAGGACAAGCCGAGATTTGGCTGAATTAAGAACTGGGCCGAACTGGAAAGGTCAGGCGACGGGTCCCGGGCCTGAGAGCATATCAAAGCGGTTTGAGAGCAAGGAATGACCCGCTGTTCAGCTGATTTAAGTGCCGGGCCAGATTGAAAAGGTCAGGTTGTCAGGGCCAGAGGCAAAGGGCGGGCTGGTGTTCTGCTCACTCCTTGTGAGGTTTACTTCTCCTTGTGCTGAACTGAGGCTGTGGCCTACAACTAGTAGGCTCCTGGATCGGCTGTGAGTGGCTTCGTGGCTGTGAACTCACTTTCGTGAACTTGAATTCTGAATGTCATTTGCTTACTTTTACTGTTTGCTCTATTTTTTTTCCCTGCATATTGGGAGTTTGACGGTATTTTTAATGGGTTCTATTGGGTTTCCTTGTTTTATGGCTGCCTGCAAGGAGACAAATCTCAAGGCTGTATATAGTTTACATACTTCAAAAATAAATGTACTTTGAACTTTGAGTTCCAAAACCTCCTTCCCTTTGTACATAGAAATCGTGTCATACTTGGGTCTTGAAAAAGCGGCTGCTAGATTTTTGCTCTTTTCCTTAATACAAGGCTCTCCTTTCGCTCTACCAGCCCTCAACCTTCTAAACTTTAGAGGAAACAAAATCAGTTTCTATAATCAGTGTTTTAATTAAATCAGGTATCATTCAGCTGTATTCACTCCAACATCAATATTCACAATGTACTAATACCTCTTACATTACAAACATAGTGAACTATGAATTGTTTCTGATACACAAGGAGATTGAAATACAAATAGTTAAACTTCTTCAGTACTAATATACTTTAATTTATTAGTTTGGCTGCTAAACTTTATGTCACGCAGTTCCAAAATGTTATCTTCTGAAAACAAGATGGATTTCATGAAAGCACAGGATATGAGCACTGACTGCACAAACTGAAAAGTTTTCACAGTTAGTTCTTTGGGCAAGCCACAAATGTTTCTAGTTATCCAGGCAAATGATAATGTTCTGGGCTCTTCTGCTTAAACAAAAGTCTGCATTATGGTAATAAAATGTAAGTGTAATAAAGTGTGAGGAAATCCTCGATCACATTAACAGTGAAGAAAATTTTCAGACACAAGAGATACTGCAAAGGCTAGTAATCTTGAACAACACAATCAAAATGCTGAGTGAGCTCAGCACGTCAGGCAACAACTATGGAGGGAAGGAACAGTTAGTGCTTCAGGCCAAGACCCTTAATCAGGTCATCAAAGTTCAAAGTAAATTTATTATCAAAGTATATGTCACCCTGAGATTCATTTTCTAGCAGGCATTCACATAGAAGAAAGAAGTACAGTGGAATCAGTGAAAAATTACACACAAAGATTGACAACAACCAATGTATAAAAAAACAAACAGTGTAAGGACAAATAATAATAATAATAAGTAAATAAATAATACTGAGAATATGCGTTGTAAAGTCCTTGAAAAAAAGTCCATAGGTTGTGAAATCAGTTCAGTGTTGAAGTGAGTGAAGTTCAGGAGCCTGATAGTTGAGGGGCAATAACTGTTTCTGAACCTGGTGGCGTGGGTCCTGAGGCTCCTGTACCTCCTTCCCGATGGCATCAATGAGAAGGACTCCCACCAATGGCCTGATTGGTGGGAGTCCTTGATGATGGATGTTGCTTTCTTGTGGCAGTGCTCCTTGTAGATGTGTTCAATGGTGGGGAGGCCTTTTCCTCTGATGGACTGGGCTATATCCACTACTTTTCCATTCTTGGCCATTGGTGCTTCCACACCAGGCCATGATGCAACCAGTCAGTATACTCTCCACTGTGCGTCTATAGAAGTTTGACAAAACTTTAGGTGACATGCCAAATATGCACAAACTTTGGAGAAATTAGAGGTGCTGTCAAGCCTTCTTTGTAATGACACTATGTGCTGATCCCAGGACAGATCCTCTGAAATGATAACGCCAAGGAATTTAAAATTACCGTCCCTCTCCACCTCCAACCTCCTGATGAGGTCTGGCTCAAGGACCTCTAGTTATCTCCTCCTGTAGTCAATAATCAGCTCTTTGGATTTGCTGATTTGCGTGAGAGGTTGTTGTTGTTGCAATACCATTCAATCAGGTTTTCAATTTTCCTCCTATATGCCAATTTGGTACCATCTTTTATTCAGCCAAAAACAGTGATATCCTCAGCAAATTTAAATCTGCCATTGGAGCTGAGCTTAGCCTCACAGTCATAAGTATAAAGCAAGTCGAGCGGGGGTTGGGGTGGGGAGGGGCAAACACACAGCCTTGAGGTGCACCTGTGCCGATGGAGATCATGGAGGAGATGTTGTTGCCAATCCAAAATGAATGGGGTCTGCAAGTGAGGAAATTGAGGATCCAATTGGACAAGGAGATATCAAAGCCTAGGTCTTGGATCTTACTGATTAGTTTCAAGGAGATGATAATGTTGAATGCTGAGCTGTTGTCAATGAAGATCTCTCTCTATGAGAGTGGGGGGAAGAGTCTGCTGGTTCTCAAGTCGGGTGAGCTCGAATAAACGACGCTTCAGATTGTAACAGCAAAACAGCAATCAGTTGGTCTTCTCTCTCACTGTAGAATGGGTGATGTCTCTCTGTCCCTTGTTGGTGAGAGCGAGAGCGAGAGAGAGAGAGAGAGAGAGAGAGAGAGAGAGAGAGAGGGAGGGAGCCTCTCCAATGTCAAAGTGCTGGGTTATTGTCTGTAGTTTTTGTTGGACTGCAGATCATTGGCTCTCTGGGAGCTTTGCTATTGTTTGCTTGGTGAGTGGCGGGCACTGATGCTTCCTGTTGGGGGGAGGGAGAGAGGGAAGAGTGATGCTTTGCCGCTGCTTGTGCGCAGGAGAGGGAAGGGGGACTTTTATTTTATTTTATTTTTATTTGGATAAGGAATTCACAAATATCATGTACTTTTTTCACACATATAACCTTTTCCATTTTTTTATATGTATAAAACTACAATTATTTATACATTCTTAAGTACACATTGAGATGATATAAAAGGAAAATAAACACTTAAATAGATAATTATGTACTGTGGTAAATCTAACCTATTAGGCTAAGTAATGGAATTAGTTGTTAAGAAAAATGGTAATAATAGTTTCCATATAACCCTTCTGGACCATTTCCACTGGTCCAAAATGTTGTATATAAGCCTATGTACCAACCATTGTAGGTGTTTATATCCTAATTTGTTCATGCTTGCTCCTGCCTGCAGACATAATTATCCAATCCCTATGTACTTAATTACTTAATTTTTTCATTTTTTTATCCCTTTCCCAAATCTTTCCCTTTACTTGTGTTAATTCTCTATTTTCCAAAAGAAAACAAAAAAAACAGATATTTAAACTGGGGTGCTTACGTTAGCAATATTACTGTGTTGATGAGAAGAGCAGTATAAATCATTAGGAGAGTCATCTAAAGTCTGCTTGCATTTGGGGTTATATATTCAATCCATTTATTCCAGATTTGATAAAATTTTTCTTTTTGAGTTCTCAGGGAGTAAGTCAACTTTTCCATTTTAAATATTTCCAAGATAATTTCATACCAATCTTCTAATGTAGGTGGTATTGGATTTAGCCATTTTCTAGTGATTGATTTCTTACTTGCCGCTAAGAGGGCCTGCAGCAACTTTATATCTTCCTTCTGTTCAAGGAACAATACATGCCCCAAATAGAGCGTCTCAAATTTCAGAGGTATCTGGGACCTAAGTACCTTAACTAATGTTCTATGAATACCTTCCCAATATAGACTTAATTTAGGGCAATTCCCAGAAAATATGAAAATGATTTGCCTCCTTGGAGCCACACCTTCTCCAACACATCACATTTGTATCTTTATATTTTTCCTGATATGGGGTCTTGAAGTATCTTATAATGTTTTTCCAACAATGTTCTCTCCAAGTCAAAGAATTAGTCGAGGACCATTGAAAGCTGCAGATTTTCCCCCAAGCCTCCTCTGAAAGTACCAACCCCGCTTCTTTCTCCCACTTCTCTTTAATATACAGTGTATTTACATTTTTAGCATGGGAGAGTGCATTATATAATCGCGAAACTGATTTACTAGGTATTGAACTGCAAGCCGAATTCAGAATCTTGAAAAATTCTAATTCTACTGTTGATAGGTCTGTATATCTACAACTCTGGTTAACATAGTTTCGTACTTGAAGGTACCTAAAAAAGTCATTATGTTCTAGGCCATGTTTGTCCTGCAGGATTTGGAAACTTTGTAATACTCTTTTATCTATAAATGAGAGGTAGGTTGTAAGACCTTTCTTTATCCATAGCTCAAATCTTTTATCTCCTCTGTTGGGAAGGAATTCGGTATCATATGCACACCATCTAAAGAGTTTTAACATGTTATTAATTCCACATGAATTAAACACCTTCTGCCATACTTTTAATGTAAGATTTATCCAAGCATTATTAAATTTTTCCAACTGGGCCATCAATCCTTTGTCAGCTATTGAGGCCTGTAGAGGAAAACTGTCAACTAATCCAAATTCTATTTCCTTCCATCTAGCCTTATATTCCCTATTACACCAATATAACAGAGGGGTTATCTGTGAGGCATAAAAATAATTTCTCAGGCAAGGAAGAACCATACCTCCTCCTTCCTTCCCTAACTGTAAGGTGTTATATCGAAGTCTAGGTTTCTTTCCTTGCCAAATGAAGCAGGAAATCCATTTGTCCCATTCCCTGAATTGATTATCATCCACCTCCACCGGTAAAGTATGGAAAAGATACAATAACCGAGGAAGAATATTCATTTTTATAGTATTTATCCTTGAATTTAAACTTAAAAAGGGGATAAGATTCCATCTATGCATATCTGCTTTTATCTCTGAGATTAATGGCTCATAATTTACCTGTGACAGTGTTGAAAGATCCTTCAGCAGGGTTATTCCTAAATATTTTAATAATTTAGCTTCCCACTTAAGATCGTATGTATCCTGCAATTTTTTGGATGGTGTATAATTTAGGGACATAGCCTGCGTTTTCTTTACATTTATTTTATAACCTGATATTTTCCCAAAGTCATCCAACAGTGTAAACAATCCTATAAATGATTTTTCTGGTTCACTCAGATAGACCAAAACATCATCTGTGAATAACGCCACTTTCTGTTCAATCCCTGCCACCTTGATACCTTTTACGATTTCGCTCTGTTATTAGTTGGGCAAGCGGTTCAATATATAGCACAAAAAGGAGAGGAGAAATTGGGCATCCCTGTCTAGTGCCTCTCTCTAAGATGAAGGAGTCAGAGAGGTCCCCATTTATCTTAATTCGGGCTGTAGGGCTGTCATATAGAGTCTGAATTACTTTAATAAACTTTTCTTGAAAGCCGAATCTTCCTAACACTCTGTACTAACCGAATCAAAAGCTTTCTCAGCGTCCAATCCTACTACCATTGTCTCTGTCTCGTTCTTATTAACCTGTTCTAATATGTGCAGAGTTCTCCTTATGTTGTCCTGTGTTTGTCTTTGTTGAATAAATCCAGTCTGGTCTAAATGGATTAGGCCAGGTAAAAGCTTTTCCAATCTGCGCGCTAATATAGATGTAAATAGTTTGTAATCTAAATTAAGAACACTAATTGGCCGATAATTGCCACATTCTAGTTTAACTTTACCCTCTTTAGGAATAACTGAAATAATCGCTTCTCTCCAGGAAGGTGGAGTTTCTCCTCTCTGCAAGATCCAATTAAAGGTGTTAAGTAGTAATGGGGCTAACTGTGTCTTCAGGGACTTGTACCACTCTGAGGTAAACCCATCAGAACCCGGGGACTTTCCAGCCTTTAACCTAGAGATGGCCACGTTCAGTTCTTTGACAGTTACTGGTTCTAATAAACTTTCATTTTGTAAATCTGTAAGTTTAGGTAGATCTAAAAAATTCAATACACTGTCTATATAGGGCTCATTGGGGGCCCAGGGTTGGGAGTACAGCTCTCGATAATATGTTTCAAAACTCTCTTGAATTTTCCCTATTGTACTCTCCACAAGCTTTGTCTTTGGATTCTTTATTTTATGAATTGTATCGTCTGCTTGTTGTTTTCGTAATTTATATGAAAATACATTCTCCAATAGTAAATTGAACCATTCAACCAATTGAACCATTCAACCATTGAAGGAGTATGTAACAGGTTTATGGGTATAGTTTCCATTTTAATTGTGGACAACAAGCCATCCAAAGCAAATATAAAAATAAGCAGAAAAAGTATGACTTCAAAATAGACTGATTTAAGTCCACACCATCTGCTGGAACAAATGTTGTCTCAAATACACTTCACCTGAAAACTATGATGAGTCAGTTTCTTCTCATGCAACATCATGGGAGGTCGACTAGTATATCAAACAAACCCATACGCATATCAAATTTATAATACTAATCTTTTACACGGGGGTTAATTCCACTCATGGGTTCAATCTTAGGGCGTGCAGTGTGGTTGCTAGTAAGATTTGGAGAAATATAGGGAAAAATACTGCATTTTCAAGGCAAAAAATAAATTGCTCTTTGATGCTCTGGGGGTGTATCACATATAATTTTGAGTTTATACAAGCTGCCATTAAACCCCTGTCCGGTGGGAAGCTGAATTTCTAAGAGATCTAAAGCAGTCCATTGGGGTAGTTAGGAAACTTTAAATTTCGAACAATTTTGTTTTAATGTTAAGAGGAAACAGATGTTGCTGCCTTTCTCTGAACATTAAAAACTGGCCAGAAAAATTTCAAACAACGGATGTGTGGATCTCTCCTCCTGTGATTGTCAGGAAGACTCAGATCACACTCAAATATAACAGTATAATATCAGCTTTCAAACAAAGTTGACAGGCGGCAACACTAACTATATTAAATGTAGCCAAGGTTGAAACTTTCTAATGCAGTTGTGGCTTAGGGATGTAAAGCAGGAGGTAAAAGTCTGCCTGGGTCCTGTATGAAAATTGCCCTATAGGTTCTGGACAGAAACCCAAATGACATGGGAGGCTGGAGTTCACCTGCCTTACATCTTTCTATTTTCATTTATCATTCCATATTCTCCGGATTATGGGTAGGAAAGAAGAACACAGCTTTTGAAAAATGTAGTTCCCATGAAAGATTATTAATTTTCGAATACTGGGCTTTTAAAGGGGATTTATGAGTTCTCAGCATTCCACAAGGTCAGGTACTTTAAGAAGAAATAAAACAAAAGCATTAATTGTCAGAGTAAAGAAAGAAACATTAACCCTGTCAAAGTAAGAGAGCCTGTGCAGTAATGGTCTTTTTAAGATTTAGGGGATTAACACAAGTTAAAATAAAAGCTTTTGCAACAAAGGGTAGAAACAAAAAATCTGTTTTATGCTTTTTTGGGATTCAGTATCACTGTTGAAGTTCTGCTAATAGCATCTTATACCAGTTCTCCAAAACTAAGCCATATTGCTGCACTTAGCACTCTTTAGACCACCCACACTGATGTACATACAAAAACCACATGTGTAAGGAATGTCTGCTGTTAATGGAAATCAATATCAGCATTACAGCCCTATTATACTCTCAGACTGGCTCACAGACAAAATCACTTGTTTCTTCTTTCAGGTACCATTAGCTAGTTTTATATGGTTGAGTGTAAACACAATTTACTTGCTGGTATCTTATCAAATAGCAAATAATGGTTGTTTGAAACCTTATACCAATTATTTATCAATTGATTTAATTACCTCTTTACACACTGTTTGTTGAGAGTACAAGATTTTTAGCGTACTTCAAAATTTCTGATTTATTAAAAGTCAATAACTCAAAACGTATGATAACAGATGGTAAGTGCCTCTTTCCTCTTGTGTCTCTTTATGAAGTGCCTCCAAAAATCTATTGCAACAATGAGGTATATTTGTTCAGGGTCAGGGAGAAAAAAAGGTGGATTTCACTCAGAATTGCACAGTATATTTTATGATCAACTTCTTTCAGTTAAGAAACTGTCCAGTTTGCCTGGAAACTTCCAAGAGAGGCTGGAAATTTGTTATGTGGGTAGGTACTACATTCAACTTAGTGAAGCTCCAATGCAGCAGATCAATATGGAAGTTTCACTCTGAATCCTGGCATCCAGGAACGAGGTTGGCAAATTGGGGGTTCTCTGTCTCCCCCTCATCCTCACATTCACCACATCAAAAAGTCACATCGGCATTTCTACTTCAGATGCCAAAATGATACAGATCAGAAACCCTTGCACACTGGTATGATTTACAGGAGGATTGGGTGAAGGGATTGCAATTCAAAATTGATTAAATGAGTAAAATCTTCCAGATTCTTCATGATAAAGGTATATGTTAGATTCTTATTTAGTGGCACCTTGATGTGGCTGTAATGGTCAGAGGGCATATCGAGCCCAAGAAATATTTGAAGCTCACTCACTTTCAGTACACCGTATCAAGATTTATGCTTTCTAAATATAAACAGAACCACCACCAGGAATTGGTTTGGCACCAGACCTCACTGTAAATTACCAGTGGAACTTGAACTAAATCCCTTCTCTAAACATTAAATATTTTCCTCCTATTCAATCTATTCTAATTGCTATCCATTGTATTTGGTTGCCTTCTGAAAAGTCAGCCATTATTTGAACAGCGAGTAATTGTTCTGAAATCTGAACATGTACAGAATTGGTATGTGAACAAGCAGAATAGAAATGGTGATTTTGCACCTGAGATATCGAATCATCACACAAGCATGAAAAGCTGCCTGTCCAGAGTTGCAATGTTCTGCAAAATGCAAATATAAAATAATTTTATTTCCTTTTAGAATATTTTGTTTCTTCCTGGAATCCACCAGATTTAGCACATTAGTGACTGCAGGTATCTAGCATCTGACCCCCTGCTAATGCCAGCCTGTGTTGAGACCAAAGGAGGTACTTATATGCAATTTACGAGGATACCTACCGATCATACTGAGCGACAGAAAAGATCATTAAGTATCTGCTCTGTCTTAAATACTAGACACCACTCCATGGAACTAGGAATTGGACATATCACTTGGCTACTCAAATTGTACCAAATTTTAAAAACTTGTAAAATTTGTTAAATTAAATTATTGCATGTGACAGGCACTGACACTTTCTAATTAGTTCAATGAGAGTAATCGATCGACAATTTCATTCCACTCTCTGTAACAGCAGCAAACCTAATTGCAGAAGACATCTTACCTGTGGAGACGAATTATGCACCAGCAAACAATTGATGTCCCATCCAGATTCTATATTTCATATGTTCCAAAAATGTAAGTAAAAATACACTTACAATTTATGCTATAGTAATGCTCAGTACTTAAATATGTCTTTTACACTAAAATATGTTCTTGTGCTCAAAACAACTTTGAAGTAGTACTAACTCAAAAATGATGACAGTTTTTTTCCCCCTGTTTTGGACATTAGTTCTGGTGTTTCTGTTTATCTGTTTATCTAGCGTAAGATCAGCAGGTGAATCTTGGCAATTTCTGCATTTTGTTACAAATATTTGTACCTGTAAGTTTACAATAAAATGTATCAGCACCGGAATCGATTAATTGCTGTAAAACTTCTTCCCATTGTTATGCGTGTTTCAGGTCTATATCACATCAACTTATATTGCTCAGGGTAATTAGTGTAGCTCTTCCTGGAAGATTCTGCGTAGAAACTGCAATTCTAACACTAAACCCCTTTATTATATTCAATCCAAGTTGCTAAACGTAAGGAGATCTGAAGGAGATAGGATGAGTTCTTCTTTCTATTAAGTCAACAGAGGCCAAAACACAAAATGAATAACTGTAAATCAACATGGGCAAATGTCAAAATGGGGGGTAAGAACCTGGGGTATTTTGCTTCATGGAATTTGAAATTGATACATTATTCCACTTCACCGCTCAAACTTACAAACATTTGGCATGAAGTTAAGAATTTTACTCAGGAGGGCCACAGGATTACTCTTTCATGAAATGAACAAATGCAATACATTTGTGTTACAAGGAATGTTGAGCCAGGAAAACAGCTTTACTTTCAACTATTAAAAATAACTCTGAAATGCTTGCTATTTATATTGGTTCCCTGCAACAGAAAATATTCCACCACTCAACACTAATAGGCCTCAGCTTCATGAAAAACATATGGGAAAAATTCCACATAATTGGCAAATTCTGATGGGAAAGAGCAATTTAAAAACAAATGGGAATTAAATACCTGCCTTGTTCATTGGAACTTGTTCATTGTTTTGTTTTATTTCACAAATAATGCACATCTTAAATTCCAGCTGACTGCTAGTGATAATAAGAGAAAATGGTGCCATCACTTTGATGATGTTTTAAGGAATGTGCTTTCCTTCTCATTAGGAGGATCAATTATTACATTAATATCTGCAGCCAGTTTCTTCTGTGTATTTTTTCCCTTGAACTCTTAAGTGTATTTGAAAAGAATGTGTTTATACGTTTTCAGTACATAGCAGGTAGGAAAAGTCACTTCCCTCCTCCCGTCCTCTGCATTATTGAGTTTTCTGCTCAATTTGTGCTGTATATTACAAATTACTGCTGTATTTTATTGTAAATTAGACTATTTATTGTTTCATTAACTTTTAACCAAATTTCTCTATTTTTAAATTCATCTTCCTTCATGCCGCCTACTAATTTGTAGTGCATTGATTTCAAAGAACAAATGTAGTTTACGAAGTTCTTCCTTACAGAAAGTTTCTCTTTGATGGGATAACTGCAAAACCCAGGGAAGAGGAGGATTGATTTTTCTGGTAGGTTTTGAGGTAAGTGCACATAAACACTATCAGTTGGAAACCAACTGAAATTTCTTCAAAATGTATAAAACTCCTGGAGCTGACTGTGACAGACATGATGGTTGATAATAGCAGATAAAGCAAATCCCTTTGCCAGCACTGACCCCCGTGGCACACCACTAGCCACAGGTACCTAGTCCAAGAACCGACACTCAACCATCAACACCTGTTTCCTACCACTGAACCAACTATGAATGCAATGTAACCCTCTCAACCGGCCTGCTAATGACTCAGGCTGTTTATTCCTTTCCATAGATGCTGCCCAAATTGCTGAATTCCTCCAGCATTTTGTATGTGTTACTAATGACTGACCTTGTCAAATACCATATACAAACATTCACTGCCCTGTCCTTACCTGCTGTCTTGGGTACCTCCTCAAAGAGCTCCAAGAGACTTGCCAGCCACCAATTCACACAGATGAAGCCTCGCTGACTGTTCCAAATCACACCTTGCCTCTCCAAATGTTGGTAGGCCCAGTCCCTCAGAATTCCTTACGACAATTTATCCACCACTGATGTCAAACTCATTCTCCTGTAGTTTCCTTGTTTCTGCTATCATTTCTAAGTAATGGGGTTACATTAGCTATTCTCCAGTCCTCTGGAACCTCAGCTGTGGCCAGAGATGTAGTAAAACCCTTTGCGAGGGCCCTTCACAATTTCTTCTCTAGCTGCCCACCAGGTTTGAGATGCACCAGGTTAGGCTCTTGAGATTTACTCACCTCTGTGCACTTTAAGGCTACCAATACCTCCTTCCTGCTAATCCTTATGTGGTCCATGACATTGCCTCACCTTTCCCATATTTCCTTAGCTTCCATTGTTTTCTCCACAGGAAAAACTGCAGAGAAATATTAATTTAAAAAGATCTCCTATTCCATTCGCTGATTTTTAAGGGGGACCTATTCTCTCCTCAGTCACTTCTTCTTAATATACCTATAGAACCTTTTGGGGTTTCTCATCACCTTGCCTGCCCAATCCTTCTCACGTGCTCCTCTTAGCCTCTCTCTTAATGCACTCCTACACTTCTTATAGTCATCAAAAGATTCGCTAGTTCCTGACATCACTTTTTTAAAGGGCTCCCACTTGGCAGATGCTCCCTTCCCTGTAAACAATCTTGTCCAACCAGTCTCCACAAGATCACACCAAATGGTTTCAGACAATGTTCCATTCAGTTGGACCTTGCTGTACAACCTGCGCTTTGTAGTAAAGTCTCTGAGGTAAAACACCTGCGACCACAAGTCTATCAGCTGCAATCAGCATGGGTTATCCTGCAGGAGTAAGATATGTTGGATACTGAAGAGTCTATTAAAACCATTCAGCAGGATGCCTCGTTTTCAGATCTCACCGACAAGCAGCAAGACCTCACTTGGCTGGTAGGGAGAGTAGCCCTCTCCATCATAACCTTCCTGCATGGTCAGATTCTAACTTCCCATGCACATTGCTCTCGAGAGGGCTGCAAGGAGCATGAAGCAATTGTTCAGCTTTGAAGGAAAAATGATGCAAGAGTCCCCTGCATCCTAAGCAGCTGCATGACAGAAGATTTCAACCTCCACTCTTTTCTCAGGGAAGCATACAGAGACAAACATCGTGTGCTGCTGGAAGACCATTTGTGAAAGAAGTTTAGTTTGCCGGAGGTTTATTGATTTGTCAAGATGCAAGTGAATATTGGTTATTTCCTCATACTAGGCTGCAGAGTATGCACTAGTGCAGTGAAGCCTGGTGCAAAGGCCATGTGAGGGAAAGGCCATGGTCTTGGTTCTTACTGACACTACTCACCGAGGGGCTAAGGCTTGCACAATAACCTCGCAAACTTTCAAGAGTGTATTGTTTAAAGAGGGAACATGAATAGCTTTGACACAGTAACTTACAATGCATTGAATTAATGACTGATAGCAGAGATAGACCTGATTTGATTGCATTTAATGCGTATATTTTGAAGAGTGTACTTTTTGAAAAGGTATACTCACATAGATCCTTTCATACTCTCAGGATGTCTGAAAAGTCACTGATTGACTTCAGAAATATTAGCAGCTCTGCAGGCAAAAGCACTGAAACAACATACAGGCAAAGCCCCAAACACAGAAAATGAAATCAATGTATTGTATTGGCTTTGGCATGAGTTGAGTATGTGTGGGGGAAGTTCGCATTCATCTCTTACATCCAGCAGAACAGGAAGCTTCACTATCAATTTAACATACTGTATTATTCACCAGGAGCTGGCTGGTGATGTAGTGGTATCAGCTCTGGACTTCAAGGCACATGGTCCTGAGTTTAAACCCAGCCGGGTCCCAACCTGAGTGGAAGATCTACTTCCATATGTTGCCATGAAACAAGGTCCATGGGGTCACAAAGAGTCAGACTCAACTTAATGACTGAACAACAACCACAAACTATTCACCAGAAATTTTTATATATTCCTTGAAGGGAAGAGAGTGGACTTGAAGTAAAAAAGGTAATCCCAACAAGCCTGACCTCCAGTGCTGCCTGTGTGAAGTTTGCACATTCTTCCATATGACCCCAGATGCGCTGGTTTCTTCTCACATCTCAGAAACATGCCAGTATAACTGGCCATTGTAAATTGGCCCGATGTAAGATCTGAGGGGAAGCTTGTGGGAATGTGGCAAAGAATAATACAGAATTAACATAAATAAATGTTTGGCCTGTTGTGTCTGAACCAAGTATTTGTTACCAAGTATGCTGTCTGTCTCTGTGGCAAACAGAATAGAGTGGAGCTTGAACCTTGGCGAGGAGATGAGGAGGTGACAGATGCATTTTAAATGTGGCCCGGTGGAAAGCAGAGTAGAAAAGCAGCAGAAGGAGGGAGTCACCAAGTCAACCAAGAGCTTGGCCAAAGACAATGGACAAATGAGGTTGTCCATTGTCCTTGGAGGTTGAAGTGGTGCAAGGCAGGAAGAGGACTTTGGCGCATCGAGGCAAAGTTGGCAATAACCACTGCTCCTCAAATCTGTCTCTATTCAGCAGAGCAGTCATTTATCATGCAATGCAATGCAGCTGAGAATCAGGGAGCAAGGTAGAGGACACAGCAAAGGAAATATATTGGCACTGAATTTGCCAAGAAATTAATGGTAGTCCAGAAATTCATCGGGGCTGTGATTGGTGCAGTAGACATATTTGTGTTCTGAGGCCAGCAAGCTTGATTTACACTTTTAAGAGATGTAGCTAACCCAGCAACCTAAAGTGGGGAAGTGATGGACAACAAGTTGTAAATCATGACAATTTGCCCTAATGTCTGCAATTTGTGATAAGAAGAACTCACTATTAAAACAGAGCAAAAACAAAAACTGCAGCTGTTAGAAATCTGAAATGTAAACATATTATTCAGGAGGTGTGATAGCATTGGTGAGATAATGATCCAGGTCCAAGAGTCTGTCAGAACTAGGAAAGAAAACAAAGCAATAAGTCAGATAGAAAGTGAGCAGAACAAAGAGAATCTCACCAATGAGGCGACACTAATAACGCAAATGTAGCAGAGGTTGCAGATGATAGTCCTCAGTTCACTTTGCCAACTGCAGGGCCGGACAAACGAGAGTCAGTGGATGTTGTTTACTTGGATTTTCAGAAGGCCTTTGACAAGGTGCCACAAATGGGACTGTTAAATACGGTCACAGCCCATTGTATTACAGGAAAAGTACTAGCATGGATAGGAGATTGGCTGACTGACTGGAGGCAAAGGATGGGAATAAGGGGAGCCTTTTCCGGTTGGCTTCCGGTGACTAGTGGTGTTCTGCAGGGATCGGTGTTGGGACCGATTCTTTTCACGTTATATGTCAATAATTTGGAGGATGGAATTGATGTCTTTGGCCAAGTTTGTGGATGATACAAAGATAGGTGGAGGGACAGGTGGTGTTGAGGAAGCAGGGAGCCTTAGGAAGGACTAAGTTAGATTACGAGAATGGACAAAGTGACAGATGGTCATGCACTTTAGTAGAAGGAATAATGGCATAGACTATTTTCTAAATGGGGAAGAAATACAGAAATCAGAGGTGCAAAGGGATTTGGGAGTCCTCGTGCAGGATTCCCTAAAAGTTCATTTGCAGGTTGAGTCATTGGTAAGGAAGGATGAGGTAGGAATGTCATTGAAACCTATCGAATATTGAAAGGCCTTGAACCCTAGCTAGAGTGGACATGGAGAAGATGTTTCCTATAGTGCGGGAGATAGACTCGGACCAGAGGGCACAGCCTCAGAATAGAAAGATGTCCCTTAAGAAGAGAGATGAGGAAGAATTTCTTCAGCCAGATGGCGGTGAATCTGTAGCATTCATTGCCACAGACAAAATTTACATCTGATCCAGTAAAAATTCTGTGAGCAATATCTTAGAACAGCTGTTGTTTTCCTCTTTACTGGCAATGTGTGGCATTGTGACTTGAATTCAGTGATAATTTAATGACTGATACATTTTCAGCATGAGATTCATTATCCCATTGAATCCATGCCCGCAAAAAATAAGTTCTTTCCAATGTGGTCCCACTTCCAAGCTTTTGTACTATAATTCTGTAGGGTTCTCATCCAAGTACCTCTTGAAATATGATGAGTGTTTTGCCTTTGCCATCTTTTCATGTATTGAAGTCTAAGACACCATTACACTCTACAGTCAAAAGCCACCCTCGTAAATGTCTTTTAGTCCTAAGAATGAAACAAAATCATTATTTCAGATGTCACTGGTAAGACCAGCATTGACTATCCATAATTGTCCCCTAGAAGATGGCGATGAGCAGCCAAATTGAACCACTGTAGTCCTTCTGCACTCAAAGTGTTGGGTGGAGAGTTCCGAGATTTAGACAAGATGACAATGACACATCTAAGATGTATTTCAAAGTTAGGATGATTTGCAACTTACATAAGAATCTGTAGGTTAATACTGGCCTTCTTGACGGTAGATTTCAGACTCAGAAAATGCTACTGGAGCAGCCGGGAAAAGTAAGATGGTGCATGGTGCTGTGACTGTACACCTTTAGCAGATGAACTAAATGTTTAGAATGGTTGATGGGGCACCCATCAAACAGAAAATGCTGGAAAACACTTAACAGTTCAGGTAGTTTGTGCAGAAAGGAAATGTTTCAAGTCCCTAACTCCTCATCAAAACTAGAAAACAAAGAGAAACCCTAACTTTAAGTTGCAGAGGAGATGGAGATGTTTGGACAGGACAAAGAGAATATTTTTTATAGGGTGAGGGGCTTCTGGGTCTGTGTTATATGATAGCAATAGTGTGGCTGTAATTGACGCAAGGCAAGCCTAACAATCACAGATGTATGATTAGCAGAAATGACCACTTCTGAAATAGATATAAAGAGGGAGTGAGTTACATAAGGCTGCTCTGTTTGGTAATAAGTTTGAAAGAAGCAACATATCCAAATGAAAGATGAGATGTTCTTCTTGAAGCTTGCATTGGGTGTGATCGTAACAACGTGGGAGACTACAGAGAGATAAGTATGAGTGAGTGTTCAGCACAATGCACTACACTAGTAGAGAGAGAAAAATTGAGCAAAAAACAAGTTACAGAGAGATGATAGACAAAAATGTTCTTTTCTGAACCCAAGGAAAGCAATTTACCTGCAGTTAAACAATTCTCTAATTGGAAGGCTGCAACATACCTCGAGTTGTCCCTCAAGTTTACATTGTGCCTCATAACAGTGCAGGAGGCTACAGTGGGAGTGGGATAGAGAATTAATGTGGTGGGCACTCAGTTCACGGTCACTCCTGTGCACTGAACACAGAAGTGTACTTTTCTTTCAGTTAGTCCTGACGAAGGGTCTCGGCCCGAAACGTCCACTGAACCTCTTCCTAGAGATGCTGCCTGGCCTGCTGCGTTCACCAGCAACTTTGATGTGTGTTGCTTGAATTTCCAGCATCTGCAGAATTCCTCGAGTTTATTTTTCTAATTCATTACTAAAATATGTTAGTTTACACCTAATAAGTTTCTTCTAACAGATTAGAGGGCTTGTCTACTGAGTCCTTGTGGGTGGAGCTGAGAAACAGGAAAGGTATGGCCACATTAGTGGGATTGTATTACAGACCACCCAATAGTCAAAGAGAATTGGAAGTGCAAATCTGCAGAGAGATAGCAGGCAACTGCAGGAAACATAAAGTTGTGGTGGTAGGGGATTTTAATTTTCCATATATTGATTGGGTCTCCCATACCGTTAGGGGTCTAGATGGTTTAGAGTTTGTAAAATGTGTTCAGGAAAGTTTTCTAAATCAATATATAGAGGGACCAACTAGAGGGCATGCAATATTGGATCTCCTGTTAGGAAACGAGTTAGGACAAGTGACAGAAGTCTGTGTAGGGGAGCACTTTGGTTCCAGTGATCATAACACCATTAGTTTCAACTTGATCATGGACAGGGATAGATCTGGTCCTAGGGTTGAGGTGCTTAACTGGAAGAAGGCCAAATTTGAAGAAATGAGAAAGGATCTAAAAAGCGTGGATTGGGACAGGTTGTTCTCTGGCATGGATGTGATCAGTAGGTGTGAAGCCTTCAAAGCAGAAATTTTGAGAGTGCAGAATTTGTATGTTCCTGTCAGGATTAAAGGCAAGGTGAATAGGAATAAGGAACCTTGGTTCTCAAGGGATATTGCAACTCTGATAAAGAAGAAGAGGGAGTTGTATGACGTGTATAGGAAGCAGGGAGTAAATAAGGTGCTTGAGGAGTATAAGAAGTGCAAGAAAATACTTAAGAAAGAAATCAGGAGGGCTAAAAGAAGACATGAGGTTGCCTTGGCAGTCAAAGTGAAGGATAATCCAAAGAGCTTTTACAGGTATATTAAGAGCAAAAGAATTGTAAGGGATAAAATTGGTCCTCTTGAAGATCAGAGTGCTTGGCTATGTGTGGAACCAAAGGAAATGGGGGAGATCTTAAATAGGTTTTTTGCGTCTGTGTTTACTAAGGAAACTGGCATGAAGTCTATGGAATTAAGGGAAACAAGTAGTGAGATCATGGAAACTGTACAGATAGAAAAGGAGGAGGTCCTTGCTGTCTTGAGGAAAATTAAAGTGGATAAATCCCCGGGACCTGACAGGGTGTTCCCTCGGACCTTGAAGGAGACTAGTATTGAAATTGCAGGAGCCCTGGCTGAAATATTTAAAATGTCGCTGCCTACAGGTGAGGTGCCGGAGGATTGGAGAGTGGCTCATGTTGTTCCGTTGTTTAAAAAAGGATCGGAAAGTAATCCAGGAAATTATAGACCAGTAAGTTTAACGTCGGTAGTAGATAAGTTATTGGAGGGAGTACTAAGAGACAGAATCTACAAGCATTTGGATAGACTGGGACTTATTAGGGAGAGTCAACATGGCTTTGTGCGTGGTAGGTCATGTTTGACCAATCTATTGGAGTTTTTCGAGGAGGTTACCAGGAAAGTGGATGAAGGGGAGGCAATGGATATTGTCTACATGGACTTCAGTAAGGCCTTTCACAAGGTCCCGCATGGGAGGTTAGTTAGGAAAATTCAGTCGCTAGGTATACATGGAGAGGTGGTAAATTGGATTAGACATTGGCTCAATGGAAGAAGCCAGAGAGTGGTAGTAGAGAATTGCTTCTCCGAGTGGAGGCCTGTGACTAGTGGTGTGCCACAGGGATCAGTGCTGGGCCCATTGTTATTTGTCATCTATATCAATGATCTGGATGATAATGTGGTAAATTGGATCAGCAAGTTTGCTGATGATACAAAGATTGGAGGTGTAGTAGACAGTGAGGAAGGTTTTCAGAGCCTGCAGAAGGACTTGGACCAGCTGGAAAATTGGGCTAAAAAATGGCAGATGGAGTTTAATACTGACAAGTGTGAGGTATTGCACATTGGAAGGACAAACCAACGTAGAACATACAGGGTTAATGGTAAGGCACTGAGGAGTGCAGTGGAACAGAGGGATCTGGGAATACAGATACAAAATTCCCTAAAAGTGGCGTCACAGGTAGATAGGGTCGTAAAGAGAGCTTTTGGTACATTGGCCTTTATTAATCAAAGTATTGAGTATAAGAGCTGGAATGTTATGATGAGGTTGTATAAGGCATTTGTGAGGCCGAATCTGGAGTATTGTGTTCAGTTTTGGTCACCAAATTACAGGAAGGATATAAGTAACGTTGAAAGAGTGCAGAGAAGGTTTACAAGGATGTTGCCGGGACTTGAGAAACTCAGTTACAGAGAAAGGTTGAATAGGTTGGGACTTTATTCCCTGGAGCGTAGAAGAATGAGGGGAGATTTGATAGAGGTATATAAAATTATGATGGGTATAAATAGAGTGAATGCAAGCAGGCTTTTTCCACTGAGGCAAGGGGAGAAAAAAACCAGAGGACATGGGTTTAGGGTGAGGGGGGGAAAGATTAAAGGGAACATTGGTGGGGGCTTCTTCACACAGAGAGTGGTGGGAGTATGGAATGAGCTGCCAGACGAGGTGATAAATGCGGGTTCTTTTTTAACATTTAAGAATAAATTGGACAGATACATGGATGGGAGGTGTATGGAGGGATATGGTCCGTGTGCAGGTCTGTGGGACTAGGAAGAAAATGGTTCGGCACAGCCAAGAAGGGCCAAAAGGCCTGTTTCTGTGCTGTAGTTTCTATGGTTTCTAATATTATTCCTTCATTGTCAATCTGTCTTTGATCCAGAAAGTTTTATTTTCTTTCCCTCTGAATCCAAATTTGAAAGTCTAAATTGATTTAAGTTATATTCTCAATTGTTCTTGTGATTTCTCTAATACTGAATCTGATTAAGTGATAGGAATTTGTTCCATCTTACACTCCCCCCAACCCAACCTCACCCTAACCTGGCTCAGGATCCCAGCTCCCAAACACCAACCTCACTCATTCACCAGTACAACTTGCAAACAGCTCTTGAGCTGAAGGCACGAGAACAGAGATTTAAATCTTTAAGGAGCCATGCTCCAGCCATTTCAGATCATTACAGTGTGCTGGATGTGGCCAGGCCGTCAGTGGCAATGCAACATCTTTCCAATTTATGTCTGTTTTCAGTGATCCGTCTGTAACATCAATAATGCATGTCGGGCTGAAACCTATATCCTTATTCTCAAAATATAATCTGCTCTTGGAACAATTCTTAGTGTGTGTCTTTGATGATCAATGCCAATCCAATTAATCTTTAATGAGCATGATATTGGAGGACACTCATCAAGTCCAGCGACTAGTTGAGCTGTCTCATTTCCCGGAAGACATACTGCTCGATAGAAAATAAATGGTCAAGTTCTCGAGCTTCTTTTGAAACTCCAAACTTGGGAGCGCCCTTGAATTCAGGTGATATCACATTCACGAGATCAATGGTAAATAACTTATTTTACATGGAAAAGTCAAAAAGACAGTTACCATAAGCTGAGTAACACATACAGAATGCTGGTGGAACTCAGCAGGTCAGGCAGCATCTATAGAAGGTAATAAACAGTCGAAGTTTCAGGTAGAGACCTTTCAAGAGGACTGGAAGGTGGGGGAGGGGGAGCCAGAAAAAGAAAGTAAGGGGAATTCCAGATATCTGGAGAGAGAACGTTACCATTTCAGATTGTTTTTTTTTAAAAGGCAGTACTGGAACAATTTTGAAAAAATACATCCCTTTTCTCACTTTGATCCACACCATCTCTGCAAAACTTACTAATTTTCTACATTTTCTAGTGCTGATAAAATGGTATAGAAGGCAGAACAGGTGCTGTTCCACATGTTGAATTTTACTGGCAAGCTTTAAACATTTTTCCAGACTCCATCTCACAGGGCTTTCCTCTAAATAGAAAAAGCACTGCATATTTTCAAGCTTATAAATTTAAATATGGAGGGGCCTGTGCCCAACATAGGCAGTAGCCTCACAGGATGATGAAGGTAAATATTCCAGGTAAAGGCTTTCAGAAACATTGTTTGAAAAGTTTTGGTGTTTGATAAGCCCTTAACAATTATGTAAAGTTATTTTGAAAATAATCATCTCTGACTCAGGTTGTAAGGTATGGTTTTCATTTGCTGTTGAAGTTAAGATCTTGTGTGCAAGGCTCTAACTATGAAAGCTCTTAAGCAAGTGAGCCACAATCTGAATGCATTTGGAAAGGGTTTTTTTTTGTTATTTTAGACAAAAGCAGCTGCAGATCAACACAGTGGAACAAATTTTCAAAAACACTTGTTTCCATCTGGTAGCTTGGAATGATCCTGTATCCCAAGCCCAAGAGAAAATATGAAGCAATTAACTTGCTGCTAAATGCATCCACTTTACAGTGTAGCACAGATGATTAATTCAAGAGGCTGAGAACAGAGGGGGAAAGATTCATAAAGACCATCAAGATCAGAAGTGCATTGCTGATAAACAACCCATTAACATACAGAATCTGAAATGGTGAATCAAATCTTACTTTTGAAGGCATAGGTCTAAAAATTTACACTCTAGTGGTCACTTTATTAAGAACAGTGGTTTTCTGCTGCTGTAAGTTTTGACATGGTGTGCATTCAGAAACGCTCTTCTGCACACTCCTGTTGGAACAGAAGGTTATATGAGTGCAGTCACCTTCCTGTCAGCTTGCACCAGTCTGGCCATTCTCCTCTGACCTCTCTCATTAACAACGCGCTTTTGCCCACAGACCTGCTGCTCACTGGATGTTTTCTTGTTTTCTGCATCATTCTTCGTAAACTCTAGAGACTGTTGTGTGTGAAAATCCCATGTGATCAGCAGTTTCTGAGATACTCAAACCACCCTGTTTGGCACCAACAATCATTGCATGATTAAAGTCACTTAAATCACAGTTCTTCACCTTTCTGATGTTTAGTCTGAACAATAACTGAACCTCTTGACCATGTCTGCATGCTTTCGGTCAAAGTGGTGCCAGTGAACGATTCCTCGGATGACATCTTCCAGACAGTCAATTATTTCACTTTTTCCAGGCTGGGTTGGCAGTTACTCTTCATGGGTCGTGCCGGAGGTGAAGAGGCCACAGGTCAGCGGCTGAAACCCACAGAAGATCTGAGTGGGAGCTGTCACTCTCCTCAATGCTGATGGAGAATATTTTTTGAAATTTCAAGATTATTGGTGTGAGCTGTAGTTTACATTGAGTCTCCTTCAGTTTTTTCTGTTTTCTTTCTTACTGCTGATTGGCTGGGGGGGCCAGGTGATATGTTACTTTTTTTAAGGTGAGGGAGGGGTTGGGGACTTGAGGTCCGATATACTTGCTGGTGTTTTCCTGTGTGAGCAATCTATAAGACTTTTATGTGGAGAGAGGTTGGGGTCTGATGTTATTGTCACTTATTTGTGTGGGAAGGTGCTTGGGGGTTAGGGGTTTGAGGTTTTTGCTGCCATGTCTGGGTGGGCAACCTGTTAGTTTTTGCATGAGGGCAAACAAGGGGTTTGCTAGTTTTGTTTCAATTTCTCTTGTGTGCGGGGGGGGGGGGGCAGGGTGTGATAGCTCATCTTTCAACGACTTTCATGGTTTTTCCTGTATTTCATGGCTATCTGGAGAAGACGAGTCAGAGTTGTATTCTGCACATATACTTGATAATAAAATGAACCTCTGAGTGGCTGCCACAGGATTGGCTGATTGGACATTTGCATTAACAAGCAGGTGTAGCAAAGAAAGTGGCCTCTGAGGTACCAGCGTCAGACAGGATAGCCTTTTCATTGTCAGAATATGTGATTCAAATACTCTTCCATCAGTTGCATTAATTAAATGGAACCAATTTTTACCTGAAACTAAAAAAAAGAGGAAGATCAGTAGCCATGCAATCCAGGAATACACTGACAATTTATTTACGGCACAAGGAGGGGCCTGCAGAAAGGTCAGAGTTGCACAGACTCTACTTGCAGATTATTTTTGATAGATTTATAAAAGCCTTTGATAGCTATTGCTCCGAATGCAGATGTCCATCTTATGAAGACAAATATTCTACAACTACCAGGGTTATACTTAAGATACAGAGGCCAAGTAGTTAAGGCATTGGTCTAGTGATCTGAAGGTCGCTAGTTCGAGCCTCAGCTGAGGCAGCGTGTTGTGTCCTTGAGCAAGGCACTTACCCACACATTGCTCTGCAACGACACCGGTGCCAAGTGTATCGGCCCTAGTGCCCTTCCCTTGGACAACATCGGTGGCATGGAGAGGGGAGACTTGCAGCATGGGCAACTGCCTGTCTTCCATACAACCTTGCCCAGGCCTGCGCCCTGGAAACATTCCAAGGCGCAAATCCACGGTCTCACGAGACTAACGGATGCCTATAAAGAGGCCATTAGAACAGTGCCAGCTCAGGCTTTCAGCCAAGTACCTTATAAGCAGCATCAACACATCTTCAAGTGTGACGGTGGTCTCATTGTAACGTGCACAACTGAGAGGGCAAGGTAGGTACTGAGAGTGATTCCTCAAGAATGGGAAATCTAAAGGTATGGAGTGGGGTGGAGGACAGAGGGATCAGACATTAGGTATAAAATGGGAATTTTTTTTTTCCCCAGAAGGAAGTAAATTCTGTACCTCAGTGGACTGTGGATGCTCTGCTTTTCAGTATTTCAAAGCTTGGATCAAGAGAGTTTATGATACTCAGGCATTAATGGCGTAAAGGAATCAGATAGAAAAGTAGAGTTTATGTAGGAAACAACCTAATATTTTTTTTTAAATAGTAGAGTACCATATACTCACTCTACTGCTGATGCTTCCTACTGGATCTGACAGGGCTCTACTGTGTTGCAGGATTGTCAGAAAGAAGCTTAAAGGTGGACTTAGGAGAGCCAGAAGGGGTACCAGAAGGCCTTTACAGGTAGGATTAAGCAAACCTCTAGGCATTCTACACATATATGAAGAACAAGAGGGTGGCCAGAGTGAGGGCAGGACTGATGAGTGAGAGGAACTGTGTGCCTGCAGTCAGAGGTAGAGAAGTCCTTAATGAATACTTTTCCTTCAAATTTCACCAGTGAAAGGAATCTTAACATTTGTGAGGACAGCGTATGCTGTGACATGTTGACATCAAGAAAGGATGTGCTGGCACTTTTGAAAAATAGGATAGGATATACCCCACATTACTTTGGGAAAGTGAAGGGATTGCTGTGCCTTTGGCGATGATCTTTGCATCTTCACTGGCTATCGTAGTAGTACCAGATAATTGAAGAGTGGCAATTGTTATTTCTTTGTTTAGGAAAGGGAGTAGGGATAACCCTGGGAATTATAGACCAGCAAATCCTACTTCAATGGTGGGAAAATTACCGAAGATCCTTGGAGACAGTATTTATGAGCATTTGGAAATGCATAGTCTGATCAGAGATAGTCAGCATGGCCTTGAGGGGGGCAGGTCACATCTTACGAGCCTGATAGTATTCTTCAAGGTAGTGACAAAGCTCTTTGAAGAAGACATACACTACATCTGTTGCTCTATGGATGGCCTTTGATAAGGTACCTCATGATAGGCTCATGCGGGGTAACTGGAGGCATGGGATTCAGAGTTGGCTTGCTCAGTGAAGACAAGCAGATGGTGGTTGTAGATGGAGCGTTTTCTACCCAAGGTCAGTGACCAGTGGTGTCCTACAGGGATCTGTCCTGGGACCACTGCTCTTTGCAATTTTTTTTAAATCAATGACTCAAATGAGAAAGAGGAAGGGTGGGTTAGCAAGTTTGCAGATAACATGAAGGTTGGTAGAGTTGCAGATAGTGTGGAATTATGTCATAGGTTGGAGTGGAACACTGACAGGATGCAGACCTGGGCTGGGAAATGGCAAATGGACTTCAACAGGAAAATGGAAGGTCAAACTTGAAGGCAGAATACCAGGTCAATGGCAGGATTCTTAGCAGTATGTTGGTATGGACATCTTGGGTGCTCATCCATAGATCCCTCCAAGTTGCCATGAGAGCATATGGTGCATTAGCCTCCTTGAGGCAGGCAGTTGAGATGAAGAGTCATGAGTCTACAGTGCAGGTTTATAAAGCCCTGGTTAGACCACACCTTTGGGTACTGTGTTCAGTTCAGGTCATCACATTATAGGAATGATGTAGAAGCTTTACAGAGGATGCTGACTGGATTAGAGTGTGTCTTATGAAGAGAGGCTGAGCAAGCTGGGACTTCTCTCTTTGCAGGGAAGGAGGGTGAGAGGCAACTTGATAGAGGTGTACACGACAAGAGGCATGGATTGAGTAGGTAGCAGGAGACCACCCCCCCCCCACCCACCCATGAGTAGAATTTACCAAATATAAGAGGGCATAATTTTAAGGTGATTGAAGGAAAGTATAGCGGAGGGATGTCAAAGGCAAATTATTTTCACAGGGAGCGGTTGGTGCACAGAACACCCAGTCAGGGAGGTGATATCAGCAATACTTCAGGGACATTTAAGAAACTCTTAGACACATGAATGATAGAAAAATAGGTGGCTATGTAAGAGGGAAGGGTTGGACTAAGAGTAGATTAAAAGGGCAGCATTGTGGGCCGAAGGGCATGTGCTACGCTCTATTGTTCTATGTTTATATTCGTGACGTAGTTCAGCAGTGCACTATCATCCATAACTGGCAACTCTTGAATTGAATGGAATCTCCAAAGGATTTCTTAATTCACTATACCATGGGTGCTGTTTAATAAATGCATTGAATAAGTATTAAAAACGGCACATTAAGAAATTTCAGTTTTAATTTAATATCCTCTGATACAGAGTAAAATGCTTGTGGCTATTGAAGGGAAAAAGTCACAATCTAATATAGCTACAGAGATGACCGACATAACCTAAACAAATAGATACCTCAAAAGAAACATTACCATTCGACCATAGAAAGTATATACACAAGTGTTAATTATTTGGAAAAAGAGGATTTATTTTGTACTCTAAATACAAAAAAAACGTGATGGAAAATATAATGCAAAAAAAAAATTGTTGGGAGTGTGACACTTGTTCTAATTGAATATTGTGGCAGACTCAACACTAACATGTTCTGCTTGAGATTCAAGCTGGTATGTTGTTCAGTTTACTTCGTGTACATGCCTTTTGCAATAGATCTTAAGACTGGTGTCCCACATTTAAGCAGTACAATAGACCAATTCATTTTGATTCTGATTTGATTACAAAGAAACCTATTTGATTTGAACCATTAATGTTCTAGTACCATAAATTTTTTCTTTGAAGCAAGGAATGAAACTAACCCTTCTTCCGAAGCCAGTGCTACTAAAAAGACAAAGGTTTTCACTGTGTTGCCTCTTAACATCTGGATGTACAGAGTACAATCAAATAAAGAACACGTTAGATGGAATCAAATGACTGAGCCGCATTCAAATTTAGTAAAAATAGTATTTAAATTTTTAAAGGAATTGTACCATGTAATTTAGCCACAACAATTATGATGGACCAAACAACTATTTTAAATTAAAAAGGATTCAAAGTACCAAGTTAAACCTCTGAGGATTGGTAGAGATATTTCTTCTCCTAGAAATAACGTGGGTTTTACCATGTACACAACAAAAATCTAATTGAACTGGCAATTGAAAACATACACTGAACATTATATACATGAAATTGAGAAATTGTCTTTTTCCCTATTTCTTATTAAAAAAAATTCTTCTGATATGAATTGCACATTAAAAGTATTCTAACAAGGTAACATTTCAAGTAAATGATCACAATGACTTATTTGAACCTCGTTATCATTGGAAAGTACACTTGTTCTGTTGGAAGCGACTTCTGAATCTTCGGTAATTAAAAAAGGACTAAAAATTCATCCCCTCTTTGGATTGAAAGTAACAGTTAAGGTCTCCTCAAAAAAGACTCCTTTGAAGCCATGTATTATTAAAGAAAAACCTATTCGTAACAGTATCCAAAGGATGGACAGATATGCTTGGACACCTTACCAGAATGGTAAATACAGCAAAAACAGACTTGGCAGTGAAGGGTGCATTTCAAATAAATAATTAAACCCAAATTAAGAATTTTCTACAACAAACTTACAGAAAATTGGCAACAGAATATTCAGGCAATCCCACATAGAGTCTTCTTATTTAAAAAAATTAAATACATCTGAAATGCCAAAAGCTTTAAACTAGTGACCAAACAGCTTGGTTGGCAAGGCTCTCTTCTGCACTTCATTAGTTGGTTGTGTGTGTCTGCATGTGACTGTGGCATTGAACAACAAGAGAGTGCATGCCTGTTTGTACCAGAGAACCAATGTGAACAAAACGCAAGATGCAGTCTTACTCCTGGATGACCAAAGTGTGTGTAAGAACAAAGATGCAGTGCTCGTTAGAAAGTTGACGAAAATTACACCCACCAAAAAAGTCCCATTCTCAATTAAACAATCCAGAAAAGAAAAAAAAATCTGACTGATTTTGCAAATAATATTCATCCTGATTGATCACTAATTAAAAGAAAGCTGGTAACATTTCAAGGAACAGTGCACAATAATAATTTTAAAGCACTACAGTTTTCAATTACTAAGGCTACTTTTTGTGTAGTCACAGTGTCCCTACTATCGCAGCTAGTTTACAAAAGAAAGTTAAAAAGGTAGATAAATTCACCAGGCAACTGGTGAACAACTCCTACTGCATTCACAAGCCATGGTCATTAAATTGTGAACAGAGTGCTTAACGTCTGGTAGTGTTGTTCCAAACTTCCAAAGAATATTTTTCAGTTTACTTCAATAAATAGATCAGTTGTATACTAAGGCAGTGTTGCACATGCATCAGTTGCCATGTGAACTTGGACACCACACATACATTAAAAAGCAAGTGTCCAGGGAAGGAAGGTAAAGGAGACGATGGACCTCAGTCCAATATTCCCAGAGCTTTCCTTAGGCTGACCAGGATCTGTTGAACCTTTCTGCATTTACTCACCCCTGCAACATGTTACAGGATGAGAAGCGCGTCTGGCTGAAAAAAAGCTGCAGTAAATCACTCTATAGGGCTAGTTGTACAAGCTGCATCACTGGAAGTCCACATCTCCAGCTTGTGACCAGAGGTTGCATCTCCCCCCCTCAGGAAGCTCCCGAAGTTTCTAAGTAACTCTGCAGCTTGCGAACTGTGGTTTTATCCAGCGAGCAAAGGTCAAAATCGAACGTTGTGTTAGTGATGTGAAAATGTCCAGTCTCTTCTATCAGATTAACAATCTGAAAATAAATAGACAACTAGTTAGCTGAATTCCAAGCTCATCTATTGTTTAAACTGTGACACTGAACCAAATTTTATTTCTGGAATGTTTAGTCCCAGTGATACACAATAACAATACTTAATTTTAGCTACAATTAATCGCATTTTGGTGGAGACCAAATTTTCTCTGCTTTGCAGTGGATGAAGTTGAATTCAAAAACAATGTTGTAACTGCTTGCTCACGGTCTAAGACAACAAATTGTTGAGGCCAGCTTCAGTCGTGACTAGGAACCTGCCTCAGTTACGGTTGCTTTAGGGTAATGTGAGCCCCATCCTCTTCAAACCCACTCATTTGCAGATTCTACACAGCACCTCATCTACTGCTCTTGATGCCAAATTTTGTGATTCAGCACTTCCTACCCCACCTGGTCAATCTCTCCTCTTTTGTAACTTTTGATCAACCTTCACCCTGACCCAACTCCACTGACCTAAAAGCTTCAAACCCACTTCAGATTCCTAACCCACCGAAGCAAACACTTCTTTCCCTCACTACACAGAACCCAAACATACCTGTTTTACCTTGCATATTTCAGGAGCTCTGACACAGCAGACCAAAGCAAAAATGCACTGTCTCTCTGACATTGTGGGCTGCAGGTCTTCAGGGAGAACAGCAACTGGCCCTCTAAGGCAGCATTTGAATACTAGACTTGTGTGTGACCAGTGGCCAACAGATTTCACGGCATCAGCCTGCTTGGTTTATTATATTACTCTGGTAGTTCCCTTAACCATCCTTCCCCTTTTCCATCATGCACTAATAGCTTCCCCTTAATGACATCAATGCAATTCACCATAACTAAAATCATTCCAGAAGATGAAACTTTGATTTATCTTTTGGATTTCCACAGCTAATCTGGTCTATTTGTACAAGAATTAATTTTAAATGTACACCAGTGTCTTTTATTATTGCATAACAAATACACAGGATGTACAAGATCATGAGGGACAAAGGCAAGTCAAAAGCACGGATGTTCTCGCCCAGGGAGAGCTACAAGAGGGTAGAGGTTTCAGATCAGAGGCGAGAGATTTGTAAGGGACATCAAGGACAGCTTCTTCACACAAAGGATATGTGAACTGCCAGAAATATTGGCCGAGGTGAGCACATTAGTAGCATTTAAAACCCATCCAGGTAAGTACATGAATGGAAGAGATGTAGATGATGGATTAACATGGACAGGTGGGACTAGCTGGGCAGCATTCAGCATGGACGAGTCGAGCAGAAGGGTCTGTTTTCATGCTGTAAAACCATGACTCCAGTGACTACATTATCTTCCATTCAAAATGATAAAGTAACCCTATTAACAGTAAGCAAGAGTAAACTGGATAGCACATACAACGCATCTTTATCTTTAGGTGTACAACAAACCATTTAGTGGAAATAAGTTTCTAGAATTGGTAAAGCTGATTTCTGTGGTCCAACAGAATTATCTAGAAGCAAATTTATCATGGATTTTGGGAGCTTGAAACGTACCAGCTTGATTCCATAAGGGGAGAAATGGTGATACTTTACAAGAGTTGAAAGAACTTCACAAATGGAGAAAGAACAAAAATATTTTGAAGGCAGGTTGTCCTGGCCAAGATTTACTCTTCACAGAAGATCATTTAAAAGAAAGTTGATAAGACTGGGAACTTGCTCTATGTAATTTGGTCATCATCTTTCAATCATTGCAAAACTGACAATTCAAAAAATGATTTATTGGCTGGAAAACACAGGACATTATGAAGTTTCAAGTGTGCGTTATGACATCTAAGGCTTTTGTTTCTCTTGAAGTATGCAAACGACTTGAATCAATGCTCAGCAAGGAACACATACACTATAATATGAAATTTTATTGCAGGTCTTTGTTGATGAAATTGCAACATCTTGTATCTATACTCAGCCCATTTAGCACTA